>NW_024070205.1:60368911-60815634 GCF_014754425.2 Oryx dammah | reverse complement strand
GGAAGGAATGATGCTAAAGCTGAAACTCCAGTACTTTGGCCACCTCACACGAAGAGTTGACTTACTGGAAAAGACTCTGATACTGGGAGGGATTAGGGGCAGGAGGAGAAGAGGACAACACAGGATGAGATGGCTGGATGGCATCACTGACTCGATGCACATGAGTTTGGGTTAACTCTGGGAGTTGGTGATGGACAGGGAGGCCTGGCATGCTGCAATTCATGGGGTCACAAAGAGTTGGACATGACTGAGTGACTGAACTGAACTGAACTGAAAAATATTAAAAAGTTAATTATTTTAGAGCACTGACAACTAAAACATTATCTGATAAAAGGAACACTTTTCTTCTTTGAGCTACTGTTTGAGAATGAAAATACATAGACTATAAAATAAAATGCTCATCTACTATCTGCACTGGTAATGCTATGCTGGTTAAAGAAAGAGCTAAAACCTTTCACAAGGGAATATACACATACAAAATGTGAAATAAGCATGAAGATTTCAGTAACAACTTAGGAGTTTCATGAGAGATGCGAATACAGACATCAAGTCTCTTATGAAACCACTGGCACGTCTCCTGGTGACTCCCTTCAACTCAGACTGAATCGGCTTGCCACCTTTGCACACAGGGTTACCACACAAGGAGGTAAACTACCTGGGGAAAGACACAGTTTGACTTACCTTTAAAATCTTGGGATATCCAAAAATATCACGTGAGATTAGAATTCAGTAACAAAGATACAGAGAAGGGGTTTTATACTAAATAATTTTAAAGGCTCTATCACTGCCTAATTTTTCATCTAGGAAATGGAACTCACTGGAATCACTATTTAAGGATAAGATAATTGACACAAACTGTATAACACTCTGAAAGACAAAGGTTTACACATGTACTATATAAAGCTATAGAAAATAATGAAAAACAGTATCAAAGACATGTATAGGTCAAAAAGATACGCAAGGAAAGTAACTTGCCCCCTTGTGTCTGACTGTCCATCCCAACCCCACTTTTACCCAGCCCCATGGAATCCAGATTATTACTCAAAACAGGGCTTTGATTTGATCTACAAAATTATTGTTGTTGTTTAGTTGCTCAGTCATGTCTGAGTTTTTGCAACCACATGGACTACAGCACACTAGGCTACCCTGTCCTTCACTATCTCCCAGAGCTATTTCAAACCCATGTCTATCAAGTCGGTGATACTATCTAACCATCTCATCTCCAAAGTATTGGAGCTTTAGCTGCAGCATCAGTCCTTCCAATGAATATTCAGGATTGATTTCCTTTAGGATTGACTAGTTTGATATCCTTGCAGTCCAAGGGACACTCAAGAGTCTTATCCAACACCACAGTTCAAAAGCATCATTCTTCAGCGCTCAGCTTTCTTTATGGTCTAACTCGCACATCCATACATGGCTACTGGAAAAACCATAGCTTTGACTATATGGACCTCTGTCAGCAAAGTAATGTCTCTGCTTTGTAATACATTGTCTAGGTCTGTCACAGATTTTCTTCTAAGGAGCTAGTGTCTCTTAATCTCATGGCTGCAGTCACCATATGCAGTGATTTTGTAGCCTAAGAAAATAAAAGTGTTTCCATTGGTTCCCGATCTATTTGCCATGAAGTGATGGGACCAGATGCCATGATCTTCATTAATTGAAAGTTGATGTTTAAGCCAGATTTTTCTCTCTCCTCTTTCACCTTCATCAAGAGGCTCTTTAGTTCCTCTTCACTTTCTTCCATAAGGGTGGTGTCATCTGCATATCTGAGGTTGTTGATATCTCTTCCGGCAATCTTGATTCCAACTTGTGCTTTAGCCAGCCTGGCATTTCCCCTGATGTACTCGGTATATAAATTAAATAAACAGGGTAACAATACACAGCTTTGACATACTCCTTTCCCAAATTGGAACCAGTCCAGTTTCCATGTCCAGTTCTAACTGTTGCTTCTTGACCTGAATACAGGTTTCTCCGGAGGCAGGTAAGGTGGTCTGGGATTCCCATCTCTTGAATAAATTTTCCAGTTTGTTGTGGTCCACACAGTCAAAGGCTTTAGTGTAGTCCATGAAGCAGAAGTAGATGTTTCTCTGGAATTATCTTGCTTTTTCTATGACCCAACGGTTGTTGATAATTTGATCTCTGGTTCCTCTACCTTTTCTAAATCCAGCTTGAACATCTGGAAGTTTTCACTTCACTGAAGTGAGTGCTGATGACTAGCTTGAAGGATTTTAAGCATGACCTTTTTAGCATGTGAAATGAGAGCAATTGTGCAGTAGCTTGAACATTCTTTGGCACTGTCCTTCTTTGGGATTAGAATGAAAACTGACCTTTTCCAGTCCTGTGGCCACTGCCGAGTTTTCCAAACTTGGTGGCATATCGAGTGCAACACTTTCACAGCATCATCTTTTAGGATTTGAATTACCACAGCTGGAACTCCATCATCTCCACTAGCTTTGTTCATACTGATGCTTCCTAAGGCCCACTTGATTTCCTACTCCAGGATGTCTGGCTCTAGGGGAGTGAGCACACCATCATGGTTATCTGGGTCATGAAGATCTTTTTTGTATAGTTCTTTTGTGTACTCTTGCCACCTCTTCTAAATATCTTCTGCTTCTCTTAGGTCCATACTGTTTCTGTTCTTTACTGTGCCCATCTTTGCATGAAATGCTCCTTTGGTATCTAATTTTCTTGAAGAGATCTCTATCTTTCGCATTCTATTGTTTTCCTTTATCTGTTTGCATTGATCACTGAGGAAAGCTTTCTTACCTCTCCTTGCTAATCTTTGGAACTCTGCATTCAGATGGATATACCTTTCTTTTTCTCCTTTACTTTCACTTCTCTTTTTTTCTCAGCTATTTGTAAGGCCTCCTCAGACAACTATTTTGCCTTTTTGCATTTCTTTTTCTTGGGAATGGTTTTGATCACTGCCCTCCTGTACAAGGTCACAAACCTCTGTCCATAGTTCTTCAGGCACTGTAACAGATCTAATCCCTTAAATCTATTAGTCATTTTTACTGTATAGAAATCAAATAAATAATTTGATTTAGGTTATATGTGAATGGCCTAGTGGTTTTCCCTGCTTTTTTCAATATATCTGACTTTTGCAATAAGGAGTTCATGATCTGAGTGACCGTCAGCTTCCAGTCTTGTTTTTGCTAACGATATAGAGCTTCTCCATTTTCAGCTGCAAATAATATAATCAATGTGATTTCAGTATTGATCATGTGGTGATGTCTGTGTGTACAGTTGTATCTTGTGTTGTTGGAAGAGGCCACAAAAATAAGCAGCATTACTGGCAGGTATGAGTTACTTATAGGGCCTTCCAAGTGGTATAGTGGTAAAGAATCTGCTTTCCAATGCTCAAGGCACAGGTTTGATCCCTGGGTTGGGAAGATCCCCTGGAGAAATAAGTTCCAACCCAGTGCAGGATTCTTGCCTAGGAAATCTCATGGGCAGAGGAGCCTTGTGTCCTACAGTCCATGAGGTCCCAAAAGGGTCAGACATGACCTAGTAACTAAATAACATCGTGCTCATGTTCAGTCATGTCAGGCTTCTCTATCCATAGGGTTTTCCAGGCAAGAATACTGAGTGGGCTGCCATTTCCTCCTCCAGGAGACCTTCCTGACCCAGGAATCAAACCTATGTCTCCTGGTCTCCTGTGTCTCCTTCACTACAGATGGATTCTTTATTGCTGAAACATTGGGAAGCTCCAGCAACTAAACAACAGATGAATTACACATAGCCATGAAAATCTAACAGATCTTTGATTATATCCTTAAACAGTTCAAGTTCATTACCATTTAATAAATTCCTTATTTTCCGGTTCTGGTTTCATATATATTAATCTTGTCCTCCAGATTGCAAGCATCTTCAGAATTTGGACATACCTGGTATTTCTGTTAAAGAATAACCTTGTGTATTCCCCATGGGTAAAGAGTACTCTTTACAAAAATCTAGAGCAAGAATGAGTGAAAAAGTTAAAGATAAATAAAAGTATATTCTGTGCTAAAATGTTATCTTCTTTGTATCTTGCTATATTCTTATTTAAATGTAAGACATGTATCATCTGGAGCTTCCTTACCTCTTGAAATTTAGGTAAGACTGCCTGGAACCCTCATTCTATTTCTGTTGAAGGACAAATATGCTTCTTATGTTTTAAAAAATTCTATGTATACTGACATTCTTATGGTCACCCTGCCCCTAAATTTCTGCTTCTTCCATTTGGGAATCTTCTAGGCACCTAAGAGGTCTGCCCTATATCTTTCTAGACATGAAACTTGACTAATGTATCAATTTCAGAATAGGAACTCTTATTCTAAAAACGTAATATATCTTAGTAAAGATTTGGAGTGAAAGAAGAGTGAGAACTCTCCTTTTCAATTTGTAGTATCTCTTTAGTTTCCCTACTACTAGACCTCTTCAAAAGGCTCTGTAATTCAGTCAGTTACCATTTCCGTGTCTTGTCTCTCCCTACTCCTCACTCTTCCCTATTGCACATCAGCTTTTCCTCTTCACACCTAGCTCTCAGTCATCTTTTACATACATCATCTAAAAAAATGTTCAATATCGCCTTGATTAGTGAAACACTTCAGTCTTACGAAGGTATTTTTTTCAGTAAACATCAGATATCTCCATATGAGAAACCTGGCTGCAAATAAGATAACACAACTTTACTCTCACTTCATTAACACATGTAGTCTATAACTTCTCTATTCAAGTCATACCTTTAAATGTGGTTTAAAAGTAAGTCATAAAAGGCTTTATAGATTATAAAATGAGTTCATTGTAATCAGTTTCTCAAAATTTACCTGAAAGTACAAGTTTACTTCTGTACTAGTCACTGTGGATTTCCTTCATTTTATGTGAGAGAATATAAATCTACCCACACTCTAATACCAATTCCTGGCCACCAAGAGAGAAAGAAAAGTGTGACCCACCTCCCTTTAAAACTACACTTTCAAAAAGTCAGATACAATACTTTTCTGCTTCCATGCACTCTGATAGAATATTTTTAACATTTACCCTAAGTTGACTTATTAATTGGCCAGTATTAAGTCAGCAAACAGGATGCAAGCAGAAGCTTGAAACGCTTGGAGATTTTAAATTGATTCTCTTGAGATGGGCTTAGGAACCCTGAGGCCACTATGTAAACATGCTCAAGCTATCCTGTTGCAGGATTTGAGAACCTGTGGAGGAGAACATCCTCTCCTATCACCCCCAGTTAACATTCTGCTTGACAACCACTAGCCATGTAAGCAAGACCTTCCTGGATCATCTAACTACCAGCTGACAAGCTAGCTGAACACGTCAATAATAGAGCTCAGGCAAGATCAGTCAAGCCAGTACAGACCACCGCTGAGCCAAACCACAGAATTCTATACTAAGTAAGTGATTTTTGCTGTTTTAAGCCAACATTTTAGAAGCAAAATTAGCAAACAATACCATTGATCAGAACTTAAATTACATATCTATACCTAACTGCCAAGGAGGCTGAAAAATGTAGTTTATTGTCTATGATCACATGGCCAAAGAATATTTAAATTTCTGTTAATAATGTGGAACAAAAATAATGAGGTACAACTACTATCTCTAATAACAAATATATGTTCACACTTTAAGCAATAGGAGCTTTCCAGCTCTTTAAGGATGAAAACACAATCTTGGTTGCATAAGTTTCGGTCTTATATGCTTTCAGCCACATGAACAATGAGGGAAAAGGAGGCCCCCATGAGCTATAGGTAGAAACTCGGAAATAATTTTGATTAGCTTGGCTTGGGTTATATCTTTTCTTTTTTTAGTTTCTTAAGGTGGAGCTTTTTCTTTTATAATAAAGAAATTTTAGAGCTTTTAATATCTTACTGTGTGTGTGTGCATGTGTTAGTCACTCAGTAATGTCCAATTCTTTGCAACCTCATGGACTGTAGCCTGTCAGCCTCCTCCGTTCATGAAATTTTCCAAGCAAGAATACTGGAATGAGGTTGCCATGCCCTTCTCCAGAAGATCTTCCCAAATCAGGGATAGAACCTGGGTCTCCTGCATTGCAGACAGATTCTTTACCATCTGAGCCTCAAGGGTGGACCAATGTTTTATTAATTACTACTATCTCAGTATCCCACAGTTTTGATAAATTGTGTTTTCAATTTCACTCAATTCAAAATACTTATAATTTCCCTTCTATTTCCTATTTGACCCTTAGTTTATTTAGTTGTCAAATAATCAAGGCTATTTCAAAGATTTTCTTATTATTGATTTCCAATTTTATTTAATGATTTCAGTCAGATAACATACTTTAAATGACATGCATTCTTTTAAATGTATTGAGACTTGTTTTACAGACCAGAATTTGACCCATTTTGAAAGATGCTTAGTGTAGATTAGAAAAATACATATATTCTTCTGTTGTTGACTTGAGTGTTCGACAAATGTCAAGTACTTCATCAAGTTGGTTGATCGTGCTTAGCTTTTCTGTCAATTCATTCTATTAATTACCAAGAAAAGGGTACTGAACTTTTTACCTTCAATCATGGAGTTTTATATTTCTCCTTTCATTTCTGTCAATTTTTTACTTGTACAGTTGCACAAACTCAGTTGTTTGGTGCATAAATATGCCATGGTTGAGAATTCTAAGAGCTCTACATAGCAAGTATTTAGAATCCCAAATCCCTTTTTAAACCTACACAGTCAGGCACACTCATATTCCATCATGACATCAGTCTTATTGCCAAAAAAAACTAAATTAACCAGCTCAATTATATTAGACCATCAACAATTGGGGAATGGATGAGGTACAAGGCAGGAATTGAAAGATTAAGTGAAAGTGTATATACTAAGATTAAGTTCAAGTGTATGTATGCCTTCACCCCCTGCCACAATTCTCTTCTTCCTACACTGATTCTAGAAAGCCATGAGCCAGACTTACTCTCTATAAAAAGGAAACTGGAAGAGAAAACCTATAGATATAAGAATCTCTAGACTGATTCCTGGGACTCTGACCCCTACAAAGCTCACTTGCAGCTTGTACACACAAGAGTAAATTAAGTTTAGAAGCCTTCCATGAGTTTATTGTAGAATTAAGAAGCCTTTAACTGGTTTATTATACAGAGCAGGCAGCAAAATTTCCAACATGAAAAGCCAGGACCAAGAAAGAAAAAGAAGAATAAATAATAATTTATAAGAGAATAAAGGAATGCAGAGAACAGAAATATAAGAAATCAACCAATAATGAATGAAACACCACTGTAGCTATTATCTCCAGAAAGTTATGGTAAATGCTGTATTCATTCAAAAACATAGAACAGAATAAACCTAGGAAACAACTTGTGATGGGAATAACTATTGAATACTGAAAAACAGGCAAAATAAACACCTCAAGCAAAAGACTGTAACAAAAAGTTGACATAGAATAATAACAGAGAGAGAAAAAAATGAAGTGAAAATATAGAATTTCCAGAACGAGGAAAAACTTAGGGAGAAAATTATCAAAGCATTAATAAAAAAATTAACATTTTCTTTACATGAAGCCATAGTTTAAAAGGCTTACCATGTACTTGAAAAATTAATGGGGGGGGAAGGAAATGACATCAAGGTAAAATCTCATGAAGCAAAGACTAGGAATAAAAAAAAAAAAATTCTAGAGACCAACAAGTCATATATAACAGAAACACAGAGTATCACTGAAAAGTTCTGCAATATTATTGTAAGCCAGAAAACTACATCATACCTTCCAAGTAATAAAATTTTCACATTATTGAAACAATATGCTCTGAATTATGGGTAAAATTATTTCAAATAATTGGAAGCAATACCTTCTAAATTTAACTCCCACTCCATTTGGGAAATGCATGACTCTTCATTTCACAGGAGAAGAAACTGAATCTTAAATCAAGTTATTTATTGAGAAATAGAGAGCTAGCTATACATATCCATGCTCATAACCATGGTGCTAAGTTCACTTAGCTTGTGATAAACTACAAATCTAATAGCAGCAATGGGAAGAGTGCTAGAACCAAAGAAGGTCAAGGTAATGGCCATTACCTGAGTTGGCGCCACAGTGGAAGAATAAGCAAGCAGTCTATTTACTAATTCATGAATTTCTCTGAATAGTACTGATGTTTTGTAACAGCTGCTATATACTACCAAGTACCATACTCAGGACCTCCCTATTCTGAATCATACTGCAAAAGTCTGCTATCCCAGGTTCTACAGTAGTGGTGGATACACACAGTCAATTGTGTGGCAATTGAAACAATGAATTTGGCAGGAAGATTAGTGACACTAAGAAAGAGTAAGACTCTGCAACCATTATCCTAGTCCCAGCTTCTTAGTCATCCTCTACATCAAGAGATGAAATTCTATCAGCGTGATTTGAGGCACAAATAATCTATACATGATTTCTTGTGTGTGTGTGTGAAAATAGCACTTAGAAAAAATATAAAGTATGAGTTAAAAATTAATAATTTAGGTGAGCACAGTCAATATTTATCAGGGGTTCTCTATGTAATTAGACATTATATTTTAATAAACTCAAAGCAATACTTTTAAAACAGAAGAAATATCTGTCTTCTTAAGCACTTATTTGGCTTGTGGTAGAGAAAAATCTAGTAAATTCTAGAAAATCTAGAAAATTCTATAGATTACATCTTTTACAGAACTCACTAAAAGCCAAGGAGGTAATGTGGATGTTGCCAAACAAAGTAAGAATTTGAAAAGCACACTCAAAAGTTTAAGAACAGAAAGTCTGCACTGGAAATTAAATTAGATTTTCAGGGTTTTGTTTGAAACGAAAACAAAAATTAGGGCAAAAAAACCCTTTTTAATTAATGAGCACAATTTTTAGGAATATTCATGTCTTTTATAGCAATGACTATAGATTTTTTAATAGAAATTCTTTAACTCCTGTTTTTCCTCATTCAAGAACTCGTTCATTCATGCTGTTATCAACAAATGTTTGATCTCATACAACCATACAGTATGTACCTTGTGAGTTTCATGAGGTCATATCATGAACAAGCAGAACCTCTCAGTTTCTACCACTCCTTCCCTCAGAATTGCCAACATTACTCAGAAATTGTATGCAAAGTGATACACCAATTGACCACCAAGTACTATCAATTCTAAGCAATGCTTATAATACACTGCCTCTCACTGCTGCGATAAATTACCAACATAGGTCTGTATAGCCAAAGCTATGGTTTTTCCAGTAGTCATGTATGGATTTGAGAGTGGGACCAAAAAGAAGGCTGAGCAACCAAGAAATGATGCTTTCATACTATGGTGATGGAGAAGACTCTTGAGAGTCCCTTGGACAGCAAGGAGATCTAACCAGTTCATCCTAAAGGAAATTAACCCTGAATATTCATTGAAAGGACTGGTGCTGAAGCTGAATTTTCAATACTCTGGCCATCTGATGTGAAGAGCCAATTCATGGGGAAAGATCCTGATGCTGGGAAAGACTGAAGGGAGGAGAAGGGGACAACAGAGGATGAGACAGTTGGGTGGCATCACCGACTCAACAGACAGGAGTTTGGGCAAACTCTGGGAGATGGTGAAGGATAGGGAAGCCTGTGTGCTGCAGTCTAGGGGGCCACAAGAGTCAGACAAGACTTAAGGACTGAACAACAACAATCTCTCCATTTGGTACACCACTGTGTCACTTCCTTGCTCAAAGATACTCAGTAGCTCCCTATCACCTACTTAACAAAATCCAAACTCTACAATGTGACCTCAATATGCCTCTTTAGTGTCATGTAACATTATTACTGCAGCCATGAAATTAAAAGACGCTTACTCCTTGGAAGAAAAGTTATGACCAACCTACATAGCATATTCAAAAGCAGAGACATTACTTTGCCAACTAAGGTCCATCTAGTCAAGGCTATGGTTTTTCCAGTAGTCATGTATGGATGTGAGAGTTGGACTGTGCAGAAAGCTGAGTGCCAAAGAATTGATGCTTTTGAACTGTGGTGTTGGAGAAGACTCTTGAGAGACCCTTGGACTGCAAGGAGATCCAGCCAGTCCATTCTAAAGGAGATCAGTGCTGGGTGTTCTTTGGAAGGACTGATGCTAAAGCTGAAACTCCAGTACTTTGGCCACCTCATGCGAAGAGTTGACTCATTGGAAAAGACTCTGATGCTGGGAGGGATTGGGGGCAGGAGGAGAAGGGGACAACAGAGGATGAGATGGCTGGATGGCATCACTGACTCGATGGACATGAGTTTGAGTGAACTCCGGGAGTTGGTGATGGACAGGGACGCCTGGCGTGCTGCAATTCATGGGGTTGTAAAGAGTCGGACACAACTGAATGAATGAACTGAACTGAACTGAACATTACTACCCTACCTCAGTGATGGCCTCAGAGTTTCCACTAGAAGGGCTGGATGGCAGCAATCTGGATGGAACTGTTGCTTGGGGACTGTTTTTGTAGCTATACTTGCATTGAAAACACAATTCTCCTTTAAGTTATTAACCATTTTTAATGGCTTTGTGGAGGACAATGGTTGGAAGAGAAAATGATCATATGGAGATGAGGGAACTGACGTCTGTCAAGCAATGTCTTCTGTCGCCACTGCCCATACAGTATTACATTTCCTGTAAATAACAATAGCTTTGCCTCTTTTATGACATTCATGATTTTTCATCTTGCACGACTTTCAACCTCTATTACAATTTTGAACAGAAATAATAAGAACATGCGTGGATTCTTGTTTTGTTCCAGATATTAAAGGGGAAATGTTTATTGTTAAGTATGATGTTAAGTTTCTTTGCAGATGCCTTTTCCAGATTAAGTTTTCTTCTATTTCTAGTATGTAGAGCATATTTATCATAAACAGGTTTTACATTTTTTCAGATGTTTTTCAATATTTATCAATATTATTATATGAGATTCATGTTGTTTATTGCATTAATTGATTCTTAAATGTTAAACTCACCTTGCATTCTTGAAACGAATGCAGATCAGTCAAGATGCATCCCCTTTTTACACATTTCAGAATTGAACTTGCAAGCGTAGGCTTGCATTTCTTCCACATATTCTATATATTGAGTTTAAGTTAGGCAATAAAAGTTAAAAAGAGGCTTCAGAACAATGAGCAGCAATGGTTATATGGCCATATAGTTTGTGAATCTCTCCAAATCTCATCATGAAAACACAACTCAAAAGCAAAACCAAAAGAAGCTGTGAATAATATTTGTAACAGCACTAAGTGACCAACTATCCCCAGAAACTCCCAAAGAGAAATAAGTGGGGACAAACCAACAGTCACAAGACCTGTAAGGCATCAGTATCTATGTAGGAAAAAGCAGATAGAAGTCACAGGGGATTTGACTTTTAAGAGATCTGAAAACTAGTACCCTAAGTGTAAAATGCCACTTTGAGTCACCCAAACTATAAGTGGAAAGGGTATTACTGATCCAAAAAAAGGGATGGTGAGAGATCTATAGTGGAAACTGAAGGGACTAGAGTAGTCCAGCTTCCAGGAACGCTCAAAGCTGATGGAACAGGGCACACGTCTAAGGGCCAGGGCACACTCCCATGGTAAGACCACAGGCTAAGGAGACACTATGGAAAACAGATGGGCAGAACAGAGAGTTAAAAGAAGAATACATTTGAAGACAGAAATTCTGATGTTTGCGGTGCATTTATCATTGGTAATGAAACAAACTCAACCTTTCCAAAGTTTATTCTAATAATAATAAACAATACATCTCACAAAGGTTAAATTTACAAGTTTGAGTGATTTGTTCATTTACTATTACATACATCTTAAATAGTACAGTGGCTAAAATATAGGGGCAACTCAAACATTTGCTTATTGACAGAATGAATTATTTAAAAATAATTGTTACAGCACTGAAATGTGCTCAGAAGCTATTTCAAATACTATAGGAGTTATAGAAACTATACTTCCTACTCAGTTTTGGTAGATTTAATAATATCTGATATAGGATCTTAGAAAATGTTACTCCAAATCTTCCTTCAATCAAATGTAAAAATATGTATATTCATAGTTTTTAAAATATTTGTCTCAATTAAGGATACATGCCATTTTTATATACTGAAAACTTTTGAATATACAAATCTACATCCAACATATGTTTAATATATTGCAAAGTCCTTTGCCAATGACCAAATAAATCAGACCTATAGAAAGAAAAGTCCCTGGAAGGTAAAGCCTGCTGCTGCTGCTGCTAAGTCACTTCAGTCATGTCTGACTCTGTGCGACCCCATAGACGGCAGCCCACCAGGCTCCCCTGTCCCTGGGATTCTCCAGGCAAGAACACTGGAGTGGGTTGCCATTTCCTTCTCCAGTGCATGAAGGTGAAAAGTGAAAGGGAAGTCGCTCAGTCGTGTCCAACTCTTCGCTACCCCATGGACCGCAGCCTACCAGGCTCCTCTGTCCATGCCTAGGAATCATCATTTTAGAAAATTCTAGTGGCAATTCTTATGAACACTAAGAGTTAAGAACTAGTTCTTTAAGTACTTGCTACCTATTTTGTCACTGTGTTATCAATTCCTAGGGACTCACTCTTACTCTTTTTCTCTTCTAAGTCAGTCTTGTAGCTCATCAAATCATTGATAAGTCCATCAGTGAGCACCAAAGAAGCACAGTCTTTTTGAACTGATTTAATATTACAGCATTTATATTATTCAGCATCTGAATGTAAATTCTGGAAATAAACGTTTTAGCGTTTTTTTTTTTCTTTTTAAGCTGTTACAAAATATCTAACCATTTGCAGCTGCTGGTGCTTCTAAGAAAAAATGTATATATATCTCTATTTGTTTATGTATCTATGTATATTTGTATCTATCTTTGTACAATATATGTATCTATCTTTTTACAATATATTCTCTTTTCTAGGAGCTTGCTTAACCCTAAAATGTGGACTTCAAGAACTATTACATTTTTCTAATAGAGACACAATGACTTCTTTCCTTAAGCTTCTGCCTCTCTAGAGAAGAAAAGTCCACCTTAATGTAACAGGCTACCTTTGTGAAGGTACTCATTCCACTTCAAAAATAAATAAATGAATCTGCAGTGGTTTCTGCCACAAATAAATGCCATGAATTGGAGAATGCCAGGTGAATAATGTACATCATATACTTGTTTCCATTTAAGTGTTTTGTGATACTGCTGTTTATCATCTTGCTCAGCTGTCGAAAATATTCATTTGAGAAGAAAAGCTTCTATGCTGGTGTAAGATGTAGATGTCTTTTCTTTTCCATTCTACAAGGCCTGTCATTTGTCAGGCTGGTATATTTTTATAACTCCCCTCCCCCTCCAAAAGGCATTTCTGAGAAACTGCTCTCCAAACTTCCCCGCCATAATCTCTCAGGAGAGTGCAAACAGGTAAAATTCTGAAGCATGCTCAAAGTGTTAGTAGGAACAGAATACATTTTTCTTCTCTATCTTTTAAGTGTTCAAGACAGTGTGTAAAGAGGTTCCCCACATACTGTTGTTCCCAGCAATGGTTACATACTTGAATGGTTTTTTAAGAGAAAGTACTATAATTATAGTCCTTCTAGTTCTCAAAGGGGTATAATTTCATATTGCATCATCCTTTACCCTTCAGGTTAGGTCTATTTCGCTCAGAGATTATAAGCTATAACTGGTAAAAGATGCATACAATATGTCACACCATGTAAAATTAGAGCACTTCATAAATGTCATCTGAATGGCACAACTATACAGGGTGGTCTTATTGTAATTTGCTGCAAAATTACTATAGTGGTTATTAAGAGGATGGTGTTTTGACTTCATCAAAATGAAAGATCTCATAGTAGCATAAAAAAAATATTTCCAAAATGAAAAAAATGCATTCTCCGTGTGTGGCTATTTTTTTTATATATAGAAATAGGCTTTCAGGAAAGTTAACTCATTTGATTTAATAATCTTTTTGTTTTATTTCAGTAAAAGTGATCAAAGCTTCTGTGCAGTTACACAATAGAATGTTTGCCTACTACAGTGCGTTTATTGAACCAGTGAAAAATGTGAATTCCAAATATATTAAGAAAGGAAGGTGCTTATATGAGGTGATTAAAAAAATAAATTAGACTTTTTAAAAGTACTTCTATAAAATATTCAAATTAGTTTATGTGTAAGATAATAACCTCAATCCTTGGTATACATGAAGCACAAAAGGGCTACATTAACCATTCAATATCACTCAAATTTCCATTTGAGAATTGTATTGGTTCTAAGAAATTATTTTGCCACTGAATTATATATACATTGTTATTTCCTAAATATTTAGGATTTGTTGATAGTTTAATTAAATTAGTAAGATTTGGAATAATAAGCCCAAAACAAATGGACATTTTCTTTCTACTTTCGGATAGTGTACATAAATGTCATTTAGCAACCTGCTGTGGATTTCTTTTATGTGCCAGGCTTTGTAAGACCCAGTGTCTCTAAACTCGAGTTGGACTTTGGAAACAAATATTACAATTCTGAATTTCTTCTCTACCCCACTATTTCTTGTGTGATCTTACAAGTGTTACCTGATTTCTCTGAGGTTCATTGTCCTTAACAACACAACGGACAAGTCAATAACTACCTCACCAACTTTGCTAAGAACTGAATTATCAGATCGCAGAAGACTGTATGATATCAACTGTAGCAAGATATTTTTGATCCACCTCCTAGAGTAATGAAAATGAAAACAAAAATAAACAAACAGAACCTAAATAAAATCTTTTGTACAGCAAAGGAAACCATAAACAAAAAAACAACTCTCAGAACAGGAGAAAACATTTGCTACCAAAGCAACCGACGAGACTAATCTCGAAAATATATGAACTCATGCAGCTCAATATCAAAAAAATACACAATGCTATCAAAACATGGGCAGAAGATTTAAATAGACATTTCTCCAAAGACAACATACAGATGGCTAAAAAGCACATAAAAAGATGCTCAACATCACTATTAGATAAGTACAAATCAAAACCATCTTGAGGTATCATCTCACACCAGTCAAATGGCCATCATCCAAAAAAAAAAAAAAATTTACAAACAATAAATACTGAAGACAGTATGGAGAAAAGAGAATCCTCCTACATTGTTGGTAGGAATGTAAATTGCTACAGCCACTATGGAGAACAGTATGGGATTCCTTAGGGATTCCTTAAAAAAACTAAAAATAGAGCTACCACATAACCCTGCAATCCCACTCCTGGGCATATATCCAGAGAAAAACATGGCCTGAAAAGATATATGCACCCCAATGTTCATTGTAGCACTGTTTACAATAGACAAGACATGGGAACAACCTCAGTTTATCAACACAGGAACGGATAAAGAACACACACACACACTCACACACACACACATGCAATGGAATATTACTCAGCCATTAAAAAGAATGGAATAAGGCCATTTGTAGCAACATGGACGGACCTAGAGTGTGTTATACTGATTGAAGTAACTCAGAGTTAAGGAGAAATATCATAGGACATACTTCACCTGTGAAATCTAAAATAAATGATACAAATGAACTGATTTACAAAACAGAGAGAGACTCACAGACTCAGAAAATGAACTCATGGTTGCTCAGGGAAGGGACAGTTAAGGACATTGGGAAGGTCATGTACACACAGCTATATTTAAAATGGGTAACCAACAAAAACCTATTGTATAGCACACAGAACTCTGCTCAATGTTATGTGCCAGTCTGGATGGGTGGAAGGTACTGGAGGAGGATAGATATATAGCAGAGGAGTCCCTTCACTGCTCACTTAAAAACTATCACAACATTGTTAATTAGCTACACCTCAATACAAAATGCTTTTGGTGTTAAAGAAATTAAAATTAAATTTAAAAACAGAACTGAATTGATTAAACATACTTGGCATAATCCTTTGTATACGGCAAGTGCAAAATAAACAGAGCCTATGAGACTCTTACAGACTAGTTTCTGTCCTCATGCATTTTTAACAGTATGTCATCCGTCTGCCAATCTGTCTTACACGTTTCACAATGTGGCACTCCCACGGATGGCACCAAAACTGTGTGTGCATAGACCAAGGTACAGACTGGTTCTGCAGCCCACCAGGAGCTGAAACACTCCCCAGTTCTGCAGAAGACTGAAGGGGCCAGTCCCTTGCCATGGATTTGCCCTTGATCATGGGAACATACCTGCTTTTGGAAATGCTCATCACACTGGTCTGGTGTGCCAAGAAGAAATGAGACTGACTATGTTTTTTTTCCTGAATAAATCAGTATCATCAAAAACACGTGCAAAGGTCAGTATTGACTAATGTATTGACTAATATTTAAAATAAACTATATCTATGTATAAATACTATATCTATATATAAATACAGTTTTTACTTTTTAAAAATTAATTTATTTAAATTGTAGGCTAATTACTTTATAATACTCTGGTGGGTTTTGCCATGCGTTGCCATGAATCAGTCACAGGTGTACATGCATTGCCCCCATGCTGAAGCCCCCTCCCACCTCCCGTCCCATACCATCCCTCAGGGATGTCCCAGTGCACCAGCTTTGAGTGTTTCATCCATCGAACTTGAACTGGTCATCTATTTCACATATGGTAATATATATATTTCAATGCTATTCTCTCAAGTCATTCCACCTTTGCCTTCTCCCACAGGCTCCAAAAGTCAGTTCTTTTCACCTGTGTCTCTTTTGCTGTCTTGCATATAGGGTTGTTGTTACCATTTTTCTAAATTCCATATATATGCATTAATATATTGTATTGGTGTTTTTCTTTCTGACTTATTTCACTCTGTATAATAGGCTCCAGTTTCATCCACCTCATTAGAACTGATTCAAATGCATTCTTTTTAATAGTTGAGTAATATTCCATTGTGTATATGTACCACAGCTTTCTTATCCTTTTATCTGCTGATGGTCATCTAGGTTGCTTCCATGGCCTTGCTATTGTAAATAGTACTGTGATGAACATTGGGGTACACGCGTCTCTTTCAATTCTGGTTTCCTCAGTGTATATGCCCAGCAGTAGGATTGCTGCGTCATAAGTCAGTTCTATTTCCAGTTTTTTAAGGAATCTCCACACTGTTCTCCATAGTGGCTATACTAGTTTGCATTCCTGCCAACAGGGTAAGAGGGCTCCCTTTTCTCCATTCCCACTCCAGTATTTATTGTTGACTTTTTGCTAGCAGCCATTCTGACCGATGTGAGAGGGTACCTCATTGTGGTTTTGATTTGCATTTCTCTGATAATGAGTGATGTTGAGCATCTTTTCATATGTTTGTAAGCCATCTGTATGTCTTCTTTGGAGAAATGTCTGTTTAGTTGTTTGTCCCATTTTTTTGATTGGTTCATTTATTTTTCTGGTATTGAGCTGAATGAACTACTTGTATATTTTGGAGATTAATTGTCAGTTGCTTTGTTTGCTATTGTTTTCTACCATTATGAACATTGTCTTTTCACCTCACTTATAGTTTCCTTAGTTGTACAAAACCTTTTAAGTTTAATTAGGTCCCATTTGTTTATTTTTGCTTTTATTTCCATTACTCTGGGAGGTGGGTCATAGAGGATCTTGCTGTGATTTATGTTGGAGAGTGTTCTGCCTATGTTTTCCTCTAGGAGTTTTATAGTTTCCAGTCTTACATTTAGATCTTCAATCCCTTTTGAGTTTATTTTTGTGTATTGTGTTAGAAAGTGTTCTAGTTTTATTCTTTTACATGTGGTTGACCAGTTTTCCCAGCACCACTTGTTAAAGAGATTGTTTTTCTCCATTTTATATTCTTGCCTCCTTTGTCAAAGATAAGGTGTCCATAGGTGCATGGATTTATCTCTGGGCTTTCTATTTTGTTCCATTGATCTACATTTCTGTCTTTGTGCCAGTACCATGGCATCTGGTCCCATCACTTCATGGGAAATAGATGGGGAAACAGTGGAAACTGTGTCAGACTTTATTTTGGGGGGCTCCAAAATCACTGCAGATGGTGACTGCAGCCATGAAATTAAAAGACACTTACTCCTTGGAAGGAAAGTTATGACCAACCTAGACAGCATATTCAAAAGCAGAGACATTACTTTGCCAACTAAGATCCATCTAGTCAAGGCTATGGTTTTTCCAGTAGTCATGTATGGATGTGAGAGTTAGACTGTGAAGAAAGCTGAGTGCCAAAGAAATGATGCTTTTGAACTGTGGTGTTGGAGAAGACTTGAAAGTCCCTTGGACTGCAAGGAGATCCAACCAGTCCATTCTAAAGGAGATCAGTCCTGGGTGTTCTTTAGAAGGAATGATGCTAAAGCTGAAACTCCAGTACTTTGGCCACCTCATGCGAAGAGTTGGCTCATTGGAAAAGACTCTGATGCCGGGAGGGATTGGGGGCAGGAAGAAAAGGGGATGACAGAGGATGAGATGGCTGGATGGCATCACCGACTCAATGGACATGAGTTTGAGTGAACTCCAGGAGTTGGTGATGGACAAGGAGGCCTGTCCTGCTGCAATTCATGGGGTCGCAAAGAGTCAGACCCGACTGAGTGACTGAACTGACTGATACTGTCTTGATGACTGTAGCTTTGTAGTATAGTCTGAAGTCAGGCAGGTTGATTCCTCCAGTTCCATTCTTCCTTCTCAAGATAGCTTTGGCTACTTGAGATATTTTGCATTTCCATACAAATTGTAAAATTATTTGTTCTAGTTCTGTGAAAAATACCATTGGAAGTTTGCTAGGGAGTGCATTGAGTTTATAGATCATTTTGGGTAGTATATCATTTTCACTATATTGACCCTGGAATATGGTATATTTCTCCATCTACTTCTGCCATCTTTGATTTCTTTCATCAGTGTTTTATAGTTTTCAAGATATAGGTCTTTTGCTTCTTTAGGTATATTTATTCTTTTCATTGCAATGGTGGACAGGATTGTTTCCTTAATTTCTCTTTCTGTTTTTTCATTGTTAGTGTATAGGAATGCAAGGGATTTCTGTGTAATTTTCTAGTAATTTTCTGGTGGTGTCTTTAGGGTTTTCTATGTAAAGTATCATGTAATCTGCAAACAGTGAGAGTTTTACTACTTTACAATCTGGATTCCTTTTATTTCTTTTTCTTCTCTGATTGCTGTCGCTAAAACTTTCAAAACTATGTTGAATAGTAGAGGTGAGAGTGGACCCCCTTGTCTTGTTCCTGACTTTAGGGGAAATGCTTTAAATTTTTTGCTAGTGAGGATAGTGTTTGCTGTGGGTTTATCATATATGGCCTTTATTATGTTAAGGTATATTCCATCTATGCCTGTTTTCTGGAGGGTTTTTATCATAAATGGATGTTGAATTTTGTCAAAGGCTCTGTCTGCACCTACTGAGATAATCATATGGTTATCTTTCAATTTGTTAATGTGGTGTATCACATTGATTGATTTGTGAATATTAAAACATCCTTGCATCTCTGGGATAAAGCCCACTTGGTCAGGATGTATGATCTTTTAAATATGTTGTTGAATTCTGTTTGCTAGAATTTTGTTGAGGATTTTTGCATCTATGTTCATCAGTGATATTAGCCTGTAGTTTTCTTTTTTGTGGTATCTTTGTCTGGTTTTGGTATTAGGGTGATGGTGGCCTCATAGAATGAGTTTGGGAGTTTACCTTCCTCTGAAATTTTCTGGAAGAGTTTGAGTAGGATAGGTGTTAGCTCCTCTCTAAATTTTTGGTAGAATTTACCTGTGAAGCTATCTGGTCCTGGGCTTTTGTTTGTTAGAAGATTTTTGAATACAGTTTCTATTTCCATGCTTGCGATGGGTTTGTTAAGATTTTCTATTTCTTCCTGGTTCAGTTTTGGAAGGTTATACTTTTCTAAGAATTCATCTATTTCTTCCAAGTTGTCCATTTTATTGGCATATAGTTGCTGATAGTAGTTTCTTATGATCCTTTGTATTTCTGTATTGTCTGTTGTGATTTCTCCATTTTCATTTCTAATTTTGTTGATTTGATTCTTCCCCTCTCCCTTTTTTTCTTGATCAGTCTGACTAATGGTTTTTATTTTATCTTCTCGAAGAATCAGCTTTTAGTTTTGTTAATGTTTGCTATAGTCTCCTTTGTTGTTGTTGTTGTTTTTTCATTTATTTCTGATCTGACTTTTATGATTTATTTCCTTCTACTAACTTTGGGGTTCTTCATTTATCTTTTTCTAGTTGCTTTAGGTATATAGTTAAGTTGTTTATTTAATTTTTCTCTTGTTTCTTGAGGTAAGTTTCTATTGCTATGAACCTTCCTCTTAGCACTGCTTTTACTGAATCCCATAGGTTGTTGTGTTTTCATTTTGTTTCTATTCATATTTTGATTTCATTTTTGATTTCCCCATGATCTGTTGGTTATTCAGAAGCATGTTGTTTAGCCTCCATATGTTTTATTTATAAGAGTTCTTTTCCTATTGTTGACATCTAATCTTACCACATTGTAATCAGAAAAGATGCTTGAAATTATTTCAGTTTTTTAAAACTTACCAAGGCTAGATTTATGGCCCAGGATGTGATGTATCCTGGAGAATATTCCGTGTACACTTAAGAAAAAGGTGAAATTCACTGTTTGGGGGTGAAAGATCCTATAGATATCAATTAGATCTAACTGGTCCATTGTATCATTTAAAGCTTGTGTTTCTTTGGTAATCTTCTGTTTCATTGATCTATCCATATGTGTGAGTGGGGTATTAAAGTCTCCCACTATTGTTGTGTTACTGTCAATTTCCCCTTTCACACTTGTTAGCATTTGCTTTATGTGTTGAAGTGCTGCTATGTTGGGTGCATATATATTTATAATTGTTATATCTTCTTTTTGGATTGATCATTTGATCATTACATAGTATCCTTTTTTGTCTCTTTTCATGCCCTTATTTCAAAGTTTATTTTATCTGATATGAGTATTGCTACTTCTGCTTTTTTTTGGTCTCTGTTTGCATGAAATATCTTTTTCCTGCCCTTCACTTTCAGTCTGTATGTGTTCCTTGGTTTGAGGTGAGTCTCTTGTAGACAGCATATATAGCAGTCTTGTTTTTGTATCCACTCAGCCAGTCTTTGTCTTTGGTTTGGGCATTCAACTCATTTATATTTAATGTGATTATTGATAAGTATGATCCCATTGCCATCTACTTGTTGTTTTGGGTTCGATTTTATAAACCTTTTCTGTGTTTCCTGCCTAGAGAAGATCCTTTAACATTTGTTAAAGAGGTGGTTTGGTGGTCCTGAATTCTCTCAGCTTTTGCTTGTCTGTAAAGCTTTTGATTTCTTCTTCATATCCGAATGAGATGCTTGCTGGGTATAGTAATCAGGGTTGTAGGTTTTTCTCATTCATCACTTTAAGTATGTCCTGCCATTCCCTTCTGGCCTGAAGAGTTTCTGTTGAAAGATCAGCTGTTATCCTTATGGGGATCCTCTTATGTGTTATTTGTTGCTTTTCCCTTGCTTCTTTAATATTTGCTCTTTGTGTTTGACCTTCATTAGTTTGATTAATGGGAGAAGGCAATGGCAACCCACTCCAGTACTCTTGCCTGGTAAATCCCATGGATGGAGGAGCCTGGTAGGCTGCAGTCCATGGGGTCACTAAGGGTCGGACACGACTGAGCAACTTCACTTTCACTTTTCACTTTCATGCATTGGAGAAGGAAATGGCAACCCACTCCAGTGTTCTTGCCTGGAGAATCCCAGAGATGGGGGAGCCTGGTGGGCTGCCGTCTCTGGGGTCGCACAGAGTCAGACACGACTGACGCGACTCAGCAGCAGCAGCAACAGCAGTTTGTTGGCTCTTGGGCAGAGCTTGGTTTCAGTGTAGGTATGGAGACTTTTGGGTGAGTTGTTGTTTATTACTGTTCCCTAGAACCAGGAATTCTCTGATGTTCTCAAGTTTTGGAGTTAAGCCTATAGCCTCTGGCTTTCAGTCCTTCTCTTACAGTAGACTCAAGACTTCTTCATCCATACAGCACAGGTGATAAAACATCTAAGTTAATGGTGAAACAATTCTCCACAGTGTAGGACACCTAGAGAAATTCACAGAGTTACACAGAGGAGAGAGAGGAGGGAGACAGAGGTGACCAGGAGGAGAAGAGGGGGAGTTAAAAGGGGAGAGAGCAATCTAGCCAGTAATCAGTTCCCTAAGTATTCTCCACAGCCCAGGGCACTCAGAAAGATTCACAGAGTTAAGTAAAGAAGAGAAGGGGGAGAAAGGAGTTTTCAATTTTTAATCATAATCCTAAAAAATACATATGCATCTATCTATACATACACACACACACACACACACACACACACACACACACATCTAAGGGCTTCCCTGGTGGCTCAGATGGTAAAGAATCTGCCTGCAATGTGGGAGACATGGGTTTGATCCCTGAGTTGAGAAGATCCCCTGAAGAAAGGAACAGCTACCCACTCCAGCAGAATTGCCTGGAGAATTCCATGGACAGAGGAGTCTAGCAGGCTACAGTCCATGGGGCCACAAAGAGTCAGACACGACTGAGCAACTTTCATTTTCACTTTTTCATATATTTCTATACATATAAATATATATACCTACATACACACACACACACACGTCTTGTACGGTGGCTACTTTGGCTAAAAGTCTTAAAATACTCGTATTTTGAAATTGTCTTTAAGATCTATGATTGCTAAGCACCCACAATTCAAGTTTGCCCTTTATGCTTGTCCTCTTGTCTGGCAGTACCTAGAGGGTCAGTGACTGATTTCTCACTTGCTTGTCCCTGGAGCATGATTTCTCACTTGCTTGTCCCTGGAGCATCTGTCTCAGAGGTGTTCTTTCCAACTTGCGTGCAAGTTGGAAATATGGAGGATACACCTTCAGACCTCCTCTGCTGACATGTACTGACATGGTTGAAGCAGACCACCTCCCACTGTGGCTTTTGCTGCCGTGCAGGGTCCACCCTCAAGTAGGTACCATCATTGGTATTGGTCTGGTAACCCCAAGGTTCTGATGAAACTATATTCTAAAAGATTCTCAGTAAACATAAGCCAATCTGTTGTGTATATAAAAGAAAACATCCTTCTCATTGTTAGGCTACCTTCTGTCACATGGGCTTGAGTAGAGATAACTGGTTCCCTATGCAAGTTCATGCTCCTTGTTCCCAGGACACAGCTGTAGCTAGGAAGTATCTTCTTATGCAGGGATGCATTTGTCTGGCCCTCCATAGACTAGTGTAGCCATGTGACTTGCTCTCCCCAGCAGGATGGTATCTGCAGAGATGTGGGCCCCTTTTGGACCAAGACTTTTTAAAAAGTGAGATTTGTTTCTCCATCTTATCTTTTCCTTTTCTAGGGAAAGGCAGAGTGACACACTGGAAGGAGTCTATGCCCTGAATTATCATATGGAGAAGAGCCATCAAGCAATGGGAATAGCTGCCTTGGAAGGGTTACAGGAACAAGAAATAAACTCCTATATTGTTTGTGTCACTAGACATCTTGGGGTCCATCTGTTACATATGTTTAGCTTATCCTAACTGCTACCAGTAGCAATGCAATGGACCCTGTACTATCTCACACTTGTTAAATCAACAACCAGTTACTACCTAACATCACTGTCGAAGCTATCATCACTGTTGAATCTGGTCTTAGATGCCTGAGCTATCATTACTCAGCCAAGTTTGTATACCCTTACCCTTGAGATGAGTTCAATCCCAAGGAGATGTCAGATGTGTCCAAACATGTGGTACTCAGCTCATACTAAGGATGGAACAGCAACTCAGCACAGTTACTCTTTGACCTATTTTACCTTCAGTTTGCCACAACCTTGGTTCTTGGATAAATTCTTCAGTACAGATCTTTCGTCATGCTCAGATCCATATTCTTATTATCACACTTGCACACCTCTCCCACCTTTATTCCTATCTTTGTGTCTGGCACTGTATATTATCTGGTTAATCAGTTATTGCTCAACATACCAACTGCAAGTAAAGTGTTACCATCAACCTTCCCTTAGGTCTCCGGCAGATACCATATTCTGCTAAGCTGCTAAGTCACTTCAATCATGTCCGACTCTGTGCAACCCCATAGACGGCACCCCACCAGGCTCCCCGATCCCTGGGATTCTCCAGGCAAGAACACTGAAAGGGTTGCCATTTCCTTCTCCAGTGCATGAAAGTGAAAGGTGAAAGTGAGTCACTCAGTCGTGTCCGACTCTTCGCGACCCCATGGACTGCAGCCCACCAGGCTCCTCCATCCATAGGATTTTCCAGGCAAGAGTACTGGAGTGGGGTGCCATTGCCTTCTCCTAGATACCAAATAACTTATGGTCAAATCTTTATGACCATCTTTAAGCTCTAGGCAAAACTTCCCACCTATTATATCCTTCACCATCCTAATGCTTATAGCTAATGACCATATATCATACTATTCAGGGTCAGTCTCCTCAGAGGCTGAAGAAAACTTATACATCACTTCTATTTGTACACTTTAATACTGGAGTAACACAAAAAAAGAAAGCAGAGCATGTAAGAATTGATACTTTTGAACTGTGGTGTTGGAGAAGACTCTTGAGGATCCCTTTGACTGCAAGGAGGTCAAACCAGTCAATCCTAAAGGAAATCAGTCCTGAATATTCATTGGAAGGACTGATGCTGAAGCTGAAACTCCAATAATTTGGCCACCTGATGTGAAGAACTGACTCATTGGAAAAGACCCCAATGCTGGGAAAGATTGAAGGCGGGAGGAAAAGGGGACGACAGAGGATGAGATGGTTGGATGGCATCACCAACTCGATGGACATGAATTTGAGCAAGTTCCAGGAGTTTGTGATGGACAGGGAAGCCTGGAGTGCTGCAGCCCATGGGTCACAAAGAGTCGGACACACCTGAGCAACTTAACTGAACACAAAATATAAGGCAATATATTTCTGGAAAATTCATACGGTGACTTCTGGATATGTTGTGATAATTGATGACAAATATTTAGCTCTGAGCAGAGGAGAAAGCACTAATGAACTGCAGGAAATAGGTCATTATGCAGAGAAGGTCTGTTCTGTTCCATCTTTAAATGTATTTTCTTAAATATTATCACTCAGGCAGAACAATTAATTTTCACATATAGGATACTTATTCCTTATGATTCCATCTTCCTTGGGTCAGATCTAGAAATACTTCTTTCATGGAAGCCTTTCCATTTCATCTAATTCATCTCAACCACTTGACTCCTGTCTTTATTTTTTTAATATCTCTTAATCATTTCTCTCTCCTGGCTCTATTATAGCTCTATATTGATGTCTTATTGAGTTTTACAATCAATCATTCTTCTCTCTTTTTATGCAATTAAAACTGTATTTTCAGTTTTCAGCCAATTTTTAGATTCCCCCATTCACTGTTTTTTATTTCCATTTTTTTAAAAATGACAAGTTATATCCTCTAATTTTGAGAACATAGTTTAGGCTATACTTCAAGTGTAATTTAAGATGGGCTTAGTGTGGAAAGTTAGATCACCACTTGATTTTAAGATGGAATTCAGAGAATAGGAAAGTGTGAACTCACTCCTGTTGAAGTGGGTACATGTGAGCAGAAGGACACACACTTAGCCCTCACTCAACACAGATTCACATCAAGATACTTTTCTCTACATATATTTGATAGACAGTGTTATAGCAACTTGGTTATTAAAGACTGTTCCTCAGACAGTAACAAGGCATCACTGGGAAATTTTCACAAATATAGAATCTCAGTGCCTGCTCAAGACTTTCTGAATCAGAGTCTTTCAAAATGACCTCCAAGATATTCAAGGATGAACGTTAAAAGTTTGAGAAGCATTGTGCTGGCTGACCTCCTACATCTTATCTGTTGTGGCATCACTCTCATAGTTTCCTGAATCCAAGAACACAGTAAAGTAAGGAGGAAAGAAGGTAAGAGAGATGGAAAAAGTCCCAAGCAGAAAAGCACTCAGACAGCATTGCTTGAATGCCTTCTGCTTGAGGAAAGCCATGTGCTAGGGACTTTCTCTCAAATCTCCTCACTTCATCAGCATCACCTATGCACGTGGCTAAAGCAGGCAGTCCAGGAACATCAGCAAACATATGATGGGCAAGGTAAGCAAAGGGGCAGGTTGGAGTTTATTCCCACCATGGGTCAGGAAAAGCTTGGGATTTCTACATAAGTGTATTTTAAGGATGACCTCCAAATACCTCAGACTATTTTCTAAAAGCATCATCCATGCCTGGGGCTCTATCTGATGCTTCTGGACTTAGTTCACTTCAGTTCAGTTCAGTCACTCAGTCATGTCCGACTCTTTGCGACCCCATGAATTCCAGCACGCCAGGCCTCCCTGTCCAACACCAACTCCCCGAGTTCACTCAGACTCACGTCCATCGAGTCAATGATGCCATCCAGCCATCTCATCCTCTGTCGTCCCCTTCTCCTCCTACCCCCAATCCCTCCCAGCATCAAAGTCTTTTCCAATGAGTCAACTCTTCGCATGAGGTGGCCAAAGTACTGGAGCTTCAGCTTTAGCATCATTCCTTCCAAAGAAATCCCAGGGCTGATCTCCTTTAAGTGGACTGGTTGCATCTCCTTGCAGTCCAAGGGACTCTCAAGAGTCTTCTCCAATACCACAGTTCAAAAGCATCAATTCTTCAGTGCTCAGCCTTCTTTACAGTCCAACTCTCACATCCATACATGACTACTGGAAAAACCATAGCCTTGACTAGACAGACCTTAGTCGGCAAAGTAATGGACTTAAAGTCTCACTAAATGAGAAAAAGAGAAAGAACTATCAATCACTGACTTCAGACAGATAACAAACACTCAGGCATTGAATTTAAAGGAAACAAGAAGGAAGCACAGTGACATCCTGGGAAACATTATGTCTATCTACACATACTATTGCTTCCCAGGTGGTGCAGTGGTAAAGAATTCGCCTGCCAATGCAAAGGGCACAAGAGACATGGGTTTGATCCCCAGGTCAGGAAGATCCCTGGAGTAGGAAATGGCAACCCACTTCAGTACTCTTGCCTAGGAAATCCTTGGACAGAGGAGCCTATTGGGCTACAGTCCATGGGGTCACAAAGAGTTAGACATGACTGAGACATGCACACACGCATACATACCATTAACTGAGGCCATAAGTAATGGAAATTAAATGGATCTAATTTCCCCAGTACAGTACATTTTCTTTATTTTCTTTTTGGCTTCGATATACTTTTTGGGTACTGAAAGGTCTCCCCTTCAAGATACATAAACAAAAATACACAGAAACGTTTCTATATACAATTGAAAGCTTTATATGGATGTCCTAAAACTCATCTATCATCTATGGTAGGCTTATGGATCCCAGGACTCTATATTAAGGATTCTTCAATTATAATGACTCCTCCATTTTTCCTAATAATGGTAATATTATCAATGTGGTTTAGATGGTCTATATGTCTTAATTTTGGCACCAGTAGTTTTAGGATTTAGTGACTCAGAGCATTACTTCATGCCATTTTCAAGATCTTGGCATCCATAAGAGGAAGAATTACAACATTTCTTATGGAAGAATAAGGCAAATATGCCATATCTTACAAGATTGGATTGAGTTTCAAATGACAACTGCCAAAGGGAAAAAATTCCCTTCCAGAACTCAAAGCACACAACACAGTCACTCAGGCCATTTGGGGCTGGCTTGATTCCTAAGTTATAAAATGAGACTTGAACTACTGCCTAATTTCCTTGTATGCTCCCTAATATTATTAAGGACTGAAATTGCACGAATATTTTTAAAATGTCCTTGAATTTAATTTTACAGTTTATAATTCTGATATTGTTGACAGCTTTTTTTAGTGTGTCTTCTTTTTGATCCCATTGAAAATGATGATAAACATTTTTAGAAATCTTTCATAAGATTATTTAGGCAAATGTGTATTTGACACTGCATTTTCACATGTAATAATAATCCATACACTTTGTGTCTATACTTGGAACATGAGAAAATAAAAATTAGGTAAAATGTGAAAGTGATTTAGAGATGGACAATGTAGAGCTTTTAAACCCATTAAACCATTCTATCACCATGTACCTTCAGACACCTATAACATAGTTCTCTGGCTACATGTCATCTAATTAGAGAAAATTAAAAGAAAAAAAATTTTTAAATATCTTCCCTTTTATGCATTTTTAAATTAGATTTTTGTACATATATACAGATGTATCTTTTGAAAAAGCCTTTTCTTTTCTTGTCCTTCTTTTTTCTCTACTCTCACTCCGGAGACCAAAGTACATGATATAATATGTCAGTACCTTTTTCTTACTACTAAATAATATTCCTTTGAGTGAACATATTTTATTTACCCATTTATCAGTTAATGGATATTTGGATTATTTTTACATTTTGACTATTATGAATAAAGCAGCAGTGAACATTCATGAATAAGATTATATGAGGATTATTTTTCTTTTTGTCTGGATATATAGCAAGGAGTTAAAGTGTTGGGTCATACAGTAACCCTGTATTTAGTATTTAGAGGAACATGAAATTGTCTTCCAAAGAGGATGCACATTTTACATTTCTACCATCAGTCTATGGGAATTCCACTTGCCCCACCTCCTCATCAACATGTGTACTTTTAATGATAGCTATGTTAGTGTGATGTCTCACTGGGCTTTTGATGTGCATTTCTCTTATGACATAATGTCAAGCACATTTCTTCATATGCTTATTTGCCGTTTGTTTTTCTTCCTTGGAGCAATGTCTATTTAGGTCTTTTACTCACTTTTAAAATTAGATTGTCTGCTAATTATTGAATTTTAAAGTTGTTCTTTAATTAATTTATGTTTATTGAAGGATAATTGCTTTACAGAATTTTGCTGTTTTCTGTCAAACCTCAACACAAATCAGCCATAGGTATACATATATCCCCTCCCTTTTCAACCTCCCTCCCATCTTCCTCCCCATCCCACCCCTCTATGTTGATACAGAGCCCCTGTTTGAGTTTCCTGAGCCATTCAGCAAATTCCTGTTGGCTATCTATTTTATATATGGTAATATAAGTTTCCATGTTACTCTTTCCATACATCTCACCCTTTCCTCCCCTCTGCCCATGTCCATAAGTCTATTCTCTATGTTTGTTTCTCCACTGTAAATAAATTCTTCAGTACTATTTTTCTAGATTCCGTATATATGTTCAGTTCAGTTCAGTTGCTCAGTCATGTCCGACTCTTTGTGACCCCATGAATCACAGCACACCAGACCTCCCTGTCCATTACCAACTCCTGGAGTTCACTCAGACTTGCGTCCATCAAGTCGGTGATGCCATCCAGCCATCTCATCCTCTGTCGTCCCCTTCTCCTCCTGCCCCCAATCCCTCCCAGCATCAAAATCTTTTCCAATGAGTCAACACTTCGCATGAGGTGGCCAAAGTACTGGAGTTTCAGCTTTAGCATCATTCCTTCCAAAGAAATCCCAGGACTGATCTCCTTCAGAATGGACTGGTTGGATCTCCTTGCAGTCCAGGGGACTCTCAAGAGTCTTCTCCAACACCACAGTTCAGAAGCATCAATTCTTCAGCACTCAGCCTTCTTCACAGTCCAACTCTCACATCCATACATGACCACTGGAAAAACCATAGCCTTGACTAGACAGACCTTAGTTGGCAAAGTAATGTCTCTGCTTTTGAATATGCTGTCTAGGTTGGTCATAACTTTAAAGTACGGTATTTATCTTTCTCTTTCTGACTCACTTCACTCTGTATAATAGGTTCTAGGTTCATCTGCTTCATTAGAACTGACTCAAATGTGTTCCTTTTATGGCTGAGTAATATTCCATTGTGTATATGTACCACAACTTCTTTATCCACTCATCTGTCGATGGACATCTAGGTTGCGTCCATGTTTAGCTACTGTAAATAGTGCTGCAGTGAACAATGGGATACACGTGTCTCTTTCAATTTTGGTTTCCTCAGGATATATGCCTAAGAGTGGGATTCCTGGGTCATATGGTGGTTTTATTCCTAGTTTTTTAAGGAATCTCCATACCATCTTTCATAGTGGCTGTATCAATTTACATTCCCACCAACGGTGCAAGAGTGTTCCCTTTTCTCCACACCCTTTCCAGCATTTATTGTTTGCAGACTTTTTGATGAGGGCCATTCTGACTGGTGTGAGGTGATATCTCATTGTAATGAATTGTAAAGTATTTTGCTTTTTTTTTTTTAACATATGCTGGAGACAAGGCTCTTATCGGCTATATGCTTTACAAATACTTTCTCCCATTTGTTGGATTGTTTTTTTTTTTATTTTCCTAATGATGTCCTTAGTAAAACAAATGTTCTAAACTTTAACGAAGTCCAACTAATCCATTCTTTTGTTTGCTTGTGCTGTAGGAGTAATATCTAGAAAGTCACTGACTAATCCAAGGATATGAAGATTTACAGCTATTTTCTTTTAAGAGTTTTATAGTTTTTGCTCTTACATTTCATCCTTTGTTCTGCTTTAATTTTTTGTATCTAATATGAAGCATGAAATTCAACTTCATTTTTTTGCATTTCACTATCATTTATTGAAAAGAACATTATTTGTCATGGCACTCATCAAAAATCAACTGACTGTAAAAGCAATGGCTAATTTCTAGACTCTCAATTCTATTACAGTATATCTGTATATCTCTCCACAAACCATATCACATTATCTTGATTGTTAAAATATTATTGTAAATTTTAAAAATCAGAAGTGTAGTCTTCTAAATCTGTTCTTTTTCAAGACTGTTTTGGCCTTTTTGGAGTGACTTGAGTTTTAATATGAATTTTGGGATCATCATAAATGTCTGCAAAGAAGCAAGCTGGACCTTTAACAAGACTGTATTGACTTTCTAGCTCAATTGGGAGAGCATTGCTGTCTTAGCAATATTAAGTCTCTGATACATAAGCACAGGATTTTTTCTATTTATTTACATATTTAATTCCTTTCAAAAATATTTTGTAGTATTTAGACTTATTTTAAGTTTTGGACTTATTTTATTAAATATATTCCTAATTATTGCATTATTTTGATGCTATTTAAATAGTATTTTTAACTTCATTTTCAGATTGTTCATTACAAGTATATAAAAATACCTGATCTCTGTAAATTGATCTTGTATTCTGAAACTTTGTTGAACCTTGTCCATTCTGATAGTATGTTGATATATTCCTTGGAATCCTGGGATTTTCTTTTTACCTACAAGATCATGTTATATACAAAGAAAGTTTTACTTCTTCCATTTCAATCGGGATGACTTTTCTTTCTCATTTTCTTGCCTAATTTCCCTGGCTGGATCCTACAATACAGTGTTCAATAGAACATTGTTGTCTTATTTCTGACCTTAGGGGGAGAGCATTGTTTTTCACTGAGTGTTTTCATTTATAAGTAGGTGGTCAGCAGTAGGTGGGTATTATATAGACATTTGTTTTCAAATTGAAGAAATTCTCCATTTGTAGTTTTCTAAGAGTGTTTATCATGAATGTGAGTTAAATTTTGTCAAATACTCTTTCTGAAAACATTATTAATAATCAGGTGACTTTTTCCTTAGTGGAAGATAAGTTGATTGTATTTTTGATTTTCAAATATTGAAATAATGCATTCCTAGAACACAACCACTTTGGTCTTTGTGTTTAACCATTTTAAAATACTGCTGAATAATTCATGCGCTAAAAATTTGTTAAAATCATTGCTTTCTTGATTCATGAATGATATTGGTTTGTGTTTTTCTTTCATGCACTGTCTTTGTGTTGTTTGCTATTGTCAGGGGAGTGTGTAATTTCCCCGGTTCTGTCTCATAGCAACAAAAATTTGAAGTGATGGACCAGCATTATAGCCCTCAGATGGACCAGTGTTACAACTCTGTGTTACAGCTCAGTTTTATTTAGAAAGTAAAGGAAAATACATCCTTGAGGCGTGAGGGCATGCCAACCCAAAAGACACAAAGAGAAGAGAGGTCCCTGGCCCAATTTGGCTTCTCTTTTTATATGCTTTTTCTCCTCCCCCGGGCCTGCTCTATGTAAACGGGGCTAGCCAGGAGTGCTGTTTGTTTTACCTGAGGTCCTCACTCCAGTCCTCGGACATTCCTTTGTTCTATTTTTGAGGGCTTTTCCCTTCTTTGTCTTTTAGCCACCACTCTTCTAGACTCCTTTTTCCTATTCTAACTACCTAACACTATCAAGATAATACATTCACAAAATGAGTTAGAATGTCTTCATTTCTTTTCTATTTTCTGTCAGAGATGCAGAACTCACACAAATTACTTTGAAAATGTTTGGTAGAATTCTCCAGTGAAACATTAAGGCATGGAGATTTCATCTTTAGTTGGTTTTTAATTACAAATTCAAATACCTTAATAGTTGTAGAGTTATTCAAATTATCTATATCATGTTGGGTGAGTTGGCAATTTGCACTTATTGAGGAAATATTTCATTTCATCTAGTTGTAATATGCATGAGTGTAGAGTTACTGGTAGTATTCTCTTATTATTCTTTTGATGTCTGCAAGATTTGAAGTGATACTTCCCGTTTCATTTTTGCTTAGTAATTTGTTTTATTTTTTCTTTGCCAGTCTTGGTAGATACATGTCAATTTACTTTACCTTTCCAGAGATCCATGTCTTTCGTTGAATTTTTCTATTGTTTTTCTGTTTTGATGTGCATTTCTGCTCTCAGTTTTATTATTTAATTTATTCTGCTTGCTTTGAAGTGACTTTGCTTTTTCTTTTCTTATTTCTTGAATTGAGAGTTCAGATTATAGCTTTGATACTTTTTCTCTTTTTTAAAGTAAGCACTTAGGGTCATAATCTTCCCTTGTGTCCCTGCTTTATTTGCACCCAGGGATTTTCATATTTCATATTTTTGTATGGTTTTAGTTTTTTTAATTCATTAAGGTTTGCTGTATGTCCCAGGATATTTTCTGCCTTGTATAATTAATATGTGTATTCTGGTATTGTTGAGGGGACTGTTTATCAAATGTCAGATAGATTTTTGGGTTGGAAGATATTTTTTACTTCTGTATTCTTGATGAATTTCTATTGTTCTATCAAACGTTGGATTTTCTTTTATTTATCTTTTAAGGTCTTAGTTTGTCTTCATATATTTTGCAGTGCTGCTGATTGGTACAAACACATTTATGATTTCTATGTCTTATTGTTTGATTGGCTCTTTGATCATTATGTATATATATTTGTCTCAGTTTCTATCTCTGATTATCAGTAATATCTCTGTCTCAAATTTTATTTGCTCTGTATTCCACATTATCTACTATTATTATTGAAACTCTTGCTTTCTTTTTATTAATTTTTACATAGTGTAAGTTTTTCTATCCCTTTTATGTTCAGCCTTAGAGGACATAAATTAATACTTAAAGTGAACTTTTTTCCATAAAAGCAGACAGTGGGCAATGATTTTTAAAATCTTTTTTGTCACTCTTTTTTAATTGCTTTATTGGACCAATTATATTTAATGGCATTATTGTTAAATTAAGGCTTAATAGACATGCCATTTTATTTTTTTTGTTTTAATTTATTCTATCTGCTTTTCAATCTCTATGTACTTTCTCCCTGTATTATTGCATGTTACTTAAAGATATTTTATTATTTATTTTTTTACTTTAACATTTTTTTAGGATTCCATTTTAATTATCTGTTGTGTTTTGGAGCACATTTTTATAGCCTTTTTAGTTGTTGCCTAGATATTACATTATATGTACATATATTAAAGTCTGCTATTTTTTAAAAATTTTACCAATTCCAGTTAAGATAGAAAAATTACTGCCACTTACATTCTTTTACCCTCTCCATTTTAAAAATAATTGTTTTACATATCTCCTCTAATACATTGAGAATCACACTAGATAGTGATCCTCAAAAAATTTTTAAAAACTCTAATGGGGAAAATATATTATATTTAGCCATATTTTAACTCTTGTTTTTTATGCCTTTCTGATGTTTCCAGATTCCTTTTTGTGTCATTTCCTTTCTGTTCAGAGAAGTTTCTTTAGCCAAATTTTAGGCATATGCTGAAGACAAATGTATGGTTACTTTAAAATCCTTATATGATAATTCTAACATCTAAATCACCTTGATACTGATATTGTTGATTGTCATTATCCTATTGGAAACTGGACATTTTGGTGTTATAAGAATCTGAATCTTACTTAATCATTGCTTTAACAGTCAGGCCTCCTATGAAACTCCTCTGGTGGAAAGAGGGGATGCTGCCTCGATATTGCCAGGTGGGTATAGAAATCAAGATTCTCCCCTCTGGCTCCACTGACCCACCAGGCGCAAGCCTTCATGTTCCCACAGGCAGAACTTGGGGTTTTGGCTCTCCACTAGGACTCTGAAAACACTGCCCAAGCTGGGAGAGGAGAAACACCTCCATTTCCACAAAATCTCAAAGGATGCCTATTTATATTGATGACATTAATGGTCAGAGAGATCATACCTTCTGAAATGTCATTGTCCTAGTGTACAATTCTGCCCCAAAATTAGATTCACCCCATGAGAGGTGGGGAGAGAGACCTAGAGACAGTATTGTACTGAAGCACTCTCCATTGTCCATCCTAGACAGCATATTAAAAAGCAGAGACATGACTTTGCTGACAAAGGTCCATACAGTCAAAGCTATGGTTTTTCCAGTAATCATGTATGGATGTGACCATTAGACCATAAGGAAGGCTGAGCACTGAAGAACCGATGCTTTTGAACTGCGGTGCTAGAGAAGACTCTTGAGAGTCCCTTGAGAGTCTCTTGAGAGCAAGGAGATCAAACCAGTCAATCCTAAAGGATATCAACCCAGAGTATTCATTGGAAGGGCTGATACTGAAGCTCTAATACTTTGGCTATCTGATGTAAAGAGCTGACTCATCGGAAAAGACCCTGATGCCAGGAAAGATTGAAGGCAGGAGGAGAAGGGGATGATAGAGTATGAGATTGTTGGATGGCATCATCAATTCAATGGACATGAGTTTGAGCCAACTCCAGGAGATAGTGAAGGACAGGGAAGCCTGGCATGCTTCAGTCCATGGGATCACAAAGAGCTGGACACGACTGAGTGACTGAACAACAACAAAGTTTCCATTGTATGATAGAACCATTCTTCCCAAGTTCACATTCAGTGACATTTCATTGGTAGCTTAAATTGATCATAGCAGGTTTTGTTTTTCTCAGATATATAGTTGTTAAATATTTACAAGCACAGAACTATCAAAACTACCTCCTACTTCTGTGAAATGGACTTGAGAGAGAAATTTGAGAAAAATTAGATGCTAATTTCTTGCATGTCTGAGTTGTACACCTGAGGGGAAAGTATGTTATACTTTAGTTCACACGAGTTCTGACAAATAAACGAAACTTTGAGAATTATAACTTTGGTTCACAGTTTTTCAATCAGTTCAGTTCAGTCCAGTCACTCAGTCATGTCCAAATCTTTGAAACCCCATGGATTGAAGCACGCTAGGCTTCCCTGTCCATCACCAACTCCCAGAGCTTGCTCAAACTCATGTCCATCAAGTCAGTGATGCCATCCAACCATCTCATTCTCTGTCGTCCCCTTCTCCTTCTGATTTCAATCTCTCCCAGCATTGGGGTCATTTCCAGTGCATCAGTTCTTCACATCAGGTGGTCAAAATATTGGAGTTTCAGCTTCAGCATCAGTTCTTCCAATGAATACTCAGGACTGAATACTCAGGACTGAATTCCTTTAGGATTGACTGGTTTGATCTCCTTGCTGTCCAAGGGTCTCTCAGGAGTCTTCTTCAACACCATAAGTTAAAAAAATGCTAATTCTTCAGCACTCAGCTTTCTTTATGGTCCAACTCTTATGTCCATACATGACTACTGGAAAAACCATAGCTTTGACTAGACAGACCTTTGTTGGCAAAATAATGTCTCTGCCTTTTAATATGCTGTCTAGGTTAGTCACAGCTCTTCTTCCAAGGAGCAAGTGTGTTTTAATTTCAGGGCTGCAGTCACCATCTGCAGTGATTTTGGAGCCCAAGAAAATAGTTTGCCACTGTTTCCATTGTTTCCCCATCTACTTACCATAAAGTGATGGGACCAGATGCCATGATCTTAGTTTTTGGAATGTTGAATTTTAAGCCAGAACAAGATAGCAGAGTAGAAGGATATGTGCTCAACTTCTGCGAGAACTCCAAAATTGTGACTCGCTGCTGAACAACAATTGACCGGAGAATGTTGCATCCCACCAAAAAAAAATACCCAATGTAAAAGGGCAAAGGAGAAGCCCCAGTAAGATGGTAGAGGGGTGAAATCATATTTTGAATCAAACTCCATACCCACCAGAGACCTTGGAGGGCTCAAACAAAACCTGTACTCACCAGGACCTAGAGACCCCACAGAAACTGAGCCAGACCTGCTTTTGAGTGTCTCCTGTGAAGGCACGGGTCAGCGGTGGCCTGCTGTGGGGATAAGGGCTCTGGCTGTAGCAGACCTGGGACACACAGCATGTGGCATAAGCCATTTTAGAGGGTGTTGCCATTAGCCCCACCATAAAGCTGCCAAGCATACAACACACAAACTGCAAAAAAATTATACCAAAGAAATTCTCACATTGTTAAGAAAGTTCCAGGACCCACAACCGATTTCCCAACCTGAAGATCCAACAAAGGGACTGAGAATCCCCAAAGAATTTGACTTTGGAGGCCAGTGGGAAAGAACTTCCACAGGACTGGGGAAACAGACTCTTGGAGGGCACAAACAAAACTTTGTGCATACCAGGAGCCAGGAGAAAGGGGCAATGTCCACACAAGAGGCTGAGCCAGACTTGCCTGTGAGTGTCCAGGAGTCAGTCTCTAGCAGAGGTGTGGGTCGACAGTGGCCTGCTGTGGGGTCAGGGGCACTGAATACGATAGTGCGGGCCTAAGTCCTTTTGAAAGAGGTCACCATTACCTCCATTACCCCCACCACAGTTCTGCCTCAGGCCAAACAATAGAGAGGGAACACAGTGCTGGCCATCAACAGAAAGTTGGATTAAAGATTTACTGAGCATGGCCCCACCCATCAGAACAAGACCCAGATTCCCCACAGTCAGTCTCTCCCATCAGGAAGCTTCCAAAAGCCTCTTATCCTTATCCATCAGGGCAGACAGAATGAAAACCACAGTCACAGAAAACTAACAAACTGATCGCATGGACCACAGCCTTGTCTAACTCAATGATACTGTGAGCCATGCCACGTAGGGCCACCCAAGACAGACGGGTCCTTGTGGAGAGTTCTAACAAAACATGGTCCACTGGAGAAGGGAATGGCAAAGCACTTCAGTATTCTTGCCTTGAGAACCTCATGAACAGTATGAAAAGGCAAAAAAGTTTTTAATACTGTACACTAAAATTACTTGACCTTAGGTCTTGAGGGAGAAAATATATTTAAGCAAAAACTTTATATATTGCTCATATTATCATAATAACCCTTCTAAATGACCATCTGACCATGATATTAGTGCTCAGACAGAATCTCTCATTTTCTCAACATTTAGTAAACAAATATATGTAGAGTACTCATTACATGACTGAAACCATGTTGCTTGTGTTGAACAGAGAGAAGACAGAGTATATAAATAAATTTGCTTAATTAAATAAAGGCTATAGTGAAAATGGGCTTCCCTTGTAGCTCAGCTGGTAGAGAATCTGCCTGCAATGTGAAAGACCTGGATTTGATCCCTAGGTCAGGAAGATCCCCTGGGGAGTATTCTGGCCTGGAGAATTCCATGGACTACAGTCCATGGAGTTGCAAAGAGTCCGACAAGACTAAGCAACCTTCACTTTCACTTTCATAATGAAAATACAATTGGATGATGAGAAATACAGTGGTTTAAGAATGTTCTTTAACTGCTTGGTGAGTGAAGAGATCTCAAAGGATATATCAGTATTTGAGTTGAGATTTGGATAATAAGCAAAAGTTATATATACTGAAATTTCAGGGCAAATGTGTAAGGATGAGATGTGTAAAGACACAGATTTTAATAATCAACATATATAAAAATATAATGTGATCTTTCAGAAAATAGTGCCTCAATATCACCATATAAAAACCATAGAAACTGCCTTTGTTAATTATTTTTCTACTCTTTAGCATTCCAATGAAGCATAAAATGCTCTTTCATTAACACACTATGGTTAATATGATGGTCTTCAAAATATAAACATTTTACTTTACATTATATTTGGCTTTTGTTAAAAAAGTTTTTATGCATGCTACAAGTTATATGACAAATATATTTTGCCTTGAACTTATTATATTTACATTGCAACTTAAACAAATTTTTTTCTTTAACCAGATTTTGGCTTATGCTCTTGGCCACTGCATTCTCAACTATTTGCAAAAGAATTTAATTATTAAAAATTAACACAATCAGGGCTTTCTTGGTGGTCTGGTAGTTAAGAATCCACCTTGCAAAGCAAGGGACACTGGTTCAATCCCTGGTCTGGGAAGATCCCACGTTCCGTGGAGCAACTAAACCCATGAGCCGCAACTACTGAGCCCATGTGCCTAGAGCCTGTGCTGCACAAAAGAAAGAAGCCACTTCCTTGAGAAGCCTGAGCAACACAGCTAGAGAGCAGGCCCTACTTGCCACAAGTAGAAAAATCCTGTGCACAGGAATGAAGTCCCTGTACAGTCAAAAAATAAAATAAATAGATAAATCTTTAAAAAAATATTAAAAATTAATACAATCATTGAATTAATTCTTCAATGTAAATTTGCTCTTTATCTATTTTTTCTGTGGTAGGACTATCAGAAGAGGGAAAAAGCTTCAGTTGAAGACAGCACATTTAAATATGGAGCTACTTTTCCTGATTGGTAATACAGTTAGGATCTGTGTTAATACAGGTCAGACATCATTTGCAACGTTGGTAATTAAAAATTTATAAAATTATAGAAACATTGTACTGTTATAGAAAAGGTTACAAGAAATTTATCATAATTTCCATTTGGATCTATGTGTGATTTTTGCTATACTATCATCTATGAAATTGGGAGGAAAACTGTTCTTGTTTACCTAATATCACTTATTAATATTAATTCACAAATAATTCCCAGGCATGTACTTAACTTCCTTCTTTGTTTATGGAACGTCCTACCTCCCAATTTTTTGACAACCGCAAACTTAAAAATAAAATGAGCCTATCTTAATGTGCAAAGAACCACCCAGGTAACCTTATATTTCGTGTTCATATTAAAAGTTGCACAGAAACACTCTTAAAGCAACCTCTCTTTGAAATACTTCCTGATATAGTCCTCAGTTTCACTGATGGACCATATCTTGAATTTGTTCCCGAAAGAGCACCGTTCTTTATCTTTGACAGCGAGGACTCACCTGATCACAAAGGAAGCTACTGTTTCTTGTGCCAACTTTATCACAATCACAGGGTCTGCAAACATCTATGGCTGAAGGATCTGCACCAACTTGTCGGAAAAAGTAATCCTTACACTGCTCACAGTTCTTTCCTGCGTCAGGGAAAGGTTATGCATTATGACTTCCAATTCATTAAAATCGGCTGCATAATTCAAAATTAAAGACTGTATTCCTTTGAGGGAATTCTATAATTTTCGGGACGTCCATTTTAATGTACCTTTCATCTCTACCTGCCAGTTTAGTGATCCACAGCATATGAAACAATGAACCTGTTACAAAATGTGCTTTACTTCATTAAACTCCCATCTGTTATATAATACCACACTTCTAAAAAGCTGTGCTTTGCAGGGGCCCATACATTTTGAAATAGTTTATTTCCAAACTTAAAACTTTAGTTTCAGATCAGGTACTGAATCTAAATCAAATATGAGAAATTTCTACATGTGTGGGAGAAGATAGCTATACAGTTGGAAGCAAATAAGCATATAGCATTAAAATATTTTTCTGGAACTAAATCTGATAAAATAGAAGATTACTTTTAATGTAATTTATTATTCTATAGTCAATGTGATTAAAAGTGAATGCTTCTATTGATGCCTATGGCCATTATTTTTCATTTCAAATATCAAAATACAATTTTATATTTAGTTACACCAAATAAATTGCATATTAAATGTTAGAATATCTTGACACTTTAGAAACAAGAGCTAATTCCTGTTGTTTACAACTTATTATTCAGAAAATTTCCCTTTCCATCTTATATTAGAAAACAATATAAATTAGAGGAAGTTTCTAGAGTAAATATGAATAGCATATCAGATCATTGAAATAAAAGTCAAGGCTGTCAATTCCCCCTCTAAACATGATGCACTTTTGCTCAAATATTGCTGAAATTGGCCCAGTGTTAGAAGACTGAAAGTAACGTGGGCCTCCCTCATAGCTCCACTGAGTAAAGAATCTGCCTGCAATGCAGGAGACCCGGGTTAAATCTTTGGGTCAGGAAGATCCCCTGGAGAAGGAAATGGCAAGCCACTCCAGTATTCTTGCCTGGAGAATCCCATGGACAGAGGAGCCTGGCAGGCTACAATCCATGGGGTTGCAAGAGTCAGACATAACTTAGTGACTAAACACCATCATGAAAATAACATAATCAAATGAAAAACTCACATTCTAATGGATATTGAATATGGGCTAATTAAAAATAAAATGGATTTATGTCTAGGATATTTCCATTTATATATGCTGATGACTCCCAAATTTATATCTTCAATCTAGATATCTCTCCTTTGTTAATCATTCAATGAATATTTATTGAGTGATTACCACGTTCCAAATACTATGCTAAGTGCTGAGGAAAATACACAATGCACCCTTTTTACAGGGCTATCTTATAGTCTAGCAGGTAAGAAGAATCCTAATTAAATAATCACAGGAATAAATATACATTTAAAAGCTGTGATAAGCATAAAATGCCACTCAAGTACACAGATTATACTGATCTTCTCTGAAGAATCATGGAAGGCTTTCTTTGAGAAAGGAGTTTCAGAACTGTTTCTGACTGCCTCAGTTCAGTTCAGTTTAGTCACTCAGTTGTGTCCAACTCCTTGCAACCTCATGGACTGCAGCACATCAGGCTTCCCTGTCCATCACCTGCACGCAGAGTTTACTCAAACTCATGTCCATTGAGTTGGTGATGCCATCCAACCATCTCATCCTCTGTAGTCCCCTTCTCCTCCCGCCTTTAATCTTTCCCAGCATCAGGGTCTTTTCCAATGAGTCAGTTCTTTGCATCAGGTGGCCAAAGTATTGGAGTTTCAGCTTCGATATCAGTTCTTCCAATGAATATTCAGGACTGATTTCCTATAGGATGGACTGGTTGGATATCCTTGCTGTCCAAGGGACTCTCAAGAGTCTTCTCCAACACCACAGTTCAAAAGAATCAATTCTTCGGCACTCAGCTTTCTTTATAGTTCAGTTCTCACATCCATACATGACTACCGGAAAAACCATAGCCTTGACTAGATGGACCTTTGTTGGCAAAGTAACATCTCTGCTTTTTTAATATGCTGCCTAGGTTGGCCATAACTTTTCTTCCAAGGAGTAAGCGTCAAAGAGAGTTTATTCTTTGCTTCTTGGAAACATAAGGGAACATGATCCTCTTGTATCCTATCTTAATGGCTGGAACCAATTTTGACTGTGCTGCTCAAACTAGAGGGTTAGTCATAAGTCTTGACTCTTCGTACTTCCCTTATCTATACTCTGCACCTTGCTCAGAAAATGCAATCACTTTCTACCCTAAATATCTACTGGATCCACTCATATCTATTCACACCACCTTAATTGTTTTCCCACATTATTTTTCATCTGAACTTTTGTAATACCTGACTAACTGGTTTTCCCAAACCACTTTGACCCTCTGCAAACCATTCTCTATAACCTGATGGATATTTCAAAAACACAATACTTTCCCGAAGTGCCCATATGTGGCATCCTATTAACTTTAGGGTACAAGCCACTCTCTTTATCATAGTTTAGATGGCCTCTAGCATTTGAGCTCTGTTTGTCTTCCTTGTTCCTTTTCTTACAATCACCCATCTGCACTTCTGCAAGTACGCCATGTTTCTCTTTCCTCTTGGCCATGGTGCAACTGTTTCTCTTACTGGAAAACTTTGTCTACACCCTAATATCTACCCCTACTCCGTAACCTGGTTAACTCCTACTACTCTTCTCCACTTTAGCATTCATCAAACCTTTTAATTTCTTCCTTTAATAGGGTGTCTTTACCACCATGTGGGCTTCCCAGGTGGCTCCGTGGTTTAAAAAAAAAAAAAATCTGCCTGCCAATACAGAGACACGGGTACAATCCCTACATCAAAAGATCCCCTGGAGGAGGAAATGGCAACGCACTCTAGTGTTCTTGCCTGGGAAATCTCATGGACAAAGGAGCCTTGTTGGGTACAGTTCATGGGGTCACAAAGAAATGGACACAACTTAGTGACTAAACAAAAACAACAACAAACCACCACCATGTAATAATCCATACAAAGACAATAAAATTCATCATCTTATTAATTTTTATATTCCCAGAACCTAGCCAAGAGCTTGTACCATTTTACATTATCAGTAATTATCTAGCAAATTCATTCATGCTTCAAAGTAGCATAATTTCAAACCCCAGACTTGGGCCATTATATTTTACAAATTCTGATATCATCATTTCTGCTTTTAACATATCAGCCTTTCAGAAAATAGTAATTTTTCAATGACTAGTCAAAATGCTGGTTGGTTCTTGAAACAAGACTTTAATAGTTAGTTTCTGATTTTAATGAAAATTTTTAAAAAGAGGATTCCCAGATTATCAGAGTCCATGTCAAATCTGACATGCAAACATCTCTACATGAGAATCCAGGAATAGTATAAGATCTGGGTCAAACAAGAAAATTTATTTTTAGGATATACACATTCAGAATTGGAGAAGGAACTTTGGAGAAGGTGATCCACTCTAGTATTCTTGCCTGGGAAATCCCATGGATAGAGGAGCCTGGTGGACTACAGTCCATAGGATCTCAACAGAGTTGGACACAACTTAGTGACTAAATGGCAACAATAATACATTCAGAATAATACAGCAATTCTTAATTTATCCAATACATATTTATGATCTAATCAAATGGTGTGAACTTATTAAAAAAATCCTTTTCCTGAAATTATAAAGTTTAAGACTCCAGTATTTGAAAGCTATCCAATTGGAATTATGAATATTTGGTAAACCAGAGTTGTTTTCAAACTTAATAGTATGAAAGCACTTTCTTAAATAGAATAGCAATATATAATTTAAAATAATATGCATTATATGTAGGTCAAGTCTATCTTTGTTATTTGTGTTATTATCTAGTTACCTGCAGTGTTATGCTCACAGTCATCACAAACTCCTCCACCTCCTCTGTAGTGCTCCATTGGAAAGGGATCCACTGAGATGTCGTAGTGGCAGCTTCTGGAATGGCTGTTGCACTCACAGGGTTTACAGTTAAAGGCGTGAACATGATCACTTTGGCGGAAAGGCTTGTTATTATAAAGAGGCAGGCAGCGATCACACTAGAATAAAGTAAAACCAGAATGATAAATATATAAAGCTGTATTTTTTCTATTTACCTATCAGATACTTTCACCAGATAGAAAGCTAATATCAAAAAGTTAAAAGCCAGCCACTATTGTATTTTTTAAAGTGTTTTATACATCAGAAATCAGCATATTACAGGCATGGTCACAAGATTTATAAAAGTAAAAATGAAAGCTGAAACCATGTAAAGTGATCTTAATAACCAGTGGGGGAAATTACAATTGTTTCACAATCTGAAATTCTTTTCTCAAAACATTAAAAACTTGACTTTTAAGTCCTGGTTCTACCAAGTAAAAAGCCTGGAGTCATCACTCCATCATAACAAAAAATAAAATGTTGAACAGAATGAAAAAAACAATGACTGTCCCTCCATACCTAAGTGGGGGACACAGGGCAAGCAGCTGTCCCTAAGATTGGAGAAACAGGCAAATACAGGGAGTCTCAGCTATAGGAGGCCAACAAAGGTCTGTCTAGTCAAAGCTATGGTTTTCCCAGTCATCATGTATGGATGTGAGAGTTGGACTATGAAGAAAGCTGAGCACCAAAGAATTGATGCTTTTGAACTGTGGTGTTGGAGAAGACTCTTGAGAGTCCCTTGGACTGCAAAGAGATCCAATCAGTCCATCCTAAAGGAAATAAGTCCTGAATATTCATTGGAAGGACTGATGCTGAAGCTGAAACTCCAATACTTAGGTCACCTGAGGTGAAGAACTGACTCACTGGAAAAGACCCTGATGCTGGAAAAGATTGAAGGAGGGAGGAGAAGGGGACAATGAGGATGAGATGGTTGGATGGCATCACCGACTTTATGGACATGAGTTTGAGTAAGCTTTGGGAGTTGGTGATGGACAGGGAAGCCTGGCGTGCGGCAGTCCACGCAGTCACAAAGAGTCAGACAGGACTGAGTGACTAAACTGAACAGACAGCTATAGAAACAAAGACTCATTGGCAGAAGCTTCCATGAAAATGAATGCTGGGGTGGAAAATCTGAAATATAATTGATATTTTGTTGGAAGTTCAGTGTGGACAAGTCTGAGATTTGAAAACTCCAGGGTAATAAGGGGGTCCCCACAATTTTGACCATGTTCTCGCAGTAGATAAACTTAGGGGAAAACGACCTGGTGCTTCTGGCAGAGGGAGAAGAAAGGGAGCATTTTTAAATACATAAGAACACTTTTGTTTTTCTGATCAATATCTGCCTTAGGATAAAGTAGCTGATCAGAGCCTAACTGACCTGAAAAAGGGAAACACTCCACTCCAGCCCCCTCCAGTCTTCCTGTCCCACCTAAAGGGGAGGTGGGTAGTGACAACAAAGGCACATATGAAATTCATAGTCCAGAGGAAAAGGCTCCCTGAAAAACTGAAGCCTAATCATAAGACTATAGAACATACCCCCTCCCCTCCTCACCAGCAGATTGCTAAAAACCTTTTACAGTAGTTCATTTCAACTGGTACATCATGTCTGCTTTTCAAGAAAGGAAAAAAAAAAAATACAAGGCATACCAGAAAGAGCAAACATCAGAGTTGTTATGGCAGAGATGTTAGAATTATCAGGCTTCCCAGGTAGCACTAGTGGTAAAAAAAAAACCTGCCCATCAATGCAGGAAATTTAAGGGATATGAGTTCAAGTCCTAGGTCAGGACTATCTCCTGGAGAAAGGCATGGCAAATCACTTCACTATTCTTGCCTGGAGGATCCCACAGACAGAGGAGTCTGACAGGGTACGCTTCAAGAGGTCGCAAAGAGTCAGAGATGACTGAAGTGACCTAGCACACACGCATGCAAGATTAATATGCTAGGGACTCTAATGGATCAAGCAGAGAGCATGCAAGAAGAGACGATTAATATAGCAGAGAGATGGAAAGTCCATGAAAGAACAAAAAGCAAACACTGAAGACCAAAAACACTGTACTAAAAATGAACAATGCCTTTGATGAGCTTAGTGGTAGACTGCACAAGGCTGAAGAGGGAATCTCTGAACTAGATGACAGATACATCACTAGAAGCTTCAAAAACGGAAAAGAAAAAAAAAAAAAAAAAAAACTGAAAAGACAAAACAGAAAACCCAAGGACTGTGAGAAAACTGAAAAAGTAGCAAAATACATATAATAGGAGTATCAGAGGGAGAAGAAATATTTGAAACAACAATAAGATCTACTACACTGAGGTATCTTTTTCAAACTACAGAGAAACAAAGAATAAATTCCAAAAGAGAAACCAAAATTAAAGACACTGAGCCTACTGAGTTACTAACTAATGACATCCCATTTCTCCTCAGAAAATGTAAACAAGAAGAGAATTGCATGGAATACTTAAAGTGTTCAGAGAAAAATACTCACCAACCTAGAATTATATACTATGCACAATTATGCCTCAAAAGTGAGGGAGAAATAAAGATGTGTAAGACACACACAAATGGAAAAAATGTGTTGCCAGTAACCTTGACTTGGAAGAAATTTTAAAAGAAGTTTTGTAGAGAAGAGAAAAATAATATAGGTAAGAAACTTGCCCCTACGTAAAGAAAGGAAGAGCATCAAAGAAGGAATAAGTAATGATGAGACTATTAAAACTTTCATCAGTTAAAAATGTAAAGAGAAATATTTAGAAAATATTAAAACTAACAATAAATTATAATTTAATATTAGAAACTTTGAGAATTAAATTATTTTCTTTGTTAAAAAGCATTATCTTAAATAGTGCTTACCTTCTTATTTTATAAATTTCCATACAGAACAAGCATCTTTTCTACACCTTGAGAACTGTCATACTCTATTTCTAAGCATGGATCAGCCTACTTATATCATTTGCATGTTTGTGCTTTCATTGGCATGAAATATGTCTGAGAATTCTTTAAGGTAAAGTTTTTGTCAACATCACTTCAGCTAGGACTTCTTTACCTATTCATCACAATCAATGTTAACATTTATGCTAAATTCACCTTAAGTTGCTCTGCCTGCATATATAAATGCAAATGACAGCACTGATCAACAATTTTGTTTGTAAGAAGAAATGTGTAATTGAACTTCCACTCCCAAAACATTTTCTTTCCATCATTTCAACAATCATTGTTTTTTGAATATTCATTCTCATAAAAACCAAAAGAGTTTATCATTGACAAAGATGTTACATAACTACAAGCTTCTTTGTAAATGAAATGATTAATGAATGTGCACTGACCAGTCACCACATATTGAAAGAAGAGACATGATTGGTCATTGATCATGATGTGCAATGATTATTTATTTAGCAATTTGTGGACTGAAGAGCCAGCAGCAAACTTATATAAAATCTATATTTTATATAATTATTTACAGTTAATATACCATAATAACTAACATATGAAACATGTTTTTAGAGGGCTGATGCTTAACTGAACTATGGTAAATGAAATTCATGCACATTGGAACAGTGAACATGCAATTGCCTGTATAACTGAAGAAAACTTTTCTAAGTCACATAAAACTTGTTATGTACTGGATCAATTAAAGCCAGAATTTTTTAAAATTAATTATTTAGCTTATCTAATACAAATACAATTTATGGACCAAGCCAAATTAAGGAACAATCCATAGGCACTGAGCTAAAATTTTAGGCTAAGTGTGTACTTAACAAAAGTAGGAATATCCATTTGATAAAATAAAGTAGAAAATAAAAATCATTGACAATTTGAACATCAAGTAATAAGTCAAAATATTTAAATGAGATGATTTTTTCAAAACTTTTAAGTATATATTTTTTCTTTTTCAAAATCGGGACTACACAGAAACTCACATGTGCACACACATATATATCCCATATTCAGTTCAGTTGCTCAGTCATGTCCAACTTACAACCCCATGAACTGCAGCACGCCAGGCCTCCCTGTCCATCACCACCTGCCATAGTCTACCCAAACCCATGTCCATTTAGTCAGTGATGCCATCCAACCATCTCATCCTCTGTCATCCCCTTTTCCTGCCCTCAGTCTTTCCCGGCATCACGGTCTTTTCAAATGAGTCAGTTCTTCGCATCAGCATCAAAGTACTGAAGTTTCAGCTTCAACATCAGTCCTTCCAATGAACACCCAGTATTGATCTCCTTTAGGATGGACTGGTTGGATTTCCTTGCAGTCCAAGGGACTCTCAAGAGTCTTCTCCAACACCACAGTTCAAAAGCATCAATTCTCCAGCACTCAGCTTTCTTCATAGTCCAACTCTCACATCCATACATGACTACTGGAAAAAAAATAGCCTTGATTAAATGACCTTTGCTGGCAAAGTAATGTCTCTGCTTTTTAATATGCTGTCTAGGTTGGTCATAACTTTCCTTCCAAGGAGTAAGTGTCTTTTAATTTCATGGCTGCAATCACCATCTGCAGTGATTTTCAGTTCAGTTCAGTTCAGTCACGCAGTCATGTCCGACTCTTTGCGACCCTGTGAATCACAGCACACCAGGCCTCCCTGTCCATCACCAACTCCCAGAGTTCACTCAGATTCATGTCCATCGAGTCAATGATGCCATCCAGCCATCCCATCCTCTGCCGTCCCCTTCTCCTCCTGCCCCCAATCCCTCCCAGCATCAAAATCTTTTCCAATGAGTCAACTCTTCACATGAGGTGGCCAAAGTACTGGAGTTTCAGCTTTAGCATCATTCCTTCCAAAGAAATCCCAGGGCTGATCTCCTTTAGAATGGACTGGTTGGACCTCCTTGCAGTCCAAGGGACTCTCAAGAGTCTTCTCCAACACCACAGTTCAAAAGCATCAATTCTTCAGCGCTCAGCCTTCTTCACAGTCCAACTCTCACATCCATACATGACTACTGGAAAAACCATAGCCTTGACTAGACGGACGTTAGTCGGCAAAGTAACGTCTCTGCTTTTGAATATGCTATCTAGGTTGGTCATAACTTTTCTTCCAAGGAGTGTCTTTTAATTTCATGGCTGCAGTCACCATCTGCAGTGATTGTGGAGCCCCCAAAATTAAAGTCTGACACTGTTTCCACTATTTCCCCATCTATTTCCCATGAAGTGATGGGACCAGATGTCGTGATCTTCATTTTCTGAATGTTGAGCTTTAAGCAACCTTTTTCACTCTCTTCTTTCACTTTCATCAAGAGGCTCTTTAGTTCCTCTTCGCTTTCTGCCGTAAGGGTGGTGTCATCTGCATATCTGTGGTTATTGATATTTCTCCCAGCAATCTTGATTCCAGCTTGTGTTTCTTCTAGTCCAGCGTTTCTCATGATGTACTCTGCATATAAGTTAAATAAGTAGGGTGACAATATACAGCTTTGACATACTCCTTTTCCTATTTGGAACCAGTCTGTTGTTCCATGTCCAGTTCTAACTGTTGCTTCCTGACCTGCATACAGATTTCTCAAGAGGCAGGCCAGGTGGTCTGGTATTCCCATCTCTCTCAGAATTTTAGAACCCCCCCCAAAATAAAGTCAGCCACTGTTTCCACTGTTTCCCCATCTATTTCCCATAAAGTGATGGGACCGGATACCATGATCTTAGTTTTCTGAACGTTGAGCTTTAAGCCAACTTTTTCACTCTCGTCTTTCACTTTCATCAAGAGGCTCTTTACTTCTTCTTCACTTTCTGCCATAAGGGTGGTGTCATCTGCATATCTGAGGTTATTGATATTTCTCCTGGCAATCTTGATTCCAGCTTGTGCTTCATCCAGCCCAGCGTTTCTCATGATGTACTCTGCATATAAGTTAAATAAGCAGGGTGACAATATAGTCCTGTGATATACTCCTTTTCCTATTTGGAACCAGTCTGCTGTTCCATGTCCAGTTCTAACTGTTGCTTCCTGACCTGCATATAGATTTCTCAAGAGGCAGGTCAGGTGGTCTGGTATTCCCATCTCCTTTAGAATTTTCCACAGTTTATTGTGATCCACACAGTCAAAGGTTTTGGTATAATCAATAAAGCAGAAATAGCACATATTATACTTTTAAAATCTAGAAGTTACAAGATAAAGGAGGAGGAATAAGGAGGATGAGCAGGGTAAAAATCCAACAGAAGTTTTGATCTTGAGTTCAAATGACACCAGCAGTATGTTAGACAGTGTGTACTGAATACATTGTCTGCAACCATTGGTAGGGGATTTTGTGATCACAAATGTACTGGTCTATGATCTGATTTAGATGATGTAGCCCAAAGAGTAGATCAATGAGCAGTTTACAGCCAGAGTGCATTTCTGTCTTATCATCTGTAGCTACAACTACTGAGGAGGTCTTATCTAAACTTCATTCCTAATAGTCATGAAATATCACCAGCATACAACTATCACGTCTAGGAGTCCTCCATGTAGAGGAGCTCTATCCTCATCATATAGGCAGAACAGATGAAAACTCACTTTCAGACCTTCTGGTTTGGGAGAAAAGAAACATGCTTATCAATTTTTCCCCCAGGTCGATCATCCATGCAATTAATCTCATCCCCAATATTTCAAAATCTCTATCTCATTGCAAAACTTTGGCCAAAGGCAAAATTTTGCTGCAATACCTGAAGTCTAATTTTTTTCACTTCATTTCAAAGTATTCTTGTTGATGACTTTGCTCTCCCAATGATGATTTTAATATTATTCAAGCTATGCTTTTTGCATAACTTGGTGGAAGTGATGATATGCAACCTGTGGTCCTGTCATACTGATTACAGATGTAGTTTGTCTTCAACAAAGCAACTGCCAGCTGTTGGAGTTTGGGATGCTGTCTACATGAATTAGTGGAGCAAATTCAGCAAAACCATTCTTTTGATATTCTTATGAACACAACATTTCTGCTTTTAGACTATGATCTAAAGACTCATTGGAGACCTTATCCTTATTGTCAATTTAAAAGCCATTATCAAAAAGTCCCATAGTAAATAATTCTGGACTCAATACTATATCCATGTTCCAAAGAGACAGTCCTGAGTGCTTTGACATTTAAAAACAAAGAGGAATTTGCCACTAACCTAATGGAATGGTTTGGGTCCAACCAAGTAGTTGTTAGTGACAATGGCTAGCCTTTTTGTGAATAATAAAAAACCCTACATAAATATTGGTAACATTTCATCCCTTTCTAGAGAAATCAAGCATAGTTATCATCTTTTCAATTAAAAAAATATTATACCACTTGAGTGCAAGAATTTGTGGAAAGGGTGAGTACAGACACTAGTCCTAGGAAAGGAAGTTGTCCACACCTATCAGGACAGCATGTGTACATTCCACTGAACCAAATAATTCTACTGAAAATTCAGAAAAGTTTATTTTTTAAACTATTTGAAAAATATATTTTATAATGTGGCCCTTATAATAAAGAATAGGATATGAATGTCCAAAAGTAAAGAAATGGTAAAAAATATATATATATCATATATCTTCTAAGAAACATACTGCAAACATTCATAGATACAAATGTAGAGATTACATAATGCAATCTGAATTTAGAAACAAGTGAAAGTAATATGTAGAGTATAATCCTATTTTCTAAATAAAGGTAGATTCATATATGTATATGAATATAGAGATACAACTTTAAGAAGATAGAAACAGATGACACAGACTTGTGAATAACAATAATAAAATAATCTGAAATGATACAAACTAAGTTATTTGCCAAGGTTGTCTATGGATGGTAGGGTTACAGATGACTTTTACTTTTTTATAATAAAATTTCTTTCCATGGTGGACATTTATTGCTAATGTATTAAAAATTGCGGGCAAATAAAATGTAACTGCATGGATGGTTGGGCTTCCCTAGTGGCTCAGCAGTGAAGAATCTGCCTGCCAAGCAGGAGACGTGAGTTTGATACCTGGGTCAGAAGATCCCCTGGAGAAGGAAATAGCAACCCACTCCAGTATTCTTGCCTAGGAAATCCCAAGGACAGAGGAGCCTTGTGGGCTACAGTCCAAGGAGTCTTGAAGAGTCGGACACAACTTAGTAACTAAACAGCAGCAGCAGCATATACTTACAAGGAAATTACACATTATTTACATCACTTGCATGTCACATTCACTGAAAAAAGCTAAGAAAATTAAAATGTACTTGTTTTAAATTACACAGAGATCAGTAAGATAGTGCAGAGAAAATGATTCTCTTTTTTGAGCATAACGTAATGAGTTACCAGTAAACAATATAATTTTTAAAAGGTAAAACAATTTTTCAAAAGAATGAGATTAACATATCAAAGCAAAGATTTTGAGAGATAACATCCTAAATGTCTGTTTTAAAATTTAATTGAAAAAATACACAACTAAATGGCACCTTGGCACACATTTTGGCCTCTGATCTTAAGGATGAAGCTATACTTTACGATTTTATGTGGTTTACAAATTTCATACAATGGTTAATGTATGGTTATAACTCTGTTTCTCACAACTCCTGTTTGAAAATACAAAGAAAGTCAAGAAAAAAATGGAAGAAATACTAATTAAGTGCATTATGAATAAAGTTTTGAATTCTCACAATTACTTCTATCTCTGCTATCAATGACTTTTGAAGTTTCATTTAAAATCTAGAAATAGGTGTACATCGTATTTTATGCAGGTTCTGAACCAAGTGGTTTTCTATTTAATGTCCCAATCTGCAGTTAATCATTTGTCACTTTCAATTATGTTTCAGTTTGTTCTGTAATAACTGGATTCCCCCTGATATGTCCCCAGATGTACAAATTATAAGACTAGACAATGGCTATATCAGGATGAGGACCTTCATCAACTGTTCATTTAACTCCTTTCATTTTGATAGCTTCTTAAAGGCTCCTAGTCAACTCCACTAAGTTGCAGTCAAGTTCGTTGACATATTCAGGTAGACAAATCATAGAATAATCATTGAATATAGAAAACAGTGATGAAATTTATTTTACTACATTATGTATTAATATTACACAATGACATTTCTCTGACTAGCAAAGACAATCTTTCAAAAATCTTCCACAGGTCCAAAAGCACTTTTATCAACTCTCCTGTTGTCAGTCTCAAGTTTGATGTCTTATTTCCGGTATTTCAAATCTGATCCTAATTTACAGAAAAAATACAAGATACATATAGTTACATTTTCAAAAAATCTAACTATACAAACTATATATTTCTTCAGCCAATTATCCAGCAATATCAAATGACCACTATGCATATTTAAAGGAAGGAAGAAGAAAATGTCCTCTTAATCAAAGATACAAAAAGGGAGTGGGAAGGTGGGAGATGAGATGAGATCTTTTCAGAAGTTACTCATGGAAGAGTTCAACAGATCCAAAAGTCCAACAGATTTAATGCCCTTTGAAAGCTAAAGTTCATTATGATGACCACAAGTTACCAAAATCAACTTGTCTTCAGTGACAAAACAAAGTAAGTGATTTGTTTTATTTTAGAATGGCTTCAAAAAGCAGATTAAAACTTCTTTTAATATTCATTTTAAAAGATCACATCTGTAAAAATTACAGGAAGCAGTTAATTCTCCAATTATGGTAAATAAATGAAACAAATCTTTCTTAAAAAAAAAAAAAAAGTACTCTAGTACATACCATACAGGCTAAAGTATCAGAAGTGCAAAGAACAACTATGAGTACAGCCTTATTTTGATAAGCGCTTGCAGAGAAAATAGAATCTTGTCTATACTTTTAAAATCACTGCAATTATCATAGAATATTACAATATACTTCTCTATTGTCTTGCTAGATTCTGAGCTTCCTTAAGCAGGAATCAGATTTTATTATCTACTGAATCTTAGCATAATGCCTGAAATTTTGTTCAATAAATGTATCTTAGGTGAGAGAATGAATAAACAAATTAATGTATGAATGAGTGAATAAATCCGTGAACAGCTGATGCAAAAAGAGCTCGTCTCTATCAGGGAATTCCTTTCATTCACTCCTTGCTCTAGCGAAAAAAAAAAAAAGTGAGACAAAATTAGTTCCCTTTCTACCCTCAACAGTAAAAAGTCCACAGATGTTGTTATCTAGGCAATGCTCTCTGTATACTAAGAACAGCTAAACCTTATGGTGTCAGGCCCAAATGCTTCATATGCATAAGCTGACTGAATCTTTCCAGCTACCTAGGAAGCAGTAGTTGCAATTACCTCTGTTTTATTACAGCTGAGAAAACTGAGGAATAGGCAAGAAATTTAATAATTTTCTAAAATCACCCACTAGAATGCCAAATAATATAAACTAGAATGTAAAAATTTTTAAGGTCAGAAAAGTTTGTTATTTTTTATTCATGACTATATGTTCAGTGTCTAGAAGAAGCCCTAACACATAGCAGGTATTCAATTTAGGTAAGTAGAAGATAGATAGATAGATATATAGATAGATAGATACATACATACATACATAGGTAGATAGACAGCCCTTACTCCTAATCATTATGCTAAACTATTCCAAGATATATGAAATGATCTCTGAGGGAGGGAGGTGTTGAGTAGTTTACTAAGACTGGAATGTCCATGCCTACCTCCTTCTGCTCAGTCAAAGGGGATGGCAGAGCCCCGGATGAAAGAGAAAGAAGAGAGTGAAAAAGCTGGCTTAAAATTCAACATTCGAAAAACAAGGATCATGGCATCCAGTCCCATCACTTCATGGCAAATAGATGGGAAAACAATGGAAACAGTGACAGACTTTATTTGGGGGGCTCCAAAATTATTGCAGATGGTGACTGCAGTCATGAAATTAAAAGACACTTGCTCCTTGGAAGAAAAGCTATGACTAACCTAGACAGCATATTAAAATGCAGAGACATTACTTTGCTGCAAAGGTCCATCTATCAAAGCTATGGTTTTTCCAGTAGGCGTGTATGGATGTGAGAGCTGGACTATGAAGAAAGCTGAGCACCGAAGAATTAATGCTTTTGAACTGTGGTGTTGGAGAAGACTCTTGAGAGTTCTTTGGCCTGCAAGGAGATCTAACCAGTCCATCCGAAAGGAAATTAGTCCTGAATATTCACTGGAAGAATTGATGCTGAAGCTGAAACTCCAGTACTTTGGCCACCTGATGTGAAGTACTGACTCATTTGAAAAGACCCTGATGCTGGGAAAGACTGAAGGCAGAAGAGAAGGGGACAACAGAGAATGAGATGGTTGAATAGCATCACCAACTCAATGGACATGAGTTTGAACAAACTCATGGTGATGGACAGGGAAGCCTGGCATGCTGTAGTCCATGGGGTTGCAAAGAGTCAGACACGACTGAGCGACTGAACTGAACCGAGCTGAGCCCTGGAAACCCAAAGTAGCAATTACCCCATCCTCATGAGAAAATTTATAGGTATGCAGGCAGCCCCTGTCTCTACAGGAAGGAAAGGAAGGAATCTGTTCCAAAGTGAGAGATATAAACTGTTCACTTTTCCATGGGGTCACAAAGAGTCTTTTGGACATGACTGAAGGGGACGACCGAGGATGAGATGGCTGGATGGCATCACTGACTCGATGGAGGTGAATCTGAGTGAACTCCAGGAGTTGGTGATGGACAGGGAGGCTTGGCATGCTGCAATTCAGGGGTCGCAAAGAGTCGGACATGACTGAGCGACTGAACTGAACTGAACTGAACTGAGAGACTAACACACACACATAGTACTACTCACTGAGCTAAAATAATTCATTTGTTAAAACTATTCCCAAACAGCCTAAACGAATTAAAGATCTTTGGAAAGTCTACAAATTGCTCCTTTTTCATCACTAAAAGCCAAAGCAGTGTTGGAAATTTTTAGAGTCTAAATCTCTGATAATAATAATTGTCCTCAGGCTCTATTCACAGCTTCCTCTTTCCTTCAGATATAGCAGGAATTGTAATTCAAATGACGCAATTTCAGTATAATTTCTTTTGTCTATTAGATAGAAAAATCATCATTATAAATAATGAACACAAAAACTTCAGTGTAATCATGGAACGCCTTTTCTTTTCCCCAATAGAAGTTTCGCTGGGTATCTCTAATGCTCTAATCACAAAGATATTGTTACACAAACTTGTTAGTTATTTATCATGATATATTGGGTTAGGGGTTGTAGAAGCATAGATAATACTTTCAATTGCAGAAAGAATCCAGATAGAAACTGGCTGAATGCTTTACACACAGTAAGTGATCAATACACGTTTGATAAATACATGAATGTATGGGTGAATGACCTAATAGCTTGCTTATATTTATAACATGCTGCAGGATGGTACCTTAGTATATGTAGTATTTAATTAAATAGTAACATAAAAGGTTTCAAGATAAATGTAATATTTTACCTTCAGAATTTTACCTGTGAATTACTATGTAATCTTAACTAGCAAATTTAAAACAATTACTGCACATCACCATTGAGAAGACAGAAATGTTCATGTATTTATCCTTTAATGATATATTCCTTTCTCAGTAATTATCTTTCCCCTAGTTAGAAATTCTCATATAATTAAAAAAGAGTCCACAGAAAAACTGTACTTACCTACTTTCTAGGTGCTGAAATTAATAGTATAAATTGAATAACTATTAATACTATTGGATAGTACTGATCAGACATTGGTGGTGATACAATGATACTGAATATTTAATATACATAGCCTTTCTATCAATTCAACTATTAATATGTGGTGGCTACTTTTAGAAACTTTCTTAATTCATGCAATGCCTTTTCTGTATCTTGTCTGTACCACTTTAGGAAAAGGAGAATGGAGGATTAAAAAACCATCTAATAAAACAAATTTTAGTAATGTGTGAAACAAAGCCTACACCTGCAAAAATGATATAGGCAGAATTATTCAGACAACTGATTCCGTCCTACACATTGTCTCTGTATAAATATAACTGATAGTGTCTGTGCTTTTAAGTACAGGGCTCCTGACCCTGTGATTTGTGAATATATACCATCTAACTGTCCATAGAATTCTCCAGGCAAGTCGACTGGAGTGGGATTCCCTGGTGGCTCAGACTGTAAATAATCTCTCTGCAATGCAGGAGATCCAGGTTTGATTCCTGGGTTGGGATGATCCCCTGGAGAAGGGAACGGCAACCCACTCCAGTATTCTTGCCTAGGAAATCACAAGGACAAAGAAGCCTGGCTGGCTACAGTCCATGCGGTTGCAGACTTGGATACGACTGAGAAACTAGCACTCTCACTTTCTTTCACCATCCAGCTATATCTGTTTGTCGAATGAAAAAGAAGCACTTGGGTGATGGACCCTGGAGTCTTAGTCATTACTTTTGAATACTGATGGTATTTGATATCTGATTTTTCCCTTGAGCTGTCAGCTTTCTTCCCCTCTTCCTTTTTTTATTGTTTGACTTTTCCAGAGCACTAAGTAGAAAAGACTCATAAGAAATATAAGTTCCCCTCAGAATCCAGAAGGAATATTTAAAGACTTGTTCAAGTTTGTGGGCAGTGGCCAAGCCAAAGCAATTCCACTGCTTAATCTAATAACTTAAATCTATTGTTATGTCAGAAAATTGACCTGGAGTAGGGAACACATTTGTATAGTATAAACCGCATATTTTGTAAAGAAACAATGAAAAAGAAATGGATTCTATTAAAATGTTCTTTACATGCAACTGTTTCAAATAATATAATACAAATATGGATTCTCTAGATTAAGAAGCATAATCCATTATTTCTGTCCTTTAGTTTAATGAGTAGACATAAAAATGTATTTGAGTTACTATTTGGATATATAGCCATTTTATATTACAAATTTTACCTAGTGCTAGACATGAGTATTAGATTAATAAATTAAAAATCCTTTTATTCATATAGCCCCATTTAATTTTTCCTTTTAAGATTTAAAATGTCAATGATATTTATATTATTTGTTAATTACAAATTGTCAGCCTCAATCATTTGTTGTATTAAAGTCATCTCCATTTATTATAGTAATTAGTATCTGCCAGGGAATCTTCTTTGAATTTCATAAATGAAAGTCCTTCAATATTTTCAAATACTTGAATCCGTAATCAAGATGCTGTGGTTATACTCTAGCCTAATACTCTTCATATAGAAGGCATTTCATAAATATTTCTTAAATGAAAAGAGCAAATAATGAAACTTCACATTAGAACAGTAAACATATAGAGTAATTAATTTTATAATGTTTATTCCATGATGAAGAGTCACCTCCACTGTCTTTACCAATAGCATGAATACTTAACATAGGTAATATGTTCTTAATAGATTAATAAATTATTATATTTTAGGAAAATTTTGCTGAGATAAAGCCATGCAAAATTTATAAATAAAACAGCAAATTGTGCTCCATATTCGCTGCCTGACAAAAACAAAATAAAATGCCATGTACATCCCACCTTAACCAGTAATATCTGAATTTAGTAATGTTCATTCACAAGTATTTCTTAATACTTTATCACTTTTAATATAGTGTTATTTTCTATGGTTATAAATATTATGTAAATGGTATACTGTATTTTACTAAAACAAGCTTTTTGCACTTCATTGTTTGAGAAATCTAATAATGTTGATGCAATAGCTACATTCATTCATATTCATTGCTGTATTTCATTTAAATACTGGCAAATTATTTTTCAGTGGTGGCAACCTTCCCATCAGTGGCTTATACGTCCTCAGTACCTAACTTACATCCTTGTCAGTATCTGAAACTTTCAGATTTTTTGATCTTTACCAACCTCATGGGTATAAAACATTGTCTCATAGTTTTGGTTCTTTCACTGCTAACTAGTAAAAGTTCAGATCTTTTCACATGTATTTGACCAGTTAAGTTGCCATTTCTGGCCTTTTCTGTGAATTGTTGTTGTTGTACTTGCTAAGTTGTATTCAACTCTTTGCAAGACTGTAGCCCACCAGGCTCCTCTATTCATGGGATTTCCCAGGCAAGAATACTGGAGTGGGTTGCCATTTTCTTCTCCAGAGGATCTTCCCGACCCAGGGATCGAACCCACATCTCCTGCATTGGTAGGCACATTCTCTACTACTGAGCCACAAGGGAAGCTCCTTCTGTGAATTATCTTCTCTTGGTATGTTTTTCAATTAGTTTATATGATTTAAAAGTTTCCTTTGTTATATTCATTGTGTTATCCAATATCATCGGCTAGTCTGTAGTTTTTATTAAAAAGGTAGCATTTGATGATTAGAAGTTTCTAATTTTTACATAGCCACATTTACCAATTTCCTCTTTTATTAGTTTGTGCTTCAAATGTCCAGAAGTCATAAAGACATCCTATATTTCCCAAGGGAAAAATGTTGTTTATCTTCATAAATAGATGATATTGGGAAAGGCAAGACCCTTCCACTTACTGTATTTCCCACATTTATTTCCACTGTTTTACTTCTCTAATAATCTGTATATTAAAATAAGTTTGTCAAGTCACAGGAAAAAAAACTGCTCCAATATTATTAGAATTAGATTGAATTTATAACTGGGGAGAACTGATGTGCTTTTGATATGGAATCTTTCTCTACATGAGTATGTTGTAGTTCTCTATTAATTTAAATCTTATAATTTTTTTTCAGTAATGTTTCCACCATATATATAACTTGGTAGATTTTCCTTTGGATATTACTATAACTAGTATCTCTGTTTAAATTAAGCTTTCCATTTACTTTTTGTTATATAAAAGACAATTGATTTCCATGAGTCTACCCTGTTTCTAGGATTCTTTTCTGTTCCATCACCCAGTCATGTCTGACCCTTTGCGACCCCCCATGGACTGCAGCATGCCAGGCCTCCCTGTCCCTCACTATCTCCCAAAGTTTGCCCAAGATCATGTCTATTGCATCGGTGATGTCCTCCAGCCATCTCATCCTCTCACACCCTCTTCTCTTTCTGCCACCAATCTTTCCTAGCATCAAGGACTTTTCCAATGAGTTGGCTATTTGCATCAGACTGAACTCATTAATATTTAATAATTTGTAGATTTTCTTGCATTTTATGACCAAATCATCTTGTCTTCAGACATTGACAGTTCAATTATTTCTTTTTATTTAATAAACACTTGTATTGACTTATAGTTAATTTACAAATTGTGTGAATTTCAGGTATACAGCAAAGTTATTCAGTTACATAGGTGTATATACGTACATAGTAGTAATAGTGTACCACTAGTCACTCAGTCGTGTTCGACTCTCAGCAACCCCATGGACTGTAGCCCACCATGCTCCTCTGTCTATGGAATTCTCCAGGCAAGAATACCGGAGTGGGTTATACACACATACATATATTTTTTTCAGATTACTTTTCATTATAGGTTATTGTAAGATATTGATTATAACTCCCTATGCTATACAGTAAATCCTTGTTGGTTATCTACTTTATGTATAGTAGTCTGTAACCCTGAATTCCTAATGTACTCCCCACCCCCACTATCCACTTTGGTAACCATAATTTTATTGTCTACGTCTGTAAGTCTATTTCTGTTTTGTAAATATGTTCACTTGTTTCACATTTTTATATTTCACATATGTGATATCACATGATATTTTTCTTTCTCTGACTTACTTAAGATGATAATATCTAGGCCCATCCATGTTGTCCAAATGGCATTATTTCATTCCTTCTTATGGTTAAGCAATATTCCATTGTATATACATAGCACATCTTACTTATCCATTTATTTGTCAACAGACATTTAGGTTGCTTCCATGTCTTGGCTATAGTAAATTGTGCTGCTATGAATACTGAGACATCTGTATCTTTTTGAATTGTTTTCTCTGTATATACACACAGAAGTGGGATTTGCAGGATCATATGATAACTTTAGTATTTTTAAAGAACCTCCAGACTCTTCACCATAGTGGCTGTATCCATTTACATCCCCACCAACAGTGGTACCTTTTTCTCCATACCCTCTCCAGCATTTGTTATTTGCAGACTCTTTTGATGATGGTCATTTTAACTGGTGTGAGGTGATCCCTCATATGTAGTTTTGATTTGTATTTCTCTAGTAATTAGTCATGCTGAACATCTTTTCATCTGTCTGTTGGAATTTTCTCTTTCCAATTCTTTGAGTGATTATTTCTTTTTCTTATCATACTGGCTAGATCCTTCAAAAATATATCAAATAACAGACAATCTTTTTTAATTTATTTTTTAGATGAAGAATAATTGCTTTACAGAATTTTATTCTTTTCTGTCAAACCTCAACATGAATCCTGACCAAAGTGAACCACCATTATGTGTACTGTTGTTTAAAGAAATTTGTAGGTTGTTTTTTTTTTTTATCAGATTATGGGAGTATGCTTCAACTATGCTGAAAATATTAATCTGGATGGATACTAAATGTTATCAACTGTTTTCTCCAAATATATTGAAATGAGCATGTTTTTCCTCCCTTCATAGGTTAATGTAGTAAATTATATTAATTAATTGTTAATACCAAGTTTCACTTGCATTTGTGGGAGAAACTTGATTTGGCTACCGTAAGTTATTGTTTTTATAAATAGCTATATTTGGTCTGTTATTATTTTTAAAAACTTAGGCTTATGTTTACTAGTGAGAATAATAAAGTTTTCTTTATTTGTAATGTCCTTTTTTGACTTTGTTTCCTGGCCTCCTCACTTCTATTGACAGAATTCAAAATAAAGATATGTGCCCTCAGATAAAAACTTAGCATACTATATATTTAACTTTATATTGCTGTTGACTCTTCTATTCCCACCACCAATTTAAGAGAATATAAAGAAACTCTTCAAGAATAAGAATTGTGGTTTGCTCAGAGATATAAACCTATTTCTCAGTAGATGAGTACCCAACACAATTTTATTGGATTAATGAAAGATTCTTAATTTTAGTTGGTGATGTTTCCTTATTCTATTTTTCTTGCTGAATTTATATAATCATGAAATAATTAAATGCATTCATTCATTGAGAACTATGTACTTAATGCCTACAATGTGTTCTGATTAAAAATTCTATATAATATTCGAAACTATCTTTATTGATTAATACAAGATCAATGTTTATAAATTTTCTATGTGATCTTGACACACAAAATGTGTATTTTTCACAGCTGGATACAGGAACCTATTAGTTCAGGCTTCAAATTAGTTCAATACTTAGTTACTAAGGTTTTCCTATTGTGTTTGGACTGGCTGTTTGACCAATTAAAGTCATCTATACTGATAGCAGATTTGTCAATTTCACCTTCCAGTTCTGTCAAAATTTGCTCTATACTTTTGCATCTATAAGATATCTATAAATTTAGAATTGTACTTTTTATCCATTATATGTAATGAATGTTTTATCTCTAACAAATTTTTAAAGACTATTTTATCCAATATGAATATAGTTTAAGTGAGTTTTCTTACATTTTCAAACTTTGTGTGTGCTTGTGTTTTAGGAATGTATCTTACAACCTTAGCCTCAGTATCATATTAAACTGTATTCAAGCCTCGGCTGTGCTTAGTCGCTCAGTCCTGTCCAACTCTTTGCAACCCCATGGACTGTAGTCCACCAGGCTCCTCTGTCCATAGAGATTCTCCATGGATGGAAGAATACTGAAGTAGATTGCCATGCCCTCCTCCAGGGGATCTTCCCAACTCAGGGGTCGAACCCAAGTCTCCCACATTGCAGGCAGATTCTTTACCACCTGAGCCACCAAAGAAGCCCAAGAATACTGGAGTGGGTAGGTAGCTTATCCCTTCTCCAGGGGATCTTCCAGACCCAGGAATCAAACCAGGGTTTCCTGCACTGCAGGAAGATGCTTTACCAGCTGAGATATCAGGGAAGACCATATGCACTCCAATATATACTATGAGCTCCCCTGGTGGCTCAGCTGGTAAAGAATCTGCCTGCAATGCAGGAGACCTAGGTTCAATCCCTGAGCCAGGGCAGATCCCCTAAAGAAGGAAATGGCAACCCACTCCAGTATCTAGACTGGAGAAATCCCATGGATAGAGTAGCCTACGGGCTACAGTTCATGGGGTAAAATACCCTCGCAAATTTGAAACAAGTGGCCTAAGAGCACACGTTGCATGATTTAAGTTTGTTAAGGTATAATTTTGTGGCCCAGACTGTGGTTAATCTAGTGAATGCTTCATGTGGGCTTGAGAATAACGTGTATGCTGTAATTGTTGGATAAAGTAATCTATAGGTGTTCACTTAAATCCAGTTGATTGAAAGTATTGTTGAATTCAACTATTTACTTCCTGATTTCTTGCCTACTGGATCTGTCCATTTCTGACAGAGGGGTTTTGAAGTCGCTAACTATGATAGTGACTTCATCTATTTCTTTTTACCAGTTCTATCAGTTTTTACCTTACATATTTTGATGCTCTGTTATTAGGCATATATACGTTAAGGATTGTTATATCTCCTCACAATTGACCCTTTTACTGTTATGTTCAGTTCAGTTCAGTTCAGTTCAGTTCAGTCGCTCAGTCGTGTCTGACTCTTTGCGACCCTGTGAATCACAGCACACCAGGCCTCCCTGTCCATCACCAACTCCCGGAGTTCACTCAGATTCACGTCCATCGAGTCAGTGATGCCATCCAGCCATCTCATCCTCGGTCGTCCCCTTCTCCTCCTGCCCCCAATCCCTCCCAGCATCAGAGTCTTTTCCAATGAGTCAACTCTTCGCATGAGGTGGCCAAAGTACTGGTGCTTCAGCTTTAGCATCATTCCTTCCAAAGAAATCCCAGGGTTGATCTCCTGCAGAATGGACTGGTTGGATCTCCTTGCAGTCCAAGGGACTTTCAAGAGTCTTCTCCAACACCACAGTTCAAAAGCATCAATTCTTCAGCGCTCAGCCTTCTTCACAGTCCAACTCTCACATCCATACATGACCACAGGAAAAACCATAGCCTTGACTAGATGGACCTTAGTCGGAAAAGTAATGTCTCTGCTTTTGAATATACTATCTAGGTTGGTCATAACTTTCCTTCCAAGGAGTAAGCGTCTTTTAATTTCATGGCTGCAGTCACCATCTGCAGTGATTTTGGAGCCCAAAAAAATCAAGTCTGACACTGTTTCCACTGTCTCCCCATCTATTTCCCATAAAGTGATGGGACCAGATGTAATACCCCATTTTATCACTGATAATTTTTCTTTCTCTTAACTGTGCTCTACAGTTAACATTTCAGTGTTTACTCTAGAGTTTTTTGATTCTTTACTCTTTTAATCTTTATGTGTCTTTATATTTAACATGGATCTCTTAAAGACAACACATAGTTTTGTCATGTTTTTTATCTTCTCTGCCAAACCCTTTTAATTGATATTTAGGCCATTAATGTTTAAAGTAATTACTGACATATTTGGAGTAATATCTATTGTATCTGTTACTGTTTTCTATTACTTTCACTCTTTGATTCTATTTTCTTCCACTCTTTCCACTTTTGTTGTCAATTATACATTTTATGTGATTCCATTTTGTCTTTTCTCAGCATGTCAATTATTTTTTACTTTTTGAAAAAAATCAATGTCGAGTTTGTAATATACATTTACAACTAATTTACAATATTTACAACTTTTCTAAGTCCCCTTTCATATAACACTATACCACTTCATGGGTAGGATAAATATCTTAAAATAAAATAGCACTCCTGGGTCCTCTCTTCAATTCCTTTTTGCTATTTCATTTGCTAATACATGAACATATTATTCTATTATTATTTTTATCAAATTATTATCTTTTAGATCAATTAAAATTTTTTTAAAATGTTTTTATTTTACTGTCACTTTTTTCTTCTGTAAGTCATCTCATTTATTTGTATAGCTTTCCTTCTCTCTAATGAACTTTCAACATTTCTTGTAAACAAGTCTACTGATAACAAATTCCCTCAATTTTGTTTCATTTCTCCCTAACTTTCAAGGATTAATTTTTCAGGTTACAGAATTCTAGGTTGATGTGTTGTATCTCTCAACACTCAAAATATTTTTCTTGCTTACTGATATCTGAGATGTCAGAAGTAATTCTTATCTTTGTTCCCCTGTAGGTTAGACGGGTTTTTTTCTTTGTAGTTTCTTTTCATGCTTTTCTTCTTTATCTTTGATTTCCTGTAGTTTGACTATGATATGGGGGCTTCCCTAGTGGCTCAGATGGTAAAGACTCTGCCTGCAATGTGAGAGACCTGACTATGAAATGTCAGGGTGTAAATTTTTTAAATTTATTTTCCTTGCTATTTTCAGGCTTCCTAGATTTGTGGGTTGCTATCTGACTTTAATGTAAGAAATTCCCAATCATTATTACTTCAAATATTTCTCCTTTTCCACTTTTTTCTCTTTCTGATATTTCCATTATGCATAGATTATATCTTTTGTAATTATCTCAAAGGTCTTGGATATTCTTCCATTTTTAACTCTTTTCTTCCTCTTTGATTTTTAGTTTTGGAAGTTTCTATTCATACATCCTCAAGTTCAGAGATTCTTTCATCAGCCTTGCCCAATCTACTAATGAATCCATCAAAGATATGCTTCATTTCTATTGTAGTGTTTTTGATCTCTAACATGTTTTTTTTTAAGATCTTTCTGCTTATATTACTCATTTATTGTTGCATATAATTTTCCCATTAGAACCTGTAGCATATTAATTATAGTTACTTTAAATTCACAATCTGGTAATTCCAACATTTCTACTATATTTGAATCTGGATCTGATATTTGCTCTGTCTCTTTAAACTACATTTTTGCCTTTTAGTATGCTAATTTTTTAAAAAACATAATGATGGATTGGATTGAAGACGCTCCAGAAAAGAAGGGCTTTAGTGAATGTGGTGGTAAGATATGGGATCAGAGAAGTGTTCGATGGCCCAATAATTAGGTCTCAGTCTTTCAGTGAGTGTGTGACAGTCCTTCAATCTGACCTGTTAGGTGCAGGAGGATGACTAGAGGGGGATGGAATAAGATATTTTCCTTCCCCTTAATTATATTTTTCATGTCCATTTTAATAGTATCTTACCATTTTATAAACTTTACCACATATAATATTACTGAGTTTACATTTATTATTTAATATGTTATTATTAAACAAGATTATTATTAACATAGCTTATATATATTGGCTAGTTTACTTGCTCACAGTTCATTTTTGCCTATCAGGCCTTTTTCCTGAAATAATTATATTTCTTTATAAAATATATCCTTAAAAATTTTCTTTGTGAATCTACACCAATGGTAAATTTGATAAATTTTTGTCAGACATAAATTGTACTTTTTCTCCTTTGTGTTTAAATGATAGTTTAACTACAAATACAATTCTAGGTTTGTTGGTTACTTTGTCTTTGCACTTCAGAGGTACTATTCCACTGTCTTTTGGCTTCTATCGTGGATTGAGATATCCAAAGTTTCAATTTCTTATAATTCATATCGATAAATAATTTATCTTTTTTTCTGGCTACTTTTTAAAATTTACTCTTGGTCTTTGGCAATCCTCAGAATCACTATATATTATCAGTGTATTTTTCATAGTCTGTTTAGGATTCAGAAGGATCATGTCATTACTCAACTTTTGCCAGTTCTTTACCCTTATCCCTTTAAATACCATATGTCTTCGTTTTTATATGCTCATCATCTCTATTCTATAAAGCTGTCTTAACCTATCCCCTTGCTCCTAACCTCTTTTTCATGTTTTAAACTTCCATTTTCAAGGTGTTTATGTACATACCTATCTCAGGGAAATAATAAGTATTTTTCAAAATTAATAATATTGTCCATGTGTCAGATAGGAAATGAAATTCTTGACTTTGACTCATGAAGTGAACATCTAATGTAGATTCTATAATATAAACTGCCTGAATGCTAGTTACATGAAAATGAATTCATTAGTGTTACAAAACTATAATATAAAATGAAATACATTTAGAGTAAAACATTTCTGTTAGCAAATAGAAAACATAAGTAGTAAAGCTCAATGTATAATAAAAATATGACACAAGTTAGTCATGATGACTCATACTTCTGGACTTCCATAAATGAACATACTCTCTAAAATAACAGGAAATACTCATTTACATAAAAATCAATGTAGAGTGTGACGACGGCACCATTCAAATTGTTGAATGGTAGAAAGGGTTATTATATAAAATGTTTTAAGCTGGCTCTGCTATTTATAATACTAACAAAATGCATACTGATAGTTTGATCTTAGTTAATTCATAAAATCCAAGATTAATGTTATAAAAGGGTCACAAATCAGAGCCAAAGAATAAAGGAGTATTCACGGTTACTAATAAATTGCTCCATGAATGCTTGGCCACCCTTGCAGATAATGATGTCACAAAATGATGAAAGAATAGTTAAGCAGCCAACAAAGTGCCAGTGCTTGGCAGAGGCAATGATCATTGCATCATTCTTGGACCAGAGCCCTTGAAAGGTGAACACAGCTATTAAAAGAAAATGAAAAATTCTAAGGATGCAAGTTTCAACTGGTAACACTTTTCTTAAAACTAGATTCTATCAATACTTGAACTCTTAGAAGAGGTAAATAAAGTTCCAGATAGGAGGAGAAAAGAATTAATAGCTATATTGTCGCTATCCCACCATGTTATCTGACACATACTAGTTAGTTCCATATATAAGTTTCCAATTCCTAGGTTGCTTTCTGCACATGTGAACTTAACACATATTTTTGAAATTTATAATAGACTTCCTGAGCAGGTGGACCAGAAGTACTTTTTTACTATAAAGCTAATAATATGACTAGTTAGGAAATGATCTGAAAAGTAAAAAGGAGTTGGGGGTGGGGTGGGATTTAGAAGTCTATGTACCAAAATAATATTTATTGAATAACTCCTTGATATGAAATTAATCTACAATGACAAAATGATGGTTCCTTCAGACAGGGTTGGTGGGGAGATATTGACTACAAAGGAGCACAGAAGAGACCTTGCAGAGAGGAAAAGGTTCTATATTTTGATCAGGATAGTTATTACAACAAGGCTATACATTTGCCAAAAACTCAAACTCTACATTTTAAATGGGTATATTCTATTGTATGCAAATCATACTTCAAGAAAGTCACTCTATAAAGAAAAACAAGATATTCCTATATGTCAAATTTGGTAAAGAGAACAAGAAATATTTCTATTACTTCTTTTTTTTCTGACCATTGATCTCCTACTCTTTATTAGGAACATATTCCACAGAGGCCTGCCTTTGGTATCGATAGCAGGAAAGCATAAAAATTTGCTTTTGTGAAGATTAAAGGAAAAGTAATTGGTAAAAATACCTGCCTCTGGGGCAACAGTCATTCACCCCTCCCACTCTGGACTCAGGCTGACATTAGGATTTAAGGAAAGACTGTAATCAATGCTGCTTTACCTCCAGATGTTGAAGCTGATGTCCTGACTTCAGGAATTGCTTGCTAGAGTTAGCACTCTCCCCACAAACACACACATATGCACAACAACAACAACAACAAAAACCTGTCTTTTGAATGCACAAGGTTTTCTCCCAATAGAAAGAATCCTTACACTATACTTTGAACTCATCTTAAAAATGATAAATACTTACCAGTATATGAATTTATAATTATCTCAAAAAACTATTTAAAAATTAAAAATACAGGTATGCTGCTGCTGCTGCTAAGTCGCTTCAGTCGTGTCCGACTCTGTGCGACCCCAAAGACGGCAGCCCACCAGGCTCCCCCGTCCCTGGGATTCTCCAGGCAAGAACACTGGAGTGGGTTGCCATTTCCTTCTCCAATGTATGAAAGTGAAAAGTGAAAGTGAAGTCACTCAGTCGTGACCGACTCTTCACGACCCCATGGCCTGCAGCCTACCAGGCTCCTCCGTCCATGGGATTTTCCAGGCAAGAGTACTGGAATGGGGTGCCATCGTCTTCTCCGAATACATGTATAAGTGACAGTTATTAGTCAAATAACATTAAGCAGTTTAAAACATATCAACAATCATATGATCCATTAGAAGCCTGATGCCATGTAATCCCGAAATCTACTTTAAAACATTCAACTCTGCTCAAAAGTCATTGAATAGTATCTAGTCTGTTGGGATTTGTTTGCCATAGATTAATCCTAAAATGGACCAGTAAATTAATTACTCAGTGCTTCAGTCATTTGGAGGGAAGAAACGTGACAAATGCTCCAAATTTTTCTCTATTAATGAAATATGCCATTATTATTTATGGTAACCATAATACATTATGCTCAAAGCATAATATATTGTGTTTAAAGTCTTAAAATTGCCAATACCATACCAAAATATGTCAGCGTTCCTAGTCCATCAGCACTGAGGAGAGTCAGTGAGCCTCCTCGAGATAAGTATTTTAAGTTTCACAAAAAGCAGTAGAATGTTTAAGAAAAAGTAAGTATGACTTTAAGTTCATCTTAGAATCAATGGTATCTTTGGTTACAGATATTGAGTTGTTTTGGGTTGTTAGTTTTTTTTTTTTAACTTTATGAATGGACAAAATAAATAGGAGCAATGAAATAGACTGCTGATCTTACTATACCCAGAATAATCAATAAAGTGTTCTAACTGCTAGTATAAGTCTCAAATATTAGAGTAAGTTTTATTCTTTAGGGTTTACAAGCTTAAAAGTGTCTGAAGACCAGATAGTTAACACGAATGAGGTCACCAAGATACAAGGCTAAGGATAGTAGTAAATACAGTGGGGGCAAGTGAAGAGTGATAATGCTCTAGAGAGGGTAACTGCTACCATGAGTTAGCCAGCTGTTACCATGGGGAACGGGGGCAGTGTTGGACTACTTTCTAATTAAGAGAACGCAGAGATGTAATAAAAAGATGGAAGGAAGGAAGGTGAAAACTCTTCTTGGAAATTAAAAGACTGAACACTCTTCCCACCTGAGGACCTCCAGTTTGCAACATCAACTTTACAAGCAAAGAATATTTACAGAAAATTCTCTAGAATGACTATGTATATGAACACACTTCTGGTTTCACCATTACATTCCCCCAATTTCATTCATTTTCACTTCTGCTTAAAAACACTTTCTCATAGGACTGACAATTGCCAAGAACTGGCATATTCTCAAGGCTTACGTTTTCATCTGTTTGCTAATGGCTGTAATATAAGTCACAAAAGTCCTGTTTATTGAGTAATATTATTAATGGCTAGCATAATACTGTGAAATTGAAGACACTCCTTTTGGATTATGTCCAGATCTTTAAAGAGAACATTGTTTCCAATAGGATATGAATGGCTTATATTAAGACTTGTTATTTAAAAGTGGAACAATGTGAAAACACTTGAATATTTTCAAATTATTGTAGGGCAAATTTTTCAGATATAAGTCCCACATGTAATAAAATATCTAGAATGATAACAAAAGAAAAGGTCATGCTATGAATACCTTACAAAATCATTTTTAATTTTCAACACACTATTGAAAATATCATAGGACTAAGAAATCATTCAGCTTAATAGTTTATTAACTTTTTCCCTTCAGTTGCATTTGGGAAGGAAGTGAATGATATTTGTTGCTCTTTAATTTATGGTACAATTCATGAATTATCAAAATACTACAAGAAGGAAGATAACATAAAAGTCAACTTTTAAACTTTTGTTTTAGAAAAAGCACTTAATGTTTAAATAAGAAGCATTAAAGCATATTCTCAACATAAATTATAGTTAATTATTTCACTAGTTCATAATTCAACAGTCACCACCTGAGACCAAGTCTGAAAATCCCAACTTGACTTCTGAAACGAATCATGAGCCTTGACTTATTTAATGGCTCTATTTTTAAGAGGAAGCATGAAATCACCCAAGAATCATAAGATATCAGTCACTGAACTGTGAGCACTTAGAGAGAGAAAAGGGAAAAATATGGAATGGGGCATGAATAGGAAGGGAGATGGGGATGAGAAAAGGGGAGAGGAACTAACTAGCCAAAATAAAGCAAGAGAAGCTCAAAAAACAATGTATCAAATAAAAGTATTAGGCAGTCCTCAGTATTCACTTACTAGACCTATTCAGATCTAAGTGTCCTACTCAATTCAGCCCAGAGCATTTTTTAATTGAGTTATTAGTGGACTTGGGGAGGAGGAGTGAGGTTATAAAAGAAATTACTGACTGCAAAAATAGAAGTGTCTGTTTTAAATGATCAAAAGGAGACGACACTAAGAAAAACAGTATAGTGAAATCACTCAGTCGTGTCTGACTCTTTGCGACCCCATGGACTGTAGCCTACCAGGCTCCTCTATCCATGGGATTTTCCAGGCAATAGTCCTGGAGTGGATTGCCATTTCCCTCTCCAGGGGATCTTCCCAACCCAGGGATTGAACCTGGGTCTACCACATTGTAGACAGATGCTTTACCATCTGAGCCACCAAGGAAGTCAAGAAAAACAGTATAAATGTCACTTTAATATCAAGAGCAAATCAAATTGCCCCAAATTTAAATACACAATTACAGCTGAATAAAGAGTGAATCAATGAAGTTAATTCAAATAATTTCCTTCTGCAACAATATGGTAAGCCATATAAACATTAAAATCAATGTTTAGAGACTTTTTCATGATATACTAATACAATCACACTCAAAGACTCCAGTGTTAGATATCTGAAAAAATATAGAAGATTCTTTCTTTCAAATCGATTAACTAGTGGCAAAGACTAAATGTATAAATTTAAAAATCAGCAATATAAATCCATGATCTGGAGTATAGGTTCAAATGGACATCTGAATTAGAATGTGGAAGTTTTGGTTTGAGCACATAGAAAGAAAGGTGGCTATAATCAAATCAAAGACCCTACGTGGAAACAGAAGATTAGCAAGACATTCTAATGTGCCAGAGGAATGCTGCATCTCAGAAAATATTCTTGCCATTGAATTATACACACTAATGCTGTAGCTGAAAACAAATTAGATTAAGAATATCAGAAGACAAAAACAGAGTTTGTCAAATCCTTTACAGATGGTTTGTAAAACAAGATATTCCATGAAATTCTAAAACAAACTACACAGACAAGTGAAGTGACTAACAAAACACAAGTCAGGGGAAGATCTAGAAGGCAGGAAAGCATGCCAGTCATGTAAGAGTCAAGAGACATGCTGCCATTTTAAAAGCTAAAATACACTAATGTGTAATCTCATATTTATATAACAAAAGATACAAATATAACCATTCCATACACTTGTCAATGAAAAACACCTTTTTAGAATGATAACTACTTAAAGTAATCCATTGTATTTACAACTTAAATTTAATACGTATGAATGTGTTAGTTGCTCAGTCATGTCTGACTCTTTGTGACCCCATGAACTGTGGCCCACCAGGCTCTTCTGTCCATGGGATTTCCTAGGCAAGAATACTGGAGTGGGTAGCCCTTCCCTTCTACAGGGGATCTTCTCTACCCAGGGATTGAACCTGGGTCTCCTGCACTGCAGGCAGATTCTTTACTGCCTGAACCACCAGGGAAGCCCCTTAATTTAATACACACATGGCCACATACCACTGCTACTGATACTGCTAAGTCGCTTCAGTCGTGTCCGACTCTGTGCGACCCCATAGACACCAGCCCATGAGTCTCCCCCGTCCCTGGGATTCTCCAGGCAAGAACACTGGAGTGGGTTGCCATTTCCTTCTCCGCATGGCCACATAATCCTCCAAAAATTTTGTACCTGTTGGGAGTCCCACCAATGTTATATTAAAAATTCATATTCTCTCAAATCTAAATGTCATCAATTTTGAAATTTGTTGCTGATTTCATAGGCTAAAAACAAACTTTTATTATAATCTGTACTTTCCTAATTAAAACTGAAGTTGGTAAACTTTGATGCATTTGTTGAAAATTGTCTTTGTGAATTGCTTGTTAGTATATTAGCCCCTTAATACTATTATCTTCAACAGCAAGGATATCAAACCAGTCAATCCTAATGGAAATCAACCCTGAATATTCATTGGAAGGACTAATGCTGAAGTTGAAGCTTCAATACTTTGGCCACCTGTTTAAAAGAATCAGCTCATTGGAAAAGACCCTGATGCTGGGAAAGACTGAGAGCAGGAAAAGAGGGCAGCAGAGGATGAGATGTTTAGATGGCATCACTGACTCAATAGACTTGAGTCTGAGCAAACTCTGGGAGATAGTGAAGGACAGGGAAGCCTGGTGTGCTGCAGTCCATAGGGTTGCAAAGATTTGGACATGATTGAGTCACTGAACAACAAATATTATTAATTATTTTCCTTAATATTCTTTAAGCGTTCTTTGTGTAGATTGTGACATAATAAAATACATATTTTTGGTCTCTGGCACACAGCTCCTAAAACTATTGTAATTTCCTTACTGGTAAGAGTGATGGGGCATATTTTGTTATAAACTTGGTTTCTATTCCCAGTTCCTAAAATAGTTCCAGAACAAAAATGTAAAAAAATATCTTTTAAAATTCATAACAAGTCCCTATCCACATGAGTTTATTTTAACAAAATGATTTTTGGAAACACCTTAAGGATAAGGGCTGGTGCCAGCAAAGACAACCAAGTGGTCAGAGGGATGGAACACTCCGCGTCACCTCTAGATCTCCAGGGAAGTGAGAAGGGCTCAAGGTCAAGTTCAATGGCCAATGATTAAATCAATCATGTGTAATGAAGTATCCATAAAAATTCTATCTGAAAAGGCTCTGAGAGCCTTCAGACTGTTAAACACATAGAGGTGCTGAGAGGGTGGCATGCTCAGAGAGGGCATGGAAACTGTTCCCCTTCCTCCTGACCTTCTCTTTGCATCCCTTCCATCTGAGCTTGCTTGAGTTGCATCCTTTTATAATAAATGGTTATCTAATAAGTAAACTATTTACTTGAGTTTTGTGAGATTTTCTAGCAAATTATCAAGCCCAAGGAGTGCATTAGGGGAACTTAGCTACAAATTAGTAGCTAAGTCGGACAGAAGTTGTAGTTAACCTGCGGACTCACTACTTGCAGTTGGCATCTAAAGTGAGTGATGTCTTCTAGGACTAAGCTCTAAACCCATGAGGTCTGTGCTAATTCCAATTAGTGTCAGAACTGAATTAAATTGTAGGACACCCAGTTGGTATCCATAGAGAACTGAATTGCTTGGTGTAGGAAAAAAAAAACAAACATATATCTGGTGTCAGAAATGTGATCTGTAGTTGTAGGTAGAATAGTGTGTGTTTCCTTTTTAGAGGGATCTCAAATCTTTATCTGTTAAATATTTTCAATCAGCCCCATCACTTATCACTATTGTGCTTAGTCGCTTAGTCGTGTCTGTGACCCCATGGACTATAGCCCGCCAGACTCCTCTGTCCATGGGGATTCTCTAGGCAAGAATACTAGAGTGGGCTGCCATGCCCTCCTTCAGGGGATTTTCCTAACCCAGGGATCAAACCCAGGTCTCCCGCATTGCAGGCGGATTCTTTACCATCTGAGCCACCAGAGAAACCCTAGCTTATAAAGAATACTTGTATGACAGAATGTCTGTACTTTTTTATGACTCCTGATATGCTTCTTTCTTTTGTATTTCATATGTTTTGCTTATATAGACCCCACCTGAAATTTAGAAATATTGTTCTAATCTTTATTTTCATAAATTTACAGTTGTTTTTACATTTCATTCTTTAAGCACCTATATTTTTGTACATGTCATGAGGTAGGTAACTTTATTTTCTTACAAATTGACAGCCAATTGCTTCAAACACCATTTATTGAAGATGCCATACTCTTTACTTTTATTTCCGCTGTAACCCTGTTTCTGCTGCTGTGACCCTCTTTCATAATATCTATTACTGATATTTATGCTGAATATCTATTTCTAACAAATTTCTCTTAATTTTTTTTCATTTATTTCTTATTTCTAAAGATAAAGCTAAATTTCCACTTAAAGTATGAAACTTACCCTGATGATTAAAGACAAACTAAAGCAATGTAACTTCTAAGTGATTTTACTATAGATTTCAAACTAACTACTAATTAAAATTCCTGATAGCAATAAATTAAACTTGACTGATGCAATCACATAAAGATCTCCTTATATACCTTTGCACAAATGTACCCTTTAGGTGTAGCAATCTGATCCTTAGTTCCATCTATTTATATGCCTTAAAAGTTGTTTTATAGAATATGATAATGCTGATGAAACAGAAAAATAAAGGAAAAATAAAATCTCTGGGTTTAGTATTAGTTGTTATTTCTCCCACAGAGTATTTTTAAATAAAGTTTTCAACTTTACTCATAGCTTTCATTTTTCTCTATGAAAATGTTTTCTGAAATAATTAAGTTTAAGTTCATATCAATTTACTTGTACTCATAAGGAGAAGTTAGACCAAGTCAAGTTTAAAGGATTTATATTCAACATCCCACCCACGTTTTTGAGATTCCTGTGCATAAACAGAGAACTCACATGAAGTCCTTCAGTGAAACTTTCCTGAGAGCAGAGGCATCTGTAGGGCTGGCTTGTTGTGTCACAGTGATTGGCATGACCGTAACACTGACATCTGTGGAGGTGAGCATCAAACAACTCCTTAGAAACACCAGCTCAACTGTGAGTATATTTAAAGATCTATGTATGTGTCCACTATACGAAATGAACAAGAAGCAACGTTTATTATCCAATACAAAATTCAGTTCCTCTTTAATTCATATGGATAATATTCATAATAGTTTTAAATTTTAACACTGAAGTATTGGAAGGATTTTCATCAATATCCAAACCATACTGTTTGTGAAGTCGATTTTCAAACTCATTCTGAGTTGTTTGTACCAATATTAACCATGTGGCAAACTGTCATGAAAAGACATTTACTGAAACTACTGAAACACAATTGAGACTACAAAGTTCAGAATAAACTGAAGAGTAAAGTTAACACATTTCAATTTGTCTTTTTCCTCAAAATTAGATGGTGAAAATTTAATAGCTATTTTTGCATTGTGCTATAACTTAACAAATAACATTTATATTTTGATATTCCAGTCTGCTTTTGAATATGTGCTTTATTCACAGGATATATCATTCTTCTGCTGCTGCTGCTAAGTCACTTCAGTTGTGTCCGACTCTATGTGACCCCACAGACGGCAGCCCACTGGGCTCCCCCGTCCCTGGGATTCTCCAGGCAAGAACACTGGAGTGGATTGCCATTTCCTTCTCCAATGCAGGAAAGTGAAAGTGAAAGTGAAGTCACTCAGTCATGTCCGACTCTTTGCGACCCCATGGACGGCAGCCCAACAGGCTCCTCCGTCCATGGGATTTGCCAGGCAAGAGTACTGGAGTGGGGTGCCATTGCCTTCTCCTAGCACAAACCAATTCTAAGCAGAGTCTATATATGCAGCATTTCCATACTAGGGAGTATGCTATCTTGTAGTTTTCCAACTATTCATTTGTTTAACTTTGTTCTCTACTAGAGCCAGATATTTATAAATTACTTAGTGTTCTACAATTTTCCTTTATTCCTTTATAGGAAAACAGATATTCCTCATAAAACTGTGAACTTACGGAGATCAAGCTCAGTACTTACAAACTAGCTGGTACTACAGTTGTAACTTCAAATCTAGCTTCTTCTCTTTGATTTCAAGAATACTTGGAAATTATATTCCAGAAAAAAAATAAGCAAAATATTTGGCGATTCTTTTCTAAGTTGAATTCATGGTATCATAACTTCTAAACCCAACAGCTTTTGAAAATTGATTTCCTAGCAATGTGATATTATGTATGGCAAAGACTCACATACAAATCTCCCCCCAAAATCTTAGAATAGGAAATAATTTCAATACATGGAGACTGGAATTTGGTTTTCTCTAAAAGGCTAATGTATTTTTAAATGAGTATGACAAAAATTTGTTGGAAACAAGATTCATCATGAAAAACACACTCAAAACCTTGGTCATGAACACTACCTTCCAGTGATGGTGATTTCATTGACCCCATAGTATCTGTGTCTGGGGCTGACAGGAGTCTCAGTTGTATGGTACTGCCCATAGAAATGAAGTCGTACTTGTGTGGCCTTAACGAACTCTTGAAGTGATGGGGTATTATAGAAATTGTTGTATCCAGGACGCTGATTTTGTCCAGGTGTTAGGATGCTAAAGGTGACATTCCCACAGGAATATGGAGTAAAACTGTTGACGAAATTTGAAATCATGAAAAGCTATTCTTATTTTTGACAAAGCAGACATTATAACAGTAATAGCTTGAATTCTTCATTCTTGGACACAAACATTTCATATATTTTATATACAAGCAATATGAGAGCATCACAGAAAAAATAGTAAAACATTTCCCTGAGGACATAATAAAAATCCTATTAATATATATAACTTGGTAGCTAATCTGAAAATCAATTTTAAAGCACAAGTGAGACTGTAAGCAAGAGATACTCTATAAAGTCTTACGGGAATTTTAAATATTGTTTAAAACTCTCAGCTTAAGGAATAGTCTTAGAAAAATCTTCCTCAAGAAAATTGGTAGTAGAGGAAGTCTCTACCAGCTTAGCTAGCCTGCATGCAGGTTACTACTGCACATTAGTCTGTTCAAATTAACTCCTAACTGCATTCAAAGATAATACTTTAAAAAACATTCATACTTGGGAAGTTGAAGACAGTTGACAGAATCAGAATTTTCCAAATCTCCATTGTTCTTCATTCTGAAAGTGCTGCAATTTCTAGCAAAATACTGCCAATCCTCCCAATCTAGGCTGTCCTCCTTTTTCCTCTGAATCCTTATTGCTGTTGGTTGTGGACTAGAGAACTGAATGACAATATAAAACACCTGAAAATGAATGTTAATTGTCATTGAAGTTTTAAGTTTGACCCCATCAGTATAAATCAAACCACGGGAATTGTTATGTTCAAACATAATAGCTTACTTCCTTATAAAGACAATTACCAAAAAGACATCCAGAAATTCCATAGTCCTACAGTAAAGGCAACACATTCTATAATTGCATATATGTCCCTCGTCTCAAGGATTTTATAAAGTGGAAATTAATACATTTGATATAAAGACATGAACAAAACATCACTTCTATAAAATAATTGTTGCATATTTCTTCTTACAGTTATTTACAATAAGGACTGCAGTTTTCATTAATTTGTGCTACTTAATATTGAAAAGAATGTTTTCATATTTTATATGATTTTGATATAAATCTCTAGAAAATTAGGGCCTGTATATCTTTGAAATATTTTTATTTTATAGGTTACGATACACTACTTTGATGAGGTAATGGTCAATTGCCTAATTCAGCTTTCACTTTATAGCTGGTTAAATTGTTTCCCCAAATAGATGTGTTCAAGTACTAACTCTTGATACTTGTGACTGCAACCTTATTTGAAAATACGGTCTTTGCAGATATAATTAAGGGTCTCAAGGTGAGGTAATCCTGGATGTCCAAGGAAGAGGGCCATGAAAAATGGAGACAGAGATTGGAGTTATGCTGCCATAAACCAAGAAATGCCAGGAGCCACCAGAATCTGGAGAAGGCAAGGAAGGATTCTTCCCTACAGCCTTTAGAGGGAGCATGGCCTTGTCAACACTGATTTCATACTTCTGATATTCAGAACTGTAAGAGAATAAATTTATGATTGCAAAACTATTAAATGTGTGGTAGCTTGTTGAAATATGCACAGGAAAATAACACACACCCCACTGTTACAAATTACCTGATACTGTCCATTCTCCAAATCTATGGAAATGGTCACTCCTTGACTAAGCTGGGTCATGTTTGTAAACACATGTGACACCCATGAAGTACCAATGTTGTTATCATTGACAAAAGAAAGAGGATGGGCTTCAGGATTCAGCCGTAACACCCTGTTTTTGGTTGTGTCTTCTGCATCACTAGGAATGCAGTACCGCTGTTCCAAACGATGGACACGAGGGTGGCTGCCAGGGCAACGGCAATGTGACTGGATATGCAATCTGGGTAGATCTCCAGAGAAAACTTCCTGAATCTCTCTGTAGGAGTCAAGAGGAATATGGTAAGGACCAGTAACTCAAGAGTGACAGGACTTCTAAGAGGTGTTACCAATGACTATCAGTATCTTGATATTTTGATTTGTAGACATTTAGCCTTAATAATTTTCTAAACACAACATAAAATCAAAGTCATTCCTAGTCAAACATATGCAATCTCAAAAACTGTATATCAAAAACAGTGCATTTTTTAAAATGAGGTATAGTTGATTTACAAAGTTGTCAATTTCTGCTGTATAGCAAAGTGATTCAGTTACACATACACATACATTGTTTTTTATATTCTTTCCCATTCATAGTTTATAACAGGATATTGAATATAGTACCCTGTGCTGTACAGTAGGACCTTGTTATTTTTCTGTTCTAAATATACTAGTTTGTATCTGCTAATCCCAAACTCCCACTATATCCTCCCTTAAACCCTGTGCCCTTGGTAACCACAAGATACCACAAGTAACCACAAGTCTATTCTCTGTGTAAAATCAGCACATTCTTAAGGGTTAATTTTGTACATCAAGAAGTATGCACAAGTCCTTGGCTGATTATCAAGATATTTGTTAAAATATAATACTTTACTAAAATATAATACTTTAAAAGAAAGGCAACATTAACTAAGATTGTTAAGCTGACTTATCACTATAAGTGAATAATAATGTATTGAAAATAATGAGTTATAGATAGGGCCCCCCATTCATCCATGGAAAGAATTAAGAAAATTATTTTATCTGCTGCTATTTTAGGAGACGGGACTGGGGCCAAACCCATTTGTCAATGGTTTCCTGTGACTCATCAGTACAGATTCTGGCACCCTAAAATGCTTCAGTGGCTTCAGATCATATGGACACTGCCAACAGTCAAAGAAGAATGCCAATTTCAGGCAGATATATTTAATTTTTCCATTAAGGGCAATATACTGATACAGAGCAAAATCAGTCATTCTATTTATAAGCATCTCCCACATAATGCCTTTCCAGACATTTCAGGTAGCCAACCCCAGCAAGCCAGGTCTAAGTAGAGGGCAAGCCAGGTCTAAGTTGAGAGATCAGACTTCTCTCAGACTCCACTAAGGGCAAATGGAGGAGGCAGACAACTTTTTCACTCACTTAAAACACAGAACGGCACACCTTCTTCCTTAAATCTCATTCATTCTTTTCACTTGACATCATGTGTTGCATAGGGCCAACAGTGACCATCCAGGTACATGTTTATCTGAGCAAAATCTTTATTAGCAATGCTGCTCTTTAGAATTTTAGACAAAAGTGATCTAAATGATTGTGAGACGAGTGGCCATAAATCTCCCCAAGAAAGTGTTTCAGTGTTACAGCACCCTATATTCAGGCATCTCTGGATCATATAGACTAACTTAAAGCATGTGTATATTGTTAATGGACATAAGATCATTGCTTCATCTCAAGAGCAATGCCTCTCAAATTTACAAGAACTAGTTCTGTCATTGGAAATTCACCATACTAATCTACATTTCCCTTGAAGAAAAATGAATAAACATTCTTCTTCTGCAAGTGAATAAGATCAACGTATTCATACAATGATGTAATATTATATCATCAAATCATAACTCAGGAAACAAACTTCAGAGGATATCTCAGGCTGAATTTTCCTTGAACTTTCTGAGGAGAATGGAAATATGCATGCCTTAAAAAACACCTAAGAAAGATTTCCTACCTATTCTCAAGATGAAGAAATACTTCAATAAATATAGTCCAAGTCCACACAATGATTTGTTCACTGGAAACAGAAATATATAACAATACTTCAAATTACTTACTGTTTTTGTCTTGAAGTCTAGTAGTCCAGTCTCTTGAGATTTTTCAATAGATCAATATAAGTACTCATTTCCTTTGTCCTACATTCTCTAGTACTTACAAATTCAGCAAAGCAATTTTAAAAGGCAGATATAGCGGTTTCTTAAGTATCAGGAACAAGTTCAAACAGAACACTTAAATAAATGTATAAGGGGCTTCCCTGATAGCTCAGCTGGTAAAGAATCTGCCTGCAATGCAGGCAACCCTGGTTCAATTCCTGGGTTGGGAAGACCCCCTGGAGAAGGGAAAGACTACCCACTCCATTATTCCAGCGTGGGGAGTTCCATGGACTATACAGTCCATGGGGTCACAAAGAGTCAGACGCTACTGAGTGACTTTCACTTCGCTTTTATCCCAAATTACAGGTTTCCCTCGTGGTTTAGTGGTAAAGAACTGGCATGCGTGTTCAACCCCTGGGTCAGGAAGATCCCCTGGAGAATGAAATGGCAACCCACTTCAGTATTCTTGCTTGGGAAATTCCATGGACAGGGGCCCTTAGTGGGCTACAGTCCATAGGGTCTCAAGAGAATCAGACATGACTTAGCAACAAAACAACAACATCCTAAATTATACACTACTACTTGTTCAAAAGTCTAGTTTTCTTAGAAGAAATCATTTGTACAGAATTTGATCAATTTTATGTTATGAGTTACCCACAGAGTAGCACCAGTAAATAAAAACCATAGACTAAGCCAAAGCAAACACCATAAGCATTAATTAGATGCTGTTCTCCAAATACTGTAAAGGTGGAAAATTCTAAAATATTCATGATATTCTTACTTAAATGAGTTTATCCTTACACTTCAGGTGTAAAATTTTCAATCAGCTTACCTGTTTGTAAGTGCCACTTGGTATAATCGAAAATCTTGCATTCTTCCAACAAACTGCTCTGAACCTGTAAAAAAAATATATATATATATATGAAATCTCAGTTTTCTAAGCAATGTCTGACAAATGTTCAAGTGAAATTCTTTTAAAGCTATGAAACTTTTTATTCATATTAGTTTTAGTTGTACAGCACTATAATTCAACATCTGTATATAATACAAAGTGGTCACCATAAATCTAGTTATCACCCATCACTATACAAGTTGACACCCTCATCAGTTTTGACACCCTCTCAACCACATTCCCCTACAGTTACCAGTAAACTGTTCTCTGTATTGATGAGTTTTTAAAATTTTTATTTGGCACAATCCAGTGTTCTCAATTCTGTCCCATTGATCTGTGTGTCTGTTTTTGTGCCAACACCATACAATGTTGCTTACTATAGCTTTGTAGTAGAGTTTGAAATCAGGGAGGATGGTTCTTCCAGCTTTGTTCTTGCTCAAGATCATTTTGATAATTCATGATCTTTTGTGGTTGGCTACAACTTTTAGAATTATTTGTTCTAGTTCTATGAAATATGCCCTTGGAATTTTGAAAAGAGTTGCGCTGAACTTATAGATTTTTTGGATAAGATGGAGCAGTCTCTCAGAGCTATCAGAGGTACTGTCTCCTGGGCTGCAGTCTTCACTTTGGGGGCTTCCTGGTGGGATATATGGTAAAGAATCTACCTTTAATGAGAAGACCTGGATTTGATCCCTGGGTCTGGAAGACCCCCTGGAGAAGGAAATAGCAACCCACTGCAGTATTCTTGCCTGGGAAATACCAGGCAAGAAGAGCCTTGTGGGCTACAATCGGGTCTCAAAGAGTTGGACACCACTGAGAGACTAACTCTTTGGATAAGATGGACATTTCAAGAGTATTAACTATTCCAATCTATGAATAAGAAATAAATTTCCACTAATTGTGTCTGTAGTTTCATTCATGAGTGTCCTATAGTTTTCAATGTACAGGTCTTTTACCTCCTTGGTTAAATTTATTCCTATTTTGCTTTTGTGGTGGTTTAGTCACTAAGTCGTGTCTGACTCTTTGCAAGCCCATGAACTGTAGCCTGCCAGGCTCCTCTGTCCATGGGCTTTTTCAGGCAAGAATACTGGAGTGCGTTGCCATTTCCTTCTCCAGGGGATCTTACCAACCCAGGGATCAAATTCAGGTCTCCTGCATTGCAGGCACATTCTTTACCAATTTGATGCAATTGTAAATATGATTGTTTTCTTAATTTCTCTTCCTCATAGTTCATTATTTGTGTATAGAAATACAACATATTTTTGTATATTGATTTTATATACTGCACCTTGCCTTATTTATTAGTTCTAACAGCTTTTGGTGGGCAGTCTTTAGGTTTTCCATAACATGTTATCCGCAAATAGTGATAGTTTTCCCCGCATGCTACAGTCCATGGGGTCACAAAGAGTTGGACTTGACTTAGTGATTGAACAGCAACAACAATAATGTGTTATCTGCAAACAGCAACAGTTTTTCTTTTCCTTCTTTCCAATTTAGATTCCTTGTATTTCTTGTGTGCTGTGCTTAGTCACTCGATCATGTCCAACTCTTTGAAACCCCATGGATTATAGCCCACCAGGCTCCATCTGTCCATGGCGATTCTCCAGGCAAGAATACTGGAGTGGGTTGCCATGCCCTCCACTAGAGGATCTTCCTAACCCAGGGATCGAACCCAGGTCTCCTGCATTGCAGGAGATTCTTTACCATCGGGGCCACCAGGAAGCAAGCCCAAGAATACTGGGGTGGGTAGCCTATCTCTTCTCCAGGGGATCTTCCTGACCCAGGAATCAAACCAGGGTCTCCTGCACTGCAGGTGGATTCTTTATCAGCTGAGCTATCAGGGATTTCTTGCTAACTGCTGTGGATATGAATTTCAAACAATGTTGACTAGAAGTACTAAGAGGGCATCCTTGTCTTATTCCTGATCTTGTAGGAAAAGCCTTCATATTTCCACCATTGTTAGCTGTGGGTTTGTCATACATGGCCCTTTTATGCTGAGATATATTCCCTCTATAAACACTTTGCTGAGAGTCTTTGTCATAAATTAATGTTGAATTTTGTAAAATGCTTTTTCTACATGTATTGAGATGATCATATGACTTTTATCCTTCATTTTGCTGATGTGACTTATCACCTCGATTGATTTGTGGGTACTGAACCATCCTTAAATCCTTGGAATAAATCCCATTGATCACAGTGCATGAGACTTTCAATGTCTTGTTGGATTCAGTCTGCTAATATCTTGTTCAGAATTTTTGTATCTATGTTCATCAAAGAAGAGTTTGAGAAGACTAGGTATTTAATCTTCTTTGACTACTTCCTAGAATTCACCAGTGAGGTCATTTGGTCCTGGACTTATTGGTTGAGAGACTTTGGGATTTTCCTGGCAAGAATACTAGAGTGGGTTGTCATGCCCTCATCACTGACCAGTATATATTTTACTAATTACAAATGAATAACAGTAATGATCATAGTTATTTCTATAAACTTTACAGGCCTTAAGTCAGAGTTATTATTTTGGCGAGCCTATTTACTGACACAACTTATAATCTCTATCCAGAATATCTTCCCCAAATCAAATTTCTCTGTAGTTTATAAACATATAAATCTATCATTTCATCAGCTCTAAGTGTGATTATCATCTGTTTCCCGTGTGATTTTCAGAGCATTCACATTACTGAGAAGACTCCCAATTTTTCCATTCCACTTGCTCAATCACCAAGCTTCAGGGCATCAGTTTAGGTACTCTCCAAATTAAGATTAATGCCTCATTTAGAAAACCTGTGATAAGTGAGGATAGATTGTAAACCTCCTATTTATGAGTTCTGAGTTACTCATATGTATCTGAATTACTCAGGTCCCAAAATTCCATCACCACATGAGTATCACATTCAGAGCCCAATCTGCTTTAAATTAGGTAACTTTTCAAGATATGGGTAGATATCAACTTTAAACCACACACAATTTTATCAGTTCAGCAAATACTTATTTACAATGTATTAACAGATAAGCCCATGGAGAGTAGGAACAGAAAAATGTAAGAAAGCTTGTTTGTCTTAATAATAAGAAAAACAATGAAAATGGCAAAATTCTAGCTAGAGTTTAAATCATGGGGACACAAAAAAGGATATGATCTAAAGTATAATGCCTATTCAGTAACTGTTTTTTAATTAAATTTAGAGCAATGGCCAATCACCAAATGACTATTTCCTCAAATATGTTTTTTTCAACAATTCTATTTTTTAATTTTATCTTAACAATAGAGTTTTTAAAAATGTTTGCTCAACCTTTGCTGCAGTTCCTTGGTGGTGACTCAGAGGTACCTAGGACAGAGTGAGGTTATGCTAGATGAATAAAAGATGCCAAGTAGAATTAGCATGCCAAATAGTTTTGATATTGATCTCAGAAGCAGGGGGAGATGAATGAGCAAAGAAGGGTGAGATTCAGGGGCATAAAAAGGGCATGTGTTTGTGTGTGAGTTTGTGCTAGTGTGTATATATTTCTATTTCTTCTTATAATTATATTAAAGGCTATAGTTAAGAAAATAACATTTCACATATGAATATTTCTTCATGAATCTAAAGGTTTTCAACTGATATACAGGAAGTAGGCTAACTGAAATAATTATAGTATTCACTTCAGTGTAGGCTAGGGACACTAAAGAGATTAACACTGATTCTGCTATTGGCAGCACTTACGAATGAAGCAACAAGAAGTTTCCCATCATCTTCAAAGCATGCTATGCCACCAAGTAATACCCTCCCCAAATTAAAAAGCTATTGTTACAGGTTGAATGGTACTCTTCCCAAACTGCATATTGAAGTCATCCCCCAATACCTATGAACGTGCCTTTATATGGAAATAGGGTCTTCGCAGATATAATCAAGTTAACGTGATATCATTAGGGTGGGCTCTAACCTGACTAGTATCCTTGTAAGAGGAAAATGCCTGGTAGAAACACAGTCACACAATGAGAAGGCCACGTGACAACAAAGGTGGGGTTTGGAGTGATGTAACTATATAAGTCATGGAATACCATGGATTGGTGGCCACCACCAGAAGTTAATTAAAGGCAAAGGATTCTCCACTAGAGGTTTCAAAGAGCACATGGACCTAGTAACACCTTGATTTTGGATGTATAGCCTCCAGAACTGTGAGACAATAAAGTTCTATTGTTATAAGCCACCCAGTTTGTGGTATTTTGTTATGGAGGTCTAGGTAATGAATTTAGTCAATATTTTGTACATTTAACATAATGAGTTATTAAAGAGAAAAAAATATGTTATGAAATGTATTCCATATTATCCAATTTGTTTTTTCAGTATTTTTTTAAAAAAGTCTAAAACATTATACATAGAACCGCTAGGGCATGTTTTACTTCAAAGTACCCAGAAAATACAGACCATAACTAATAAGGGATAATCACTTGTGATTTTTGAAAGACCTAATATCACTGAAAGCAAAATTGATGATCATTGTGATTTTCTCAAAGCTTGGATCATGGATTTAAATTATCAAGGTGCTTTCATTCTTTCTTCATTCATTCCTTCAAGAAATATTTATCGGGAGCCTTTCACATGTTAGGACTATTCATGGGTTCGGGGGATACATTAGTTAACAAAACAGGCACAAAAAGCCAAAAAAAAAACAACTGTGGAGCTTATATTCCAGCAGTTATATGAACATAATAAATGAGCAACTTATATATTAAAATATGATAAATACTATGAAAATGGGGGAAATTAGAGCTACATAGAGAGCATAGCTGGAATTTAATTTGGATGGTATGTTAAAGAGAGGTCTCATTGAGAGCAGAAAGAGAATAAATCACGTATACATCTAGGGGCAATATTCCAGACAGAATTCAATGAACGCACAGACCCCTAAGCCACTATGATTGGCATACTAGAGGAACTGCAAGAAGCCAGTACCCTGAAGCAGAGTAAGAGAAGGGAGTCTCTTGGAAAATTAAGTCAGACAAGCCAGCCAGACAAGTAACTGGCTGCTGTGGTGGTCGGCAGGGGGATAGGGTAATTGGGTTCCAATTGTGAAAAGTCATGGAGCCTATTGTTAGTACTTTGGTTTTTATTCTGTATAAAATAGGAAGTTATTGGAGAGCATAGAGCAGAGAAGTGACATGAACTCAAGTTTATTCCACAGTGTTAAAAACAGAATATAGGAAGACAAGGGTAGAAGTAGTGAGACCAGTTAGGCTATTACAGTCTCTAAGTCAATAGAAGTCAGACTAGGGTATAGAAGTGAAGGTGTACATCTCAATATTAATAAATCTGAATTCATTTCCTATATTTTAGCAATAGTTACAGGGACACTTTGCTGCAGAGGGATTGTGAAATCTACTTTATCATCTGTAAAATAAAGGGACTAGGTTTTATGACCTTTAAAAACAATTTTAGTTTTCAAATTTGGAATCTGAACACAGAACAATCACATCTTCTACCACAGAATTCATATTTGAAGGGAATTTTTAAAGTTAAAAGAGTTCACTAAAGACTTAGAGTTAATGTGAATCATCTACTCCAAACAGAAGAATTATGATTTTGGGGGGCAAATATCATAAAATCAAGGACACAGTCATAAGAGTGAATTTTACTAATTCCTTTGTCAGTTGTCAGCTTTACAGCAACAGATATTCATTGGAATAAATGATAAAATGATTTTTCTTTGAAAAATATTCATATGACAAATATCAGTTAAATTACGTAAATTGATCAAGTAAACAGATATGAATCATACCAGAAAATATGGAATTACTGGAAAGAAGCAGTACACCCACATTATGATTGGTGGCATAGCAAAATTACTTCAATAGGAAAACTGAGTAAATAATCTAATATATAAATCAAGATTAAAAAGAGTAGTTTTGCAATAAGGCTACATTTTTAAAAAGTCACACCAACTGGAAAGGAAGAAATAAAGTTGCCTCTATTCATGGGTAATATAATTGTCTCTTAGGAAAGCCCAGTAAATTTATACAAAAACTACTAGAAGTAATAAGTGAATTTAGCAACAAGTTGAATGTATAAAAATCAATTCAATTTCTATACACTAGTGATGAACTACTGGAAAGAAGTTTTTAAAGTAATATTTAGTCCCAAAACATGAATACTAGTTATAAATCTAACAAACAAAGGTTATGCCTGCTGATAAAAGTTCAAGATAATGATGAGAGAAATTACACAGTGTGATCAGTAATGGCAAAGTAAGAACAACTGAAAATTCTGCCATAAAAGCAATGCTAACACTAGCAAAGAATGTCAAATCAACTTTTCTAAAATGATGGAAATTGACTAAAGATTTGCAAAAATCCAGGGTGTGTGTGTGTGTGTGTGTGTTTTAGTGGGTGAATAACAATAAGAATAGCATATTTTGTGGCATTTTATCTTTCTTAATTGCCATCCTCCTCTCAATCACTCAGTGGTTAATCTTGATACTGGATATTCTATGATCCCAGTGAAAAACAGCAGCCTAGCATCCACTGGAGGAATAAGAGTGGCGTTGGAGCTCCTGGAAAGCCTTAATCTCAGAAAACTGTCATTATTTAGTCTGATAGTGGTACTATAAAAACCCCACATGTATGGCTTGAAATTACTCAGAGCTTGGTAATTTCTTTTCATGCTGTTCATGGCATTCTGAAGGCAAGAATACTAAAGTGGTTTGCCATTCCCTTCTCCAGTGGACCACACTTTGTCAGAACTCTCCACCATGACCCATCCATCTTGCATGGCCCTACACAGCATGGCTCATGGTTTCATTGAGCTAGACAAGGCTGTGATCCATGTGATCAGTTTCGTTAGTTTTCTGTGATTGTGGTTTTCAGTCTGTCTGCCCTCTGATGGAGAAGGATAAGAGGCTTATGGACGCTTCCTGATGGGAGAGACTGAAGGGGAAACTGGGTTTTGTTCTGATGGGTGAGACCATGTTCAGTAAATTTTTAATCCCATTTTCTGTTGATGGGTAGGACTGTGTTCCCTCCCAGTTGCTTGACCTGAGGCCAAACTATGGTGGAAGTAATGAGGATAATGGCAACCTCCTTCAACAGGTCCCATGCCTGCACTGCTGCACTCAGTGCCCCAACCCTGCAGCAGGCAAGTGCCAACCCATGCTTCTGCCAGAGACTCCTGGACACTCATGGGCATGTCTGGGTCAGTCTCTTGTGGGGCCACTGCTCCTTTCTCCTGGGTCCTGGTGTGCACAAGGTTCTGTTGGTGCCCTCCAAGAGTCTGTTTAAGTTCTGTGTAAGTTTGGCAGTTCTAGGGTGGGGTTAATGGCAACCTCCTCCAAGAGGGCTTATGCCATACCCAGATCTGCTGCACCCAGAGACACTGCCCCTGTGGCAGGCCACTGCTGACCCATACCTCCACAAGAGACACTCAGACACAGCTCTGGCTGATATACCCATTTGAATGCAGAGTTCCAAAGAATAGCAAGGAGAGATAAGAAAGCCTTCCTCAGCAACCAATGAAAAGAAATAGAGGAAAACAGTAGAATGGGAAAAACTAGAGATCTCTTCAAGAAAATCAGAGATACCAAAGGAACATTTCATGCAAAGGTGGGCACGATAAAGGACAGAAATGGTATGGACCTAACAGAAGCAGAAGATATTAAGAAGAGGTGGCAAGAATATACAGAACTAAATGAAAGAGATCTTCACGACCCAGATAACCACAATGGTGTGATCACTCACCTAGAGCCAGACATCCTGGAATCAAAGACAAGTGGGTCTTAGGAAGTATCACTATGAACAAAGCTAGTGTAGGTGGTGGGATTCCAACTGAGTTATTTCAAATCCTAAAAGATGATGCTGTGAAAATGCTGCACTCAATATGCCAGCAAATCTGGAAAATTCAGCAGTGGACACGGGACTGGAAAAGGTCAGTTTTCATTCCAGTCCCAAAGAACGGCAATGCCAAAGAATGTGCAAACTACTACACAATTGCACTCATCTCACACACTAGCAAAGTAATGCTGAAAATCCTCCAAGCCAGGCTTCAAGAGTACATGAACTGTGAAATTCCAGATGTTCAAGCTGGATTTAGAAAAGGCAGAGGAACCAGAGATCAAATTTCCAACATTCACTGGATCATTGAAAAAGCAAGAGAGTTTCAGAAAAATATCTATTTCTGTTTTATTGACTATGCCAAAGCCTTTGACTGTGGATCACAACAAATTGTGGAAAATTCTGAAAGAGATGGGACTACCAGATCACCTGACTTGCCTTCGGAGAAATCTGTATGCAGGTCAAGAAGCAACAGTTAGAACTGGACATGAAACAACAGACTGGTTCCAAATGGGGCAAGGAATACGTCAAGGCTGTATATTGTCACCCTGCTTATTTAACTTATATGCAGAATACATCATGTGAAATGACAGGCTGGATGAAGCACAAGCTGGAATCAAGATTGCCGGGAGACATAACAATAACCTCAGATACACACACGACACCACCCTTATGGTAGAAAGCAAAGAACTAAAGAGCCTCTTGATGAAAGTGAAAGAAGAGAGTGAAAAAGTAGACTTAAAACTCAACATTCAGAAAACTAAGATCATGGCATCCAGTCCCATCACTTGATGGCAAATAGATGGGGTAACAATGGAAATAGTGACATACTTTATTTTGGGGGGCTCCAAAATCACTGCAGATGGTGACTGCAGCCATAAAATTAAAAGATGCTTGCTCCTTGGAAGAAAAACTATGACCAACCTAGACAGCATATTAAAAAGGAGAGACATTACTTTGCTGACACAGGTCCGTCTAGTCAAAGCTATGGCTTTTCCAGTAGTCATGTATGGATGTGAGAGTTGAACTATAAAGAAAGCTGAGTGCTGAAGAATTGATGCTTTTGAACTGTGGTGTTGGAGAAGACCCCTGAGAGTCCCTTGGTCAGCAAGGAGATCGGACCAGTCAATCTTGAAGGAAATCAGTCCTGAATATTCACTGGAAGAACTGATGCTGAAGCTGAAACTCTAATATTTTGGCCACCTGATACAAAGAACCAACTCCTTGGAAAAGACCTTGATACTCAGAAAGACTGAAGGTGGGAGGTGAAGGGGATGACAGAGGATGAGATGGTTAGATGGCATCACTGATGCAATGGACAAGAATTTGAGTAGGTTCCGGGAGTTGGTGATCGACAGGGAAGTCTGGCATGCTGCAGTCCAGGGGGTCACAGAGAGTCTGACATGACTGAGGAACTGAACTGAACTGGGATGTTTGTTGAAAATAATCAGTGGCACCTGTTTAACATTATAGCTGCCTAAGGCAACAACAGAAGGAAATGGCAATCCACTCCAGGACTATTGCCTGGAAAATCCCATGGACAGAGGAGCCTGGTAGGCTACAGCCCATGGGGTCGCAAAGAGTCGGACACGACTGAGCGACTTCACTTCACTTCAAGGCAACAATAACAGCTTGGGAAAACAACAAACAAACAAAAAAGACATAAAAGCTGAGAAATGACACATCCATAGGGGGCTTTGCAAAGATTTTCTGGGAATCTAGAAAGCCATGCTCATACAAAGGGGTATGTATATGTCCAGGAACATGTACATCCCCAAAAGACATTTGAGAAGAACTTAAACTTTCACCTCTCTTTGACCTTGTAATTCTATACAAGCAGTAAATGGTGACTAAAGAAGAGTGCTAATCTGTCTGACTGAATGTTAAAGGTATATTGCAACAGACTAATAGAGCCCTCAAAAGAGACTAAAAAGATTATTGGCTCTAAGAATTTATGAAAACCTCTTCCACTATTGGTTCACATGGTAAAGAATCTGCCTGCAGTGCAGGATACACGGGTTTGATCCCTGTATCAGGAAGATCCTCTGGAGAAGGGAATGGCAATGTGCTCCAGTATTCTTGCCTGGAGAATCCCATGGACAGAGGAGCCTTGTGGGCTACAGTCCATGGGACGCAGAAAGTCAGACATGACTGAACGACCAATACACTAGAGTGCACACTCACACATGCTAACTGAACAGAGAGTTCAATGACCATACATGACAAAAATATGCATTTTATATAATTTGTTTAGGAAAGTCACTTAACAAGCAAACAGCAGCAAAAAATCCTGGGGCAGGAAAGACTCTGATTTTTGTATCTGCTACATTATACTATCTAAAAGGCCCAGTTTTCAACAAAAAATGACACAGGCAAAGGAACAAGAAAGTATGGATGATAAACAGTTGAGGGGAAGTGGTCATAGAAGCTAGGCCAGTTAAAAGCCCATACATTAAACTTACTAGACAAAGACTTTAAATCAACTATTTAAACATGTTCAAAAAACTGAAGGAAACCATATCTAGAGAACCAAAGTATCAGAATGATGTCTGAGCAAATAGAAAAGATGATTATATGAGACAGAAATTATCAAAAAAGAAAAACTCGCTAAAGGGACTCAACAGCAGATACAAATGGGCAGAAAAAACAGTGAACTTAAAAACAGGTCAACTGAGATTAATCTGTGGAATAGGAAGAAAAATACATACAAAAATTAACCAGAACTCCAGGGACTTGTGGGATCCCCATCAAGTATACAAATATGACCATAACACTAATCCCATGAGAAGAGAGAATGAAAGGAGCAAGAAAAATATTTAAAGAAATAATCACCAAACCTCCTCAGATTTGGTGAGAAACATTAATGTATACATCCAAGAAACTCAATTAACTTCAAGAAGGATAATTCAGAAAACTGTACAGAATATTTCATAATCAAATGGCTGAAATACAAACAGAAATTTATGTAAGCACCAAGAGAGAAATGATCCATCTATACAATGTATCTTCAATAAGATTAACAAGATTTCTCATCAGAAACCATACAGGCCAGATGATAGTGAGATGACATATTTAAAGCACCAAAGAAAAAAGAAAAGAATATCAACCAAAAATTCTCTTTCCAGAAAAACTATTCATAAAAAATGCAAGACAAATGAAGAAATTCCAAAGTAAACAAAAACTGAGACTATGATTTATAGACCTAATTAATGACTTACAGATCTAATTTACAAGAAGTACTAAAGGAAGTCTTCAGACTGAAATGAAAGGACACTAGACAATAATTCTAGTCCATGTAGAGAAATAAAGAACACTTTTAAAAGTAACTACATAAACATAAATATTATTTAAATATTTTATTTATAAGTCTTTTTCTTAATTAAAAAGAGAAATGCATAAAACAGTAATATAAATCTGTGTTAACAACATAATTTGAAGACAATAACAAGGGGGATAAAAACAAACAAAAAATAAAAATAAAATAAGCACAAAGTTTGAGTATATATTGAAATTAAGTTGGTATTAAATCAAGCTAGATTATTATGAGTTTAGATGCAACTGTGATAACCTGGGAAACTACTAATAAAATAACAAATAGAGTAAAAAGAATAAACAAGAGGATTAAAATGGTATACTCAAAAACATCTATTTAACACAAAAGAATACATGAAAAAAGAGGCATAAGCCTTAGAAAACAAAGAGCAAAGTAATATTACAAAGTAAACTACCTCATCATAATCGCATTAAATGTAAATGGTTTAAATACAATAAAAAGTAGATTTGCAGAATGGAAAACCAAAACATAAATATGATTCAACTATATGCTTTCCACAATGGACAAGCTTAAGGAATCAAATAGTTTGAAAGTTAAAAAATAGAAAAAGACATATATCACATAAACTATAACCAACATATTCCCAATAATAAATAAGTCAAAGAGGAAATCACAAGCAAATCAGAAAATCCTTGAGACAAATAAAAATGAACATATATCACACTATGAGTTTCAGGTAAAACAATGCTTAAAGTGAAATATATAACTATAATCACATTTTTCAATAAAGAAAATTTTCCAATCAATAAACCTAGTCTTCTACCTTAAAAAAATAGAAAAAAAGAGGAAACTCAATTCAAAGCATACTGAAATAAGTCAATTATTATGATTAGACACAATCAGGAAAACCGGAAAGAACAATTTTTTTTTTTTTAATGAATAGCATCTTTGACAAGTCTTCAGCTACACACACAAAGAAAAGAGGAGACAAAACTCAAATTAGTAATATCAGGAATGAAAGAGGAGACATTGCAACCGACCTTACAGATAAGAAAAGATGACAAGGGAATCCCTGAAAAATGTATGCCAAAATTAGGTAATCCAGATCAAATGGACCAATTTCTAGAAAGACACAAACTACTGAAACTGACTCAAGAAATAGATATTATCACCAACAAACTATCAGAGCTCATCAATGAATTCAATAATGTTGCAGGTTATAATATTAATATAGAGAAATCTGTTGTAGTTGAATACACCTACAATTTTATAATGATAAAACTACCTAAATAACCTACAGATTCAGTTCAGTTCAGTCGCACAGTTGTGTCTGACTCTTTGTGACCCCATGAACTGCAGCATGCCAGGCTTCCCTGTCATCACCAACTCCTGGAGTTTACTCAAATTCATGTCCATTGAGTCGGTGATGCCATCCAACCATCTCATCCTCTGTTGTCCCCTTCTCCTCCTGCCTTTAATCTTTCCCAGCATCAGGGTTTTTTCAAATGAGTCAGCTCTTTGCATGAGGTGGCCAAAGTACTGGAGTTTCAAGTTCAACATCAGTCCTTCCAATCAACATTCAAGACTGATTTCCTTTAGGATGGACTGGTTGGATCTCCTTGCAGTATAAGGGGCTTTCAAGAGTCTTCTCCAACACCACAGTTCAAAAGCATCAATTCTTTGGTGCTCAACTTTCTTTATAGTCCATCATAGTCAACAAAAGAGTCTGAAATGCAGTACTTGGATGCAGTCTCAAAAACGACAGAATGATATCTGTTTGTTTCTAAGGCAAACCATTCAATATCACAGTAGTCCATGGGTCGGGTCTATGCCCCGACCAGTAATGCTGAAGAAGCTGAAATTGAATGGTTCTCTGAAGACCTAGAAGACCTTCTAGAACTAACACCCAAAAAAGATGTCCTTTTCATTATAGGGGCCTGGAATGCAAAAGTAGGAAGTCAAGAAACACCTGGAGTAACAGGCAAATTTGGCCTTGGCGTACAAAATGAAGCAGGGCAAAGGCTAATAGAGTTCTGCCAAGGGAATGCACTGGTCATAGCATAAAACACCCTCTTCCAAGGGAATGCACTGGTCATAGCATAAAACAGCATAAAACACCCTCTTCCAAGGAAATGCACTGGTCATAGCATAAAACAGCATAAAACACCCTCTTCCAACAACACAAGAGAAGACTCTGCACGTGGACATCACCAGATGGTCAATACCATAATCAGACTGATTATATTCTTTGCAGCCAAAGATGGAGAAGCTCTAAACAGTCAGCAAAAACAAGACCAGGAGCTGACTGAGGCTCAGATCATGAACTCCTTATTGCCAAATTCAGACTTAAATTGAAGAAAGTGGGGAAAACCTCTAGGCCATTCAGGTATGACCTAAATCAAATCCCTTACAATTATACAGTGGAAGTGAGAAACAGATTTAAGCAATTAGATCTGATAGAGTGCCTGGCGAACTATGGACAGAGGTTCGTGACACTGTACAGGAGACAGGGAGCAAGACCATATCCAAGAAAAAGAAATGCAAAAAAGCAAAATGGCTGGCTGAGAAGGCCTTACAAATAGCTGTGAAAAGAAGAGAAGTGAAAAGCAAAGGAGAAAAGGAAAGATATACCCGTCTGAATTCAGAGTTCCAAAGAACATCAAGGAGAGATAAGAAAGCCTCCCTCAGTGATCAGTGCAAAGAAATAGAGGAAAACAATAGAATGGGAAAGACTAGAGATCTCTTCAAGAAAATTAGAGGTACCAAGGGAACACTTCATGCAAAGATGGGCTCAATAAAGAACAGAAATGGTATGGACCTAACAGAAGCAGAAGATATTAAGAAGAGGTGGCAAGAATACACAGAAGAACTGTACAAAAAAGATCTCCATGACTCCAAAGATCTTCATGACCCAAAAGATCTTCATGACTACAGATTCAATGCAATCCCAATCCCAAACAATCTACAGATTCAATGCAATACCAATGACTTTTTTTTCATACAAACAAAATAATTCTAAAATTTGCAAGGAAACACAAAAGACTCCAAATAGCTAAAATATTATTGAGAAAGACCCAGAGGTCTCATGCTCCCTGATTTCAAACCATACTATAAAGCTACAGTAATCAAAACAGTATGATATTGGTATAAAAACAGACACAGATCAATGGATTAGAATAAAGAACATAGTGAATACAGGCAATTACTCTGTGAAAAAGGAGTGAAGGGCATAAAGTGAGGAGAAGCCTCTTTAACAAATGGTGTTGTGAGAAGTGGACAACTACATGCAAAAGAATCAATCTGGACTACTATTACATTATGCACAAAAATAAATTCAAAACAGATTAAAAATTTTAATGTAAGACCTGAAACCATATAACATCTAGAAGAAAGAATAGGTATGTTCTCTTTGACATTGGTCTTCATAATTTTTTTTTATATGCATCCTTGGGTAGAGAAAACAAAGCAAAAATAAGCAAACAAGACTACATCAAAGTAAAAAGCTTTTGCACAGAGAAGGAAACCATCATTAAAAGTAAAATGCTAAAACAACAAAATTCTGTAAAGCAATTATCCATAAATATAAAAAGAAAAAGAAAAAAAAAGGAAAATGCCACCTAGTAAATGAGAGAAGATATCTGAAAATGATATATGTAAGTGCTTAATATTAAAAATAAATAACTCATACAATTCCACAAACAAACAAATAACCCAGTTGAAAAATGGTCTAAGTAGACATTTTTACAAGGAAGATAAACAAATGGCCAACAGCCAGATGAAAGATGATCAACATCATCAGGAAAATGCAAGTCAAAACCATAGTAAGATATTACATCATATTTGTTAAAGTAGCTATTATCAAAACACAACAAATAACAAATGTTGGCAAGAAGAAAAGGAAAACCCTCACTGTTGGAAATGTAAACTGGTGTAGCCACTATGGTAGAGTATGGTTATTCCCCCAAAATTTAAAAATAGGACTATTGTATGATCTAGCAGTATCATTTCTCAGTATTTATCCTAAGAAGCATAAGCACTAATTAGAATAGATATATGCACCTCTATTTTCATTGTAGCATTATTTGTAATAGCCAAATATGGAAGCAACCAAAATGTGTATCAATAGATGAATGGACAAAGAAGATGAGGTATATATACACACATATACAAACGGAATATGGAGTATTACTCAGCCATAAGAAATAAAATCCTGTCATTTGCAAAAACAAGGATGAACTCAGAGGATATGAAATAAACCAGAAAGAGAATGGCAAGTAGTATATGATTTAAATTTGAAATCTAAAAAACAAATGAACAAATATAAAAAACATAAACAGACTTATAGATGCAGTGAAATGGGAGGGGGAAGGAGGAAGAAATAAATAGGTGAGGGAGATTAAGAGGTACAAGCTTTCAGGTGCAAAGTAAATGACTTACAGGTATGAAACGTACAGTGTGGGAAATATAGTGAATAACTGCATAATATCTTTGCATGGTGATATATGGTAACTAGATTTATTGTCATGATCATTTAAAATACAAAATTTTTGAATCACTAAGTTGAGTAACATGAACTAACATAGTGTTATAGGTCTATGATATTTTTAAAACAAATTTATAGGAAAGAGATCAAATTTATGGTTAACAGAGAGGGAATAGGGTAGAGGGGAGGGGGAAAGAGATACAGACAATCAAAATGTATGAACCTCCAGGTATAAGTACTAGTGATACACAATATGATGAATTTAATTAACACTGCTGCATATCATATATGGAAGCTGTTAAGAGAGTAAATCTCAAGAGCTATCATAAGAAAACATTTTTTTTTTTAGTTCTTAAGTTTTATACCTATATAAGTTGACGGATGTTCACCAAAACTATTGTAAAAATCACTTCATTATGTATGTAAATGAGATCATTGTGCTGTATACCTTAAACAGTGCTGTATGTCTATTATATCTTAGTAAAACTGGAAGAAACAAAATCAAATATAATAGTGAATGAAAAAAGAAGAAACAGATATTCTTAATACAGCTATAATAAAAAAAAAGGAGATTTATTTAGTTTAAAAAAAGTTATTCTCCACAAAGAAAATCCAGGATCCATGTCTTCACTAAATACTTACAAACATTTAAGAGAAACAATGGGGACTTCCCTGGTAGTCCAGTGTCTGAGGTGCCACACTCTCAATGCAAAGAGTCTGGTTTGATCCCCAGTCAAGCAACTAGATCCCTGATACTGCAACTGGAAGATTCCCCAAGTGACAACTAAGACCAAGTGCAGTCAAATAAGTAAAATAAAGAGGAAAAATGTCAAGCCTTCACAAGCTCTCCCAAAAAATATAAAAGGTAAAAACACTTCACGTTGAGGTTTGACAGAAAACAACAGAATTCTGTAAAACAATTATCCTTCAACAAAAAATAAATTATTTTTTAAAAAAACACTTACCAAATAATTCTATGAAGTTATCTTACCCTGATACCAAAAGCAATAAAAACGATACAAGTAAAGAAAGTTACAGATCAATGTCTTATGAATAAATATCTTCAAAAAAAAAAAAACTAGTAAACCAAATTCAACATCATAAATACAGGATTATACGCCACAAGCAACCGGGATTTAGTCTGGAGATTCAAGGTTCATTCTACATATGAAAACTAAATAAGGCCCAACCTGATAGAATAAAGGACAAAACACAAATGATATCTCCTTAGACGCAGGAAAAAGGCCTTTGTCAAATGCCAACACTTTCATTATAAAAACACTCAGTAAACATTGAAAAAGAGATAATTCTTCATATAAGAAAGGGAATTTAGAAAAATCCATAGCTAACATCACATTCGAAGGTACAATACTACTTTTCTGCCATGTCCGATATCCACATTTGCCACTTGTAGTAAATATTGTTCTGTAGGTAATTAACCAGGGCAATTAAGCAGGGAAAAGAAAGGGTTTCCAATTATAAAGGAAGAAGTAAAACAAATGTGTACCAGGAGAAACATATGTTAACTATGAAATTTCATAAATTATAAGAAGAAAATTCTCAACATGGAAATAACGTATGCCTTTATTCATAAAATGGAATATTAATAAAGCATGTAAAATGAATGAATTAGACTTCAAAATTAAAAATACTCAAACAAATTTTACGGACGGCCCAAGATGAAGCAACTTTTATAAATTTTAACATGAAGATAATAGCATGTATTATATTATTTAAGTATACCTATATACATATTAACTTAAGGTTGAAATAGTTAATATTTGACAATCTTTAGTCTATAAAACTCGGAGAAGGCAATGGCACCCCACTCCAGTACTCTTGCCTGGAAAATCCCATGGACGGAGGAGCCTAGTAGGCTGCAGGGGGTCCCTAAGAGTCGGGCACGACTGAGAGACTTCACTTTCGCTTTTCACTTTCATGCATTGGAGAAGGAAATGGCAACCCACTCCAGTAGTCTTGCCTGGAGAATCCCAGAGACAGAGGAGCCTAGTGGGCTGCCGTCTATGGGGTCACACAGAGACAGACACGACTGAAGCGACTTAGCAGCAGCAGCAGCAGCAGTCTATAAAACTGGCAATTTTACAAGGTATTAAAAAAATCTCATAAGGTATAAAAATGACACAGAATAATAAATATGAATACAGAATGGGAAAGAGGTTTAAGAACCTTTTGATATTTCAAGACCATAAATGACCATTACCTAGAAAACTCACTGGCATAACAAAAATTTCTATTTTAGAAAGTTAGATGTTAATAAACATGCTACAGTCAAATGAATGGGAATAGCAACAAGTTATTAAAACTAGATCTGTCCTTGTGACCCAAAACAATTTTAGAATTAGAACTGGAAGTATAATGATTGGCACAGTTGCCTTTAAATAGAAATACCCACTCACAGGCTAAAAGAAAGAAAATTACTGTGAATTTTTATTAAAAAAAAAAAAAACCTAGTATGATAGCATACTGAGAATCTTCATTTCTGAAAATAACAAAGCTTAAAGACTGAGCATTTTGACAATACCATTAATGATTCACATATGTAAGAAAAAACCTGCCAATGCAATAGAACAAAAAAAATAAATCTGTGTCCATCCCACAAAGACTTAGATAACCTCCTTTCCTCATTTCTATCAAAAGTTCTAATTGAAATTAAAATTATGCATGATGGGGGTCAGGTTAATTACCTAATTTCTATTTACTTCAGTGTGACACAAAAGAAAACATTGTATTCTGAATCCAATTATAAAAGCAAATCAGAAAAAAAGTCTAGAACTTCAAAAATGATGGCTCTAGAATGGAGAGTCAAAGAAGCTTGCTCATTTATTTTTTAATGCTCACAATGGTAAGGGCTTTATGCCAGAAAATTTAGAATGTATTTTGTGTTTCTGTTATTGTTAATGTTGCTTTTAGGTAGTAGTAGCAAAAAGATAAGAATATACTCCAGCTGTCATGGAACTGTAAGAAAGAAAATAAAGATTTAAATAAAATATCATTGCAGACAACAATAACAAAAAAACAAGCATTCCATATAGAGTCAGATATGATTAATATATGTGTATTATACAATTACACAATATATACATTATAATAAAATTCATTGATTGAGGAAAATTTGAAAATTCACCTCTAGAATTGGTAGCTAAAATCAATCAAAGGCAAGGTATTATCCTGAACAAGTAACAGATGACTACAAAATATTCAAATTAATCATCAACCCCTAGAAGGTAAAAGTTTGAGCTGAATTAAGAAATAATCAATGGTGCAAGTGTCGTAAGACAGAAACTGCTCCACAAAATCAAGAAACAGAAAAAGGCCACTAGTGAGTTGAGATAATCTAACAACAAGGGTTCAGAATCTTCAAAAAATTTCAGTGTTAAATATTGGCAGTGAATAGATTTCAGGAAGACCAAGGAAAACTTATGTAAAAGTTAAAAAATATAAATAAAGTTAGGGTCCACAGAAGCCAAAAATCTCCAGGAAAAATTAGAAGAGGTAACAATAAGGTCAATTCCCAAATGCTACCAAAATAATCTTCGGAGCCAAGTAATAGGTACCTCCCTTGACCAGAATGCCAGAGACCAGCCATGGTTAAGAACCAAGAGAGGTGCAGAGTTAAGCAAAGAGTTGGTCAAAAAAGGAAAATGTTCTATCAAGTGTTATAGTAAGAGTTGTATTTCCACCTGTGCTTCAGGTACAGAAAGTTGAAACCATCACTTTAGCTATCAAACAACCAAAGTAAGCCAGATAAGCTATAAAATCATTTTTTAAACTATCAGAAAGAACACAGAAAAACTTAATAAATTCTAAAAAGTAACAAGTCTTTCACAGAAGAGTTGAGACACAGCTGTTCTCATCCCTAACAGAAAAGTGAGAGGTAGCAGAATCAGTTATAGAAAAAGAAGACACAGCCCCTCCTAGCACCAGAGGGAGTCTGCATCCATCCTAATTCTCTCCTCAAACATCTGAAGCCAGCGGTGAACTAAATTATATTACAGCTGAAATAAAGCTCAAGTCCACATCAATTTCAAATAAGTTTGATGCTGCTCTCCTTCTTTCCTCCTCCCTCGCACTGCCAACACACACACTCCAGAGGCCTAACAGAACCAGAAGTGCTCTTTTCTCTGGAGGTAACTATTATTTACCTGGTTTTCCTGATGGCTCAGATGGTAAAGAATCCAGCTGCAATGCAGGAGATATGGGTTCAGTACCTGGGTCGGGATGATTCCCTGGGATAGGAAATGGTAACTCACTCTAGGATTCTTATCAGGAGAATTCCATAGACAGAGGAGCCTGGTGGGCTACAGTCCTTGGGGTCACAAAGAGTCAGCTATGACTGAACAACTAACACACGCAAACACACTTCTATCTCTTCCGTTCCCTTACACAAAATGTCTGGCACACAATAAAAACATTTTAAGACACAAGAAACAGCAAGAAAACATAGTGCATCACACACACACACAAAAAGTCAAGACATGGCCCAGAAGTTCCATAATATTCTAGTCGTTCAGTTGTGTCTGACTCTTTGTGACCCCATGGACAATACAGTCCATGGAATTCTCCAGGCCAGAATACTGGAGTGGGTAGACTTTCCCTTCTCCAGGGGGTCTTCCCAACCCAGGGGTCAAACCCAGGTCTCCCACATTGCAGGCAGATTCTTTACCAGCTGAGCCATAAGGGAAGGCCCAGATGTTGGAATGATCCAAATATCTAAGGCAAAAAATACCAAGAGATCTAGTGGAAATGGTGACAATATGTGTGTAAAGATGAGGGAATATGATGAGCAGACAGATGGAACCTACAAACGAGTTATCAAATGGAAATTTTAGAGATGAAAAGTTTGTTATTAAAAAATGAAGAATTTTCTAGATAAGCTTAAGAGCAGCCTAGATGCAAAAAAGAATTTAATAATCAGTGACTATTAAGACAAATCAATATAAAGTATCCAAACAGAAATGCTAAGAATAAAAAACAGTATGTGAAAAAAAGCAAACAAAAATGTGCCCTACATCTGTGGAATACTATTCATGCTCTGACATAAACATAATTGAAGTCCTAGAGAAAGAGGAGAAAGAATGTGGAATGGAAAAAAAGAAGAAGAAAGAAAAGTTTAAAGAGATAATTATCAGAACTTCCAAAAGTAGTGAAAACATCAATTTACATATGCAAGAATCTGAGCAAATCTCAACTAGAATGAATACTATGAAAACTACGTCCAGGCAATTTAATTAAACTATTAACATCAAAGAGAAAATTTTCAGCAACAAGAAAAAAATGGCATATACCCTACAAAGGAATATTAATATGAATGATGGCTGATTACTCATCAAAAATAATGAAGGCAGGAAGACAGTGAAAAAACAATCTTTAAACTTCTAAAAGAAATTATAATTAACAATGTATAATTCTATATCCAGTGAAAATATCTTTCAAAAGTAAAGACAAATTAAAGACATTTTTCATAAAGCTGAGAGAATTTGTTCCCACTGGCCAAACTATAAACAATGAAGAAGGAAGTCCTTCAGGCTGAAAAGAACACCAGATAGACTTCAGGATTTGTGAAAAAAAAAAAAAAAAACAATGAAGAAGAGTACCAGAAAGGACTAATCTTTGAAGAGAGAAAGAACTTATTTTGTGAGGCTTACCTACACAAAATATAGCCATTTTAAACATATTGTATATCACTGTACTAAATTAAAATTTTTTTCATACTCACCTTAGGAAAATTTTTATTTTGAGCCAAAAATTGAATGTCAGCCAGGACCATTATTTTAAAATACTTAAATTTCACAAAGTCAATAAGAGTAATACCTAAATTATCATAACATTAATATTTATAATAGCAAACTTTCATTGGATACCAAACATAAACCAAGTATATATTATTTAAAAGTTTTACAGTTGCTTTGAAAACTATATCAAAAACACATGTTATAGATGAACAAACAAATTAGGAAACTGGATTGAGAAGTTAAATTTTTTGCCAAAGTCACTTTACTTTTAAGAAGCAAAGCCAGATTCAAACCGAAAACAAGTACCTTGCTTCTCAGGCACTAATTATTATAGCAATAATAATTTCTATGTACAGTGAGTTCAATATCCAGTGCAAATTTGCACTTCCTCAACCCATGTTAAAGTAAGATTATATTACACTTTATGCTCATTCATTTTTCATATTATAACACATCATGAATGTGTTGCCAAGTCTTGACCAACAGACATATCATTTCTCTTAATAACACACACTTTTCCATTGGAGGCATAAATTATCATTTATTTTAATCAATTCTCTTTTGAAGTTTCTAACTGGTTCCAATTATTTGCTACTTTAAGTAATTCTACAATTAACATTTCATGTACATATTTAAAGCCTTATTTAATTATATTCTTGAGAGATATGTCCTGGAAGGAGAACACTTGGATGACATAGCTTTCATATTTTTACTTTTCATAGCTTGCCAGTTTATTGCAAACTCTTTCCAACACTAGTATTCTCTTTTTTATTCCCAGCCAAACTATACACACTGCTTGAATGATAAGCAAACAGTGATGATAAGCAAAAAATGATAAGCACTGTTTGGATTTTAAATTCTCAGTCAGATGCTTCAATATTTTTGCTTTACTGTTTCTGGCCAGGATATCATGCCAATAAAAATCTTCAATATGCCAGGATTATGAAAACATTTCCTTTTACTGTCCTCTACTATCTTATGATTATATATTTCACATTTAAATTTTAATTTATCTGCAGTTTTTATTTAATATGATTGCAAGGTACACATTTAAATTATCTTTTTATTTTTGTAACATTGTTGGCAACTTGTCCTAATAGCATTGCTAGATATCTCTTCTGCAATGCTCTGAAACTCCTTCATCCTTAAGTAAACTCTTCTACAGCATTATATGGGCTTTCCTGGTGGCTCAGATGGTAAAGAGTATTCCTGCAATGTGGCAGAGTCAGGTTCAATCCCTAGGTTAGAATGATTCCTTGGAGAACGGAATGGCTACCCATTCCAGTATTCTTGCCTGGAGAATTCCATGGACAGAAGAGCCTGGCCGGCAATAGTCCATGGGAGTAATGAAGAGTCAGACACGATTGAGCGACTAACACTTGTTTGTTTGTTTTTTTAATACCTTTATAGACCATGTTCCTGTAGTTTATTTCCATTCCATTTACCTGTCTCAATTCATCAATTTCTACATTTTTTTATTTCTTTACTTTTTACCTAATTAAAAACAAGAATTCTCTCAGAAAAATTTTAGTATTATCTCCAGCTAAACTAAAAGGAAAACTGACTTTCCATACATAGCTGAAGTTAGAAATGTTATTGATGACCTTTGGGACAATAGTAGAAATAAAAATAGTATTCCAACTCTAGAAAGAACAAGCAGGTGAATGAAGATACAACACCTAGAAAATACGGAATGGAAGGGAAGTTGGCATTAGCATTAGGTGATTATCTTTTTCTTCCTTGTATATTTGCTTTCACAGATACACAACAAAAGTTTACTGATTCCTTAATGACCAGTTATCTTAAGAAAGTATACATGCTTTTAATGGCTTAATGTAGAGAAGCCAACATTTAAAAGGAAATTAGAAGTCTGTTGATAAGAGTTCAGAAATTACTCTCAAAAACTTTGATTCATGTGATTTTCTAGTTTTAAATCCAAAATTTGCAGGGTTATTGTAGTTTATGACCACAGTGACTTTAAAGACTGTTTATAATTACATGTCTGTTACCACAACTCCTCTTCGTTTTCTGCCCAACTGAAGGAATTAAAATAAATATATGACTGGAACAAACTGTACTTAAAAAGGAACTGACACATTGGTTGATATGGAAGGTCTAAGCTGTCTCTATTTGTATATTTAAAAATCAGCCAGAGCAAATCAGATGTCTGAGCACACACACTCACACACATCCCATTAATACAGATACAGAACCCAGGAAAAAATATTCATATGGTCCATTGACTAATTTCCTAGGGGAGGCAAAGACAAGGCCCACAGCCACAGAAAGTGTCATTGGCAACCTACAATATTTTTCTAGAAAGTTATGCTAGTTGGAGATGAGACTCAAAGAAAAGGCTTCCTAGCAGCCAACACTCACATGAAGCTGTCGCTTTCTGGGTACAGAAACAAGGTAAGCCTAACCAGAAAAAGAAAGAAAAGCCATCTTGATTTCCTGTAGACCTTCGTTTGATATGCTTGTGATTGAGGCAGTGTCTGTTCCAAAGCAGAGACAGCCGGCCCAGTACTGCATGAGAGCACCTTTAATTCAGCTTACGGTAATCTCTTGCACAATTACCTTTCCTGAATGAAACCATCTTGGATGTAGACAAAAGTATGGAGGACAGTGACTTAATTTTTTGATTAAAAAAAGGAGCAAGAGAGAGAAAGAAAATGATTTATAATAAGTCCGTGGGAACATTCTGTACCTATCTCTTTTCTGATTAGAGAGGTGGCATGGAGCCTGGCTCATTAGGCAGAAGTAATGAGCCAGTCTACCTGCCATCTCTAATTAGAGAAAAGATACAGTAGGTACAACCATACCTAGAAATTGATGGGAAAAAAGATAAAAATTATTTTTAAATATCTTTGCCTCCTGTAGTTCTCCAATGCCAGAACTTAAGGAGGAAAATTATATTAAAAACTAAGTAACACTGGAAATAAATGCTTTTCCAATTATGTACATTTTAATCAGAAGTCAAATTTCTTTTTTTGCAGTTTAAAACAAATATCATATTCAGCCCAAACTATCCTTTGGAATCATTAATTCAACATTTAGTATATTGAAATAGAATAGAAGCAAGTCATTTCAACCCCACAGTGCAGAGTGAACAAATTTATGGCACTATCAAATACTTTGAGCAACATTTGGTGCAATAAAACACTTTTAGAAGTGCTAATGGGAATTAAATATTGAAATAAGGCTCACAAGATTTAATGTGTTATTAAGAATTTCTGCATGCAGAGTACTTTATAAAATTTCTCAATAATACTAATTACTCAAACCAAGTTTCTAAATATATAGGTTCCTTAAAATGTTACTTCTTCACGGAAGTTTAGCTTGATCTAAGAGAATATATAAATTAAAATAATAGAGTCATTTATAGACATTTTCCTTTGGATCTCTCAACAATTCTATGGAAAGTAATTGCTATGTCTACTTCACAATAAGAAAATAGATATTCAAAGAGGTTAATAATAGCTACCACTTATTAAAATTTACCATATGATAAGAAATATATTCTATAAATATACTAATACATATAATTCTTATAATATCCCTATAAAATATTTATTAAAATATAATTTAACAAATTAGAAACCTTAAAGGGATATATCTTTAGATCAAAGGTAAACAAATGGATTGACTTCAACCCTAAATTTGTTTGGCACCAGAGCTTGGAAATTTAACCAGTGTTTTAGAGTGTATTTTGAATATTTAAATATCTATACATTTTTCCTTAAATTAAATAACTATATAAATCAGGTCATGGGGAAACACTAACATTTTGCATTATTTCAAAGTTAATTATAACAACACCTATAAATATCTATGTGACAACTCCATGACCAGTTAGGCATTTACTGTAAAAAATTGAAAAATTTGAGTGCCTGCTATGTATAAATGATAGGACTGTATAACTATCAGAACTTAAATTCAGCAAGGTCATTGAACTTAAGGTCAATATAAAAATTGATGGTAATTTTATATAATAGAAACAAAACTAGAGAATAAAGTTTCAAAACAGTATTAAGTGAAACTGAACCTTAAAAAAAAACCAAAAACACAGGACTAAGTCCTACAAATATGAATGAGATCACTATTTAGAAAACTAAAAATATTGCTGGGAGAAATTAAGGAATATATGCTGCTCATGGATTGGAGGACTTGATATTCTCTACACATCTATTCTTGCAAAATTGAGTTAAGGATAAATTCCCACAAAGTTTTGTGAAAATCGAAAAACTCTTTCTAAAATTCATGTAATAGCCAAGACAATCTTGAAAGATAAAAAAAAATTGGAGAAATTAAATCCTTCTAGACAGTAAGAACTCTTATGAGGCTACAAAAATGAAAACTAAATGTTTTAACTATACATATGGGCAAACAGGGAGAAGGCAATGGCACCCCACTCCAGTCCTCTTGCCTGGAAAATCCCATGGACGGAGGAGCCTGGTAGGCTGCAGTCCATGGGGTTGCTAAGAGTCGGACACGACTGGGCAACTTCACTTTGACTTTTCACTTTCATGCCTTGGAGAAGGAAATGGCAACCCACTCCAGTGTTCTTGCCTAGAGAATCCCAGGGATGGGGGAGCCCGTTGGGCTGCCGTCTCTGGGGTCACACAGAGTTGGACACAACTGAAGAGACTTAGCAGCAGCAGCATGGGCAAACAGGGAGCTCAGGAACTCACTGTCTTCATGTAACAGGGATGTAATTTGTGACAAAGCTGCCATTGCAAAGTAGTGGAGAAGTGATAAAAATGTTTCAGAGTTAATTAAAATTCCAGGTGGGGAAAAAAATAGAATCTTGACTCCTACTTCATACTATACCCAAAAATCAATCCCAGATAGAACATCAATCTAAATTTGAGATGCAAAATAATATCACTTTTAAAATAAAGCACAGGAGAACATTTTTAGAGATTTTGGGTGTTCTCCTACACTTTTCAGGGTTTGCAAAGATATCCTAAACATCACATAAAAAGTATTCAGTTCAGTTACTCAGTCATGTCTGACTCTTTGCAACCCCATGAAGTTTAAAATAAACATAAATTGGACTTCACTGAAATTAAGAACTTCTGTTGATCAAAGGAAACTGATAGTATTAGCTGTAACTCAGAAGGTTATATTTGAAGTCCATTTATCTCTCAAAGAATTCAAATTCAAAATATTGAATTCCTATAAGTTATAAAAAAGACAAGCCATCCAACTAAAAATTAGCAGAAACTTATATAGGTAGTTCACAAAAGAGAATAACCACGGCCAAGAAGCATATAAAAATGTTCTCAATACCATCAATCATCAGAAAATGCACCATAAAGCCACCATAATGGCAAACAACAATAATGTATGAGAATATTAAGTGTTGGTAAGGACATGGAACACCAACATTCTCAAACATCATTGGTTAAAATACCCACTTTGAAAAAGTAAATAAGTATTTCCTAAAGCTTAAAGAAATAGCAGCACACTATAGAGATATATCTTATTGGTATAGTTCTTAGAAAAGAAATCAAACACAAGAGTGTCACTTGCATGATTTAAAGCGCTTGAACGTTCAAGAACAGCCAACACTAATTTATGCTGGTAGAGGTCTCTACCGACACTATTTTTTGTTTCCCTTTAGAGTTGGTATTCACCAAGAGTGTTTGAAATCCAGGAAATGTCTGATAACTTTTTCTGGATGAGAATTATGCAAGTATATATACAGATTAAAAATTCATAAAGCTGTATCCCTTAATATTTATGTATTATGTTGCATGAATGTTTTTGCCTTGACTAAAATATAAGAGAATATTTTTTAATTTCTATAATGAGAAGTTATGACTATCTGAAAGCTAGAAAAAAGATATGTAACATAATATTATTAACATTAATGAGCTTTTACAAATAAGATTTTCCAGAGCATAAATATGAATATACAATATCAATAAGGAATTCATAAATGACATGCAAATTATCCAGACATGTGTAGAAAGCTACTTAATCTCACTAATGGCAAAGTAATTCTAAAAGCAGGGTCCAAAAATACTTTTTGGTGAGAGGAATGGCAAAAGTGAAAAAAAAAAAAAAAAAAGGATTATCTGTCAGGTTAGTTAGTGTTTAAGACAAATACTTACTTATATTTTTAAATAAGGTTGTAAATTTTCATAACCTTATGAAGTAATGAGCTAATCTGTCCTTATGCTTTAGGGTAATCAGTCTCATATGTATTAAAATATAAAATGACCATTTCAACCTAACTTCTATCAATTTAGGTTAGCAAAATAATTATAATTAACAGCAGCATTGCATATTAGTATAGTTTAGTATACACAAGGCACGGTTTTCATTCATTCATTCATTCAACAAATATGGGACAACTACTAAGAACCAGATGCTGGAAAAACAGTACTGTTTTCTATGACATAGCCTCATTTGATCCTCATCATGAAACTGTAATATCATCACCATCATGATTTTAAATTCAAGATAACTATAGTTTAGAGACATAAAAATTTATTTCAGGTCACATGGCTAGTTAGCAGAGAGATGGGACTTGTAAACTGACACCAAAGTAAAAGGTCTTAAGGAACTGCACAGACAATTGCTCAAATGCATATATATGTGTTTGCATAATAGATATAGACGCAAATATAATATATAAATATATATACAGTGTTGTCAATCAGATAACTGCTAATAATTTTGAAATAATAGAAGTAATCTACATGTTCATTAATAAGATTGTGTTTAAAAAGCTTTGGTTACAGCTATACAACTGTGCACAATGCAGTCATTTTAAATGAGAAGGCATATTAAAATGTTTCTCATAACATTTGGAGGGGAAGTATTTATTTTTAGAAGGCTCAGAGAAAGCATATGTATGATAATTTCATTTTTGGAAAATTATTATATTTATAACCATATCTCTAGCTATATGTACAAAAATGGTGGAAGGTTATAAGAAAATTAACTATCTCTATCTACAAAGGTAAAAATAAGGGAAATCCTTCCTATTTTGTAGAGTTTAATGTTGTTTAGTTTTTCTTATAATGATCATTTACTGTTTAATAATATAAAGCAATTAATATTCCCATTTTTAAGTATAGGCAATTTTGTAGACCAATGTGCTAGTTAGTGCAAGAGAATTCTAAATTCAGCTTCTGTTCTTTTCAGGATATGACACTATCTTCTTAAAACTATATGGCCTATTTTCAAGGTAGAAAGATATGAACACTATCAACCTAGTATATTCCATGTTGACTGTTACATTATTTTCCAGTTTCTGTCTAATATTCTGAGTTCTACTGTAACAACAGTCATATAATAAAATCCAAACCATAAAAAGGAAGAAGAAAATATAGCTTAAGAAGAAATACAGATGGCCAATAGGCACATGAAAAGGTACTCAAATCTCTAATTTTTAGAGAAATGAAAATCAAAACTACAATGACTTACCACCTCATGCCAGTCAGAATGGTTACCAATTTAAAAAATCTATAAATAGCAAATGCTGAAGAGGGTGTGGAGGAAAGGGCACCCTCCAACACTGCTGTGAGTGGAAATCTGTGCAGCCACTGTGGAAACACTTTCCTTTTTCAGTTTCATGCATTGGAGAAGGAAATGGCAATCCACTCCAGTATTCTTGCCTGGAGAATCCCAGGGACGGGGGAGCCTGGTGGGCTGCCATCTATGGGGTCGCAGAGTCGAACATGACTGAAGTGACTTAGCAGCAGCAGCAGCAGCCGCAGAAAATCAAAACCAGAATTACCATATGATTGAGCAATTCCACTCCTGGTCATATATCCAGACAAAATACAATTCAGAAAGATCTATGCACCCCTATGTTCATAGCAGCATTATTCACAACAGCCAAGACACGGAAACAAACGAAATGTCCATTAACAGGTGAATGGTTAAAGAAGATGTGGTACCCATATACAAGGGGATGCCACTGCACCTACAAAAGAATAACATGATGTCATTTGCAGCAACACTGATGCAACTAGAGTATCTGAAGTAAGTCAGAGAAAGAGGAATGCCATAAAATATCACTTGTATGTGGAATCTAAAGTGTAACACAAATGAACCTCTCTATGAAACAGAAACAAAATCAGAAACACAGAAAACAGACTGTGGTTGCCAAGGGGGAGGGGAGCAGGAGAGAGGTGGATTGGGAATCTCGGGTTAGCAGATGCAAACTGGTAGATATAGAACGGATAAATGACAAGATTCTACTGTATAGCAAAGGGAAAGATATTCAATATCCTATGATAACCATAATGGAAAAAATATGAAAAAGAATGAATATATATATATATATATGTAAGCGAGTCACTCTGCTGTAGAACGGAAATTAATACAACACTGTAACTCCACTTTACTTAGATAAAAATAAATTTTAAAAATACAGTTTATTACATATTGTTCTTACTTGGAAAAAATAATGATAAAGACATTTTAAAGATTCTCTGATATAGTGGGTTAAATAATGGCCTTCAACAAATAAGACTACCCGCAATTGTGACTTTATTTGGAAAAAGAGTCTTTGCAGATGTAGTTAAGGACGTCGAGATGAGAAAATACTGGATTAGGCTGGGAAATAAATCTGATCACAAGTGTCTTTAAAAGAGAAGAGAAGGGGAGAAGGCCAGGTGAAGATGGAGGCAAAGACTGAAGTTATATATTAATAGCTACAAGCCAAGGAACACTAAGTATTGCTAGAAGCCACCAGAAAGAGAGAGGCATGGAATGAACTCCCCCTCAGAACTTCCAGAAGAGGCCAACACTGAGCCCTTGATTTCAGACTTCTACACTCCAGAATCACAGGGGGATGAAATTGGCTTTATTAAATTGTCACCCAACTGGTGCTAATGTATTACAGAAGGCCTAGGAAACAAATACACCTGGGTATTTTAAAATATTTTTGACACATTTTTCAAGGAACCATGTAATTAAATAAAACAAATAATTTTCTGAAATCCAAACTTACCATTTAAGCTCTGTCCTATTTGCATAGTACCAGAGGCAAAATCTGTAACTGAACCACTTAGAGTTCTTGCATCAAAAGCTGCATTATCTTTTTCCAAACCATTGATGAAGAAACTGATTTTTGTCTGATGTACCTGTAAGAAATTATCGCCATTATTATTTTAATTGCATAACCTTTTATTGTATAATAACTGCCGTTAGCAAGCTTTCTCAAGTTAATTTCCCACTTCTCCACTTCCTTCAGTTGGAAAGACTGGGAATTTATTTTAATGGTCAAATGATATATATTGTGTTTGTATATCTAGACATAAACCTATATATAATAATTCTGCGCTGGATCATACATACCAGGGTATTCAAAGGTATGCATAACTGTTCGTCCCATATATTTCACAGTTCTATCTTCCATGCCTTCATAAGTTGTTCTGGAGACACTGCTTCTTTAGCTACTAGTTAAATTTGTTACAGTCATATTTGGAAATAAACAGAAATGAATGCAAAAGGCAAAAATATTCAAAACCAGACACACTAGAAATGTATTACATATGAATATAATTCAATTTAGGTTACTGACACAAAGACTCCTTATAAACATTTATTTTCTTGGGTGTTGGTATCCAGCTGGTAATTTTCACCTGCACTTCTCCATACAGAATAACAAAAATCTGCTGATCATAGTCTAGGCTAATTAATCAGGTACCCTAACAACCCTCTACACCAGAAGTCAACAAGCGTCTTCTGTAAACAGATAAATATTTTTTATTTGTATGCCAAATGATTTGATTTTGTGGTCTAAATGGTTCAGGTCACAACTGTTCAACTCTGCTGTAACAGGAAATCAGCCACAAACAATACATATATGAATGGGCACAAATGTGTTCCAGCAAAACTTATAAAAATAGGTAGCCAGCTATAATTTGACTACCCCTGGATTATATCATAAAAAGTTACGCAGATTACTTCATTGAGAGAAATGTAGTATCTTGTAGGTGAAGGTTAGATGCTAACATCTTAAAAACATCAAATGTAGCATTCAAAATGAAATTATATTAAAACAGCCTTTCAAAAATTAATGAAAATAAACAACCATCCTCCAATATTTTTAAGGCATGTGAGTAATTGCCTTAGAAACTCTTTTCAAAGTCCCCATCTTTAAAAAAATATTACACACACACACTATTGGCAATTATAAAAATTTCTTGGCAATATCAATATACCAGTTCTTCAAAAACTTATTCAGTTTGGCTTTTTTCCTCTCTATCCAACCTGCTTTCATTTAAAACCATATTTTTTCCTAAATGCATAGACCCTGTGTTCCATTTGACTTAATTATAAAACAAAGTGTTAACATAAAGACCAAAAATCACACACTAGCTCCTCACGGACCTGGATATATACCCTTCTGCTGCTTTTTTTTTTTTTTTTTTTTTGCATGCCATTTTTTACAGCCTGTTACTGTCATTTGGTGTTTGACTGTTATCATTATAAAAGATACAGGCTTTTCTACTTTGTTATTTGTAGCATTATCTCATGTTTTACAACATCTCTGCACAACATGCAGGCACATGAAATATAACTCGTGGAAAGTTCTCGAAGGTATTAATGCATAAAAAAGAATGTGGTTCCATCTCTACTGTCTTTACCCAGCCAAAAGCTGATGAACAGCCAATTTTCCTTTATCACATTAGCGCAGCCATGAGGGAAACACATTTGTTCTAGTCAGCTCCACTAAAGATACTATTACCAATCTAACATATACATGTTTTATATCAGCAGTATTCTCAGAGCATGAGAGAGCCAACAATATATTAACACTAGCATGACAGTTTATTTAAGAAAAGAAAATTGTCTCTGTAGAGGGACAGAAGTTAGAAATGTATGGCTAAATCTCAGTGTCACTGGTCTAATAAAGGTAATAATTCTTTGGCTTTCTTTATAGCAGGTAACACTCCTGTGACAGTTCTGTCATATCATTCAAATAAAAATGTTGTCTTTTACAATTTTAAGTGCACCTTTATTTTGAGTCAGATAGAAAGCATGCTTTTGATTTTCTGTATTCACTGTATTATATCTGTAGTCAAGAGTTCAGGACCTTCTTTTTTCTTTTTTTTTATCAACTCATCACATATTTACTTAGTAGAAGGATTCGGTGTCACTTGCAGTGAATTCCAGAAGAATGTTTTCACTTTGTTGGTACTTAAAAAATGATTAATGATGATCCCAAGTCACTCTTGCCTGTTGTGGCCTCTCCCCCACCCACCACCACCAACTACCTTTCTATAAATAAGATTAAATCCTCTTTGGTGTTCTGTATCATGTTTTATATTCCAAGATTCTCTAAACTACTTTGCAATTCAGGTCTGGGGCCCCATCACACTGAAGCTGTGACCATGATGGGGGCTCTTTGCCATAGCTCAGCCTGATGGTCCCCTTGCCAGTTATTTAAGGGAATGGGAATATATACGATGGAATTTCTGATCTGTAAAAAGAAAGCCTTCTGCTCAAGTGAACTTCCTCTCTATCTTTCTCCACCTCTCTGAGGATTAGAGGAGTTTGGACATGTTTATTGGTGTGGCTTGAAGGAATGAATTGGCAAAACTAGTAGCAGCTGTAGAAAAGTTTTACGCCCTCACAAGATCCCCAAAAACATTTCAGAAAGAAGATACAAGGGGGCATGTCATTCTCAAGCCTTCATTCTCTCAGGCCTTCCAATTTTACTTTATTGATTTGACCCAAGGAGGGGGTCAAATTTGTGTCTCTGAGATAGGCTGTACTCATTCCTTTGAGCTCCAGAGTATATTAGACTCAAAAAAAAAAAAAAAAGGTAGAATTCCTCACCATCCTCATGCCTGATTAGAGAGGAGCATAATTCAAAATTCTAGAAAATCATACATCTGCTGAGAAGCTACCAAGGGAAAAAATACAACCAGGCCCCCCCTGTAATTATCAACAATCTCTTGTTTCACTGAAATGCCAGATTTCTGTTGCTTTTCTACTTAGGCTGGCTGCTACTGCTACCACCACCACCAAGAACAACACAAAAACAAAATAATGCTGATTCAGGCTGGGGAAAAAATAGGCAGAGTCCCTATGCTGACTTCCTCATTGGAGAAATAGTTTTGCAGTTTTTCTGTTGTCTATATCATCCTAATTTTAATTTACTTCAGCACAGCATGAACCCAGAATCTACAGTGGCCCTGTAAGTTACACCAAAAAAAATAAATAAAATCACAATCATTTCCTCTAGGAGTTTGTATGTATGAAAGCATAGAGTATTTTTAGTATACTAAAAGGATGTGAATCGCTATAAAAGATGACCGTTGTTTTTCACTTAAGTATTGAAGTTTATTGTCTTTTTCATGGAGTTGCTTCAAAAAGTTGTACCTTAATCCATAAATGTGTGGTGTAGAACCTATTTTGGGACTTTCTTTGTGGGACCTATCTTCCTAGAACTGACTTACGAGCCTCCCAAGAATATAAGTTTCATTAATTTGACGGATCTCATTTTAAAGCAAAACCATTTTAAGCATTTTGAATAACATCTCTCTCATAGATTAAATACAAGTGGTTTGGCAACAGATCTGAAATTCAGACTCACTCTCAGAAGATGAGGATGGGTGATACAAATATAAAGATCATCATCTTGAATGTTAAAGATTTCAAACAAAAAAAGAAAACTACTTTTCCCTACAGATATGAATCTGAGGGGAAAACTTTATGAAGGAAAAAGTGTTTGGACTTTCTGAAATAGAAATTGTCCTAAAATAGAATTTCTATTTCTAGGTTAAAGAAGGATTTGCATAAAAGATTCAACTATTCCATCTATAATTTTTAAGCATAAGGAAGACAGTTTATTCTGAAAACTTCATAAGGTTATTTTAAAATATCACATGTATATTTCATCCTCTACCTGAAAGCATGTGGAATGCCACTCTACTTACTGTCCTAAACTAAAGGTCTTCTGAGGTTTTCCCTCTCTCGTTCCATCCACTTTTATTTCCAACTGGTCACTAAGAGTCAACTTCACTTAAATGGTGAGATTTCCTCACTGTCTGATAATCACACAATGCTTAATTCTATTTTAATGTTATATTTAAGCTATTTCCATATGGTGATAAACTTGCTACTGCTTTTCATTTACTTAAATTCTTAGTATTTTCAAAATATATATCTCAAGTCCTAAATCCTACAAGGATTCTTTATTGACTCCTTCAGCATTATCAAAGTGTTCACATTTATTGAGAAGCTAGCATATTGAGCACTGTCCTAAAGTTTTCTTTTATCTTTACAACAACCTGAGACAGATTGGAATTATCTCCAAGTAATGAAATGGAATCATAGAGAATTAAATATAAACAGGTTACATTTTTCAAAGTCGCATACAGGAGTGACTGGTTCTAGAGACTGCTTTAACCAATTTTAATTAGCTACACCCAGTTAGCATTTGGAAATAGCCACCATCTAGTTTATCAGACCCACCCATTGAGTTACTTTGCTTTAACTCAACACAGTGATGATTCAGGTTTTATATCAATGCCTCCCATAATAAGAAGGGTAACAGCCCGAATGAGCAATATAATCATTTGCCATTTTCCTGGCAGTGTTTTGAGTGCTTTACTTATAGTATCTTACCAGGTTCTCAGATTCCCGCCTGCTATGTTATTAGTATTATCCCCAAAATGAGGACTCTGAGATTCACCTGCTACACTATTCTGATTCTGCAGACTTTGGGAAACCTTTCATCTTTGAACAGCTTTTAGTATTATAAATGATTGAACTGGAAGATGTCTCTTTATAAATTCAATTCTTAGGTCCCAGCTCTAATTACTGAGACCACATGAAACAAATCCAATCCCTTTCCCACACAAGAGTTCACACATATTTTTCTCCCAAGTCTTTTCTTCAAGATAAATGTGTTTGGCTTCTGTGGTGTTCTAAATATGACATGGCTTTGGGTCTCTCTTTTAAAATATGGCTCCAGAAATACTACAATCTCTACATGTGGCCTCTCACCAAATTGAAATAAGATTATCACCTTAATGTAATCCAAACTTGTATGCTACATTTCTGGCAATGACATCATATAGCTAAAACTGATAAATTAAGTTGAGCTGACTGTTAAAGCATATCTACCCCATCCTGTACATATGCAGTTAGTTTTGTGAATCCAAGGACAGGAAGTTATATTTATCCACAATATATTTCATCTTGTTAGATTCAGCCCATTGCTCCAGGCTGTCAAAATCTTTTTGGATGCTATGTCTCTCATCCAATGTATTTAACATCCTCCAAGATTTGTGTCATTTGCAAATTTGATGAGCATGCCCTACGTGCTGGGCAGAAGCTCAGTAAATACTAATTGACTGATTGACTAATAAATACTCCAAAAATAAAACCACCAACACAATCTACAGTGTTGCAATTCTAAGCAATAAAGAAAAGGCATCATTTTTAACAGATAAAATGTGTCATACAGGAATTGTTCACCTTTGCAGAATGTTGCACACAAGTATTTGGAATGTGTATGTGTTCCCACTGTTGGTTTGATTTACCGATAACTTCTTAAATCTTCCTTCTCTTTGACCATATGAAAGATGCTGCAGGGAAATGACTTCTGACACAGCTATATTATTCAAGATTTTCTGACTAGTTTTGTTTCTCTTTATTATCTCCCATGAGCTCACACATTGCAACACTCCTCTCCCTGGTCCCTTCTCCTTTCCTCCCTGCTCCATTCATCCCCAACCCCTTCTCCAACAGAACTCTGTCTCTGACATAAAGACTTCTGTTTTTCCTGTATGAATAACTCAGACAAGCCAGACCCTGGACGTGATTCATGCCTAAGTGACTACATTTACACCCTAAACAGGGTAATTTGGATTTACTCCTCTCTCCATGACATCTATCGGGCTTCCCCGATGGCTCAATGGGTAAAGAATCCACCTGCAATGCAGGACTGGGTTGTGAAGTTCCTCTAGAGGAGGAAATGGCAACCCACTCTGATATTCTTGCCTGAAAAATCCCACAGACATAGGGTCCTGATGAGCTACAGTCCATGGGGTCACAAGGAGTCAGACATGATTGAGCAACTAAGCCTATATGCATGCCATGACACCTCTTAAAGCTCTCTCTCCATATACTGCAACCTCCTAGGAACAAGCCTCCAGCTTAATCAATCTCTAGAAATTTAACATAGGAATGCAAGTAATTTTCTTTGTCCAATCTGGAGTGGATATGAAACTCTCATGGCCACTTTTTCCTCAACTATTACTCTATTTACTTTAAAAAGTAGCTATTAATTTACACACACACACAATGGGAAAATGTGCCAATTGTTTATTATTGATTTCATAGGGAATGTGATAGAGTCAGCCCATTGTCTGTAGGTACTATCTAGGAACATTTTATGCACAATTCCACATTTAAGAATGCTTTTGGTAGTGTGCATATGGTGCATAAAATAAATAATAAGGAACCTACTATTAGTATATATCACAGGGAACTATATTCAATATCTTCTAATAACCTACAATGGAAAAGAATCTAAATACATATATATAGGTATGTGTATATATAGAGAGAGGTATGTATACATATATATATATATATGATCACTGCTATGCCCTTGAAGTTAACAAAACACTGCATATTAACTATATTTCAATTTATAAAAATGGTTGAAAAAGAATGCTTTTGGTATACAGATGGTCACAATATTTGATGCTGTTAATTGTCTCAATGTATCTTTAGTTCTTTTTCCTATGTTATCCATACAGAAAAGATGACTTCTAAAAGATTATTAGAATTAGCTAAAAAGCACCTTAGTAACTTTTTCAACATTTCCTATCCCTAAATCTGGAAGTTGTTTCTATGCCTACAATTTCCTTTCCTTAAAAAGTCAAGTTCTTATCATGTCTTCCATGTCTAGGAATAAAACTGTTCACCATACCTTTCTGCTGTACAATAAGTCTTTGTTGGTTATATATTTTAAATAAGCAGTGTCTACATGTCAATTCCAAACTCCCAGTCTATGCCTTTCTCCATCCTCTCCCTGATAACTATAAGTTCTTTTTCTAAGTCTGTGGGTCTGTTTATGTTTTGTAAGTAAGTCCATTTGTATCATGCTTTAGATGCCACATGTAAGTGATATCATATGCTATTTGTCTTTCTCTTTCTGACTTACTTCACTTAGTATGATAATTTCTAGGTCAATTCATGTTGTTGCAAATGGCATTAACTCATTCTTTCTTTATGGCTGAGTAGTACTCCATTGTGTATATATGCCATATCTTTATTCGTTCATCTGTCAATGGACATTTAGGTTGCCTTCATATCTTGGCTATTGTGAATAATGCTGCTATGAACACTGGCCTGCATGCATCTATTTGAATTAGAGTTTTCTGGATTTTTGCACAAATGTAGGATCACTGGATCATATGAGAGCTCTGTTTTTAGTTTAAGGAACATCCATACTGTTTTCCATAATGTCTGCACCAATTTACATTCTTACCAACAGTATACGAGGATTCCTTTTCTTCCACATGCTCATTAGCTTTTATGATTTTTGGCTTTTGGTGATGGCCATTCTGATTGGCCTAGTGATTTCTCTACTTTCTTCAATTTATGTCTGAATTTTGCAATAAAGAGTTCATAATCTGAGCCATAGCCAGCTCCTGGTCTTGTTTTTGCTGACTTTGTATAGAGCTCCAAAGAATATAATCAATCTGATTTGGGTATTGACCACATGGTGACGTCCATGTGTCTTCTCTTGTATTGTTGGAAGAGGGTGTTTGCTATGACCAGTGTGTTGTCTTGGCAAAACTCTGTTAGCCTTTGCCCGGCTTCATTTTGTACTCCAAGGCCAAACTTGTCTGTTACTCCAGGTATCTCTTGACTTCCTACTTTTGCATTCCAGTCCTCTATGATGAAAAGGACATTTTTCTTTTATGTTACTTCTATAATGTCTTGTAGGTCTTCAAAGAACCATTCAACTTCAGCTTCTTTGGCATTAGTGGTTGGGGTATAGACATGGATTACTGTGATACTGAATGGTTTGCCTTGAAAACGAACAGAGATTATTCCATCATTTTTGAGATTGCACCCAAGTACTGCATTTTGGACTCTTTTGTTGACTATGAGGGTTACTCATTTCCTCTAAGGGGTTCTTGCCCACAGTAGCAGCTATAATGGTCATCTGAATTAAATTCACCCATTCCAGTCCATTTTAGTTCACTGATTCCTAAAATGTCAATGTTCACTCTTGCCATCTCTGTTTGACCAATTCCAATTTACCTTGATTTGTGGACCTAACATTCCAGGTTCCTATGCAATATTGTTCTTTAGAGCACTAGACTTTACTTGCACCACCAGACACATCCACAACTGAGCACTGTTTATGCTTTGGCTCAGCCTCTTCATCCCTTCTGGACCTATTTCTCCACTTTTCTCCAGTAGCATATTGGACACTTACTGACCTGAGGAGTACATCTTTCAATGTCGTATCTTTTTGCCTTTTCATACAGTTCATGGTGTTCTCAAGGCAAGAATACTGAAGTAGTTTGCCATTCCCTTCTCCAGTGGACCACGTTTCGTCAGAACTCTCTGCCATGACCCATTCGTCTCGGGTGACCCTACACAGCATGGCTCATAGTTTCAATGAGATTGGCAAGGCTGTGATCCACGTAATGTTTGGTTAGTTTCCTGTAATTGTTCCTTTCAGTCTGTCTGCCTCTGAAAGATGAGGACAAAAGGCTTGTGGAAACTTCCTGGTGGGATGGACTGGCTGTGGAGAAAACTGGGTCTTGCTCTGGTGGGCAGGCCATGCTCATTAAATCTTTAATCCAATTTTCTGCTGATGGATGTAGCTGTGTCCCTTCTCTTTAGCTTGGCCTGGGGCCAAACTATGGTAGGGATCAGTTCAGTCAGTTCAGTTTAGTTACTCAGTCATGTCCAACGTTTTGCAAACCCATGGACTGCAGCACACCAAGCTTCCCTGTCCTTCACCGTCTCTCAGAGCTTACTCAAACTCATGCCCATCAATTCAGTGATGCCATCCAACCATCTCATCCTCTGTCATCCCCTTCTCCTCCTGCCCTCAATCTTTCCCAGCATCAGGGTCTTTTCCAGTGAGTCAGTTCTTGGCATCAGGTGGCCAAAGTATTGGAGTTTCAGCTTCATCATCAGCCCTTCCAATGAATATTCAGCAGAATATTCAAGGAGAGATAAGAAAATATTCCTCAATGATCAATGCAAAGAAATAGAAGAAAACAATAGAATAGGAAAGACTAGAGATCTCTTCAAGAAAATAAGAGATTCCAAGGGAACATTTCATGCAAAGGTGGACACAATAAAGGACAGAAATGGTATGGACCTAACAGAAGCAGAAAATATTAAGAGGTGGCAAGAACACAGAAGAACTAAAGATCTTCATGACCCAAATAACCACAATGGTGTGATCACTCACCTAGAGCCAGACATCCTGGAATGTCACGTGAGCCTTGGGAAGCATCACTACAAACAAAGCTAGTGGAGGTAATGGAATTATAATTGAGCTATTTCAAACTCTAAAAGACGATGCTGTGAAAGTGTTGCACTCAATATGCCAGCAAATCTGAAAAACTCAGCAGTGGCCACAGGACTGCAAAAGGTCAATTTTCATTCCAATCCCAAAGAAAGGCAATGCCAAAGAATGCTCAAACTACCACACACTTGCATTCATCTCACACATTAGCAAAGTAATGCTCAAAATTCTCCAAGCCAGGCTTCAACAGCATGTGAACTGTGAACTTTCAGATGTTCAAGCTGGATGCAGAAATGGCAGAATATCCAAAGATCAAATAGCCAACATCCAGTGGATAATCGAAAAAGAAAGAGAGTTCCAGAAAACATGTACTTCTGCTTTATTGACTACGCCAAAGCCTTTGACTGTGTGGATCACAACAAACTGTGTAAAATTCTTCAAGAGATGGGAATACCAGATCACCTGACCTGCTCCTGACAAATCTGTATGCAGGTCAAGAAGCAACAGTTAAAACTGGACGTGAAACAACAGACTGGTTTCAAATTGGGAAAAGAACATGTCAAGGCTGTATTTTGTCACCCTGCTTATTTAACTTATATGCAGAGTATATCATGGGAAATGCCCGGCTGGATAACGCACAAGCTGGAATCAAGATTGCCGGGAGAAATATCAATAACCTCAGATATGCAGGTGACAACACCTTTATGGTAGGGGTAATGACAGTAATGGTGACCTCCCTCAAAAGGACTTATGCCAGCACACTGTGGCTCCCAGGACTGTTTTAATCAATTAGATCTGATAGAGTGCCTGAAGAACTATGGACAGAGGCTTGTGACATTGTACAGGAAGTGGTGATCAAAACCTTTCCCAAGAAAAAGAAATGAAAAAAGACAAAATGGTTGTCTAAGGAGGCCCTACAAATAGCTGAGAAAAGAAGTGGAAGGCAAAGAAGAAAAGAAAAGATATACCTATCTGCATGCAGAGTTCCAAAGAATAGCAAGGAGAAATAAGAAAGTCTTCCTAAGTGATCAGTGCAAAGAAATAGAGGAAAACAATAAAACAGGAAAGATGAGAAATCTCTTCAAGAAAATTAGAGAACCAAGGAAACATTTCATGCAAAATGGGCACAATAAAGGAAAGAAATGGTATGGAACTAACAGAAGCAGAAGATATTAAGAAGCAGTAGCAAGAATACACAGAACTATACAAAAAGGGTCAACGATGAGATCCTTGGATGGCATCACCGACTCAATGGACGAGTTTGAGTAAGCGTCTGGGAGATGGTGAAGGACAAAGAAGCCTGGCGTGGTGCAGTCCATCTAGTCGCAAAGAGTCAGACGTGACTGAGTGACTGAACAACAAGTTTTGACTGGTGTGAAGTGGTACCTCATTGTAATTTTTATTTGCATTTCTCTTAATTAGCAGTACTGAGCATCTTTTCATGTGCTTATTGGCCATTTGTATGTCTTCTTTGGAGAAATGTCTATTTAGGTCTTCTGCTTTTCAATTGGGTTGTTTGTTTGTTATTAAGTTGTATGAGTTGTTTGTATATTTTGGAAGTTAATCCTGTCAGTTGCATCATTTGTGAATATTTTCTCCCAGTCTGTAGGTTATCTTTACATTCTGTTTAAGGTTTCCATTGCTGTAAAAAGCTTATAAGTTTGATTATGTCCCATTTGCTTATTTTTGCTTTTATCAATATTTACATTACCTTGGGAGATTGATCTAAGAAAACACTGGTAAAATTTGTCCGAGAATATCTGACCTATGTTCTCTTCTATGAGTTTTGTCATGTTGTGTATTACATTTAAGCCTTTTCAGCCATTTTGTGGTTTTTTTGTGTGTGTATTTTTGTGGGAAGATATGTTCTACTAATCTTCATTGATTTACTGTATATAAAGCAACTGGTTCTTGCACCAAGTTGTTGTTCAGTCGCTAAGTCATGTCTGACTCTTTGAAACCCCATGAACTTCAGCACGCCAGGCTGAGATGTACTTCACTATCTCCCTGAGTTTGTTCAGACTCATGTCCACTGAGTCAGTGATGCCATCCAACCATCTCATCCTCTGTCGTTCTCTTCTCCTCTTGCCCTCAATCTTTCCCAGCATCAGGGTCTTTTTCAACAAGTTCTACAAATCCTCATTCAATCTGTTTCCTTGCTACCTCTGACTTGTCTTTATTAGTATGTCCCTGTGCTCTCTGATCTAGCTACACTGCCCTCCTGAAGGGCTTCCTCGTTGGTGATAGCGGTAAAGAATCTGCCTTCCAATGGTGTAGGAGACACAGGAGACACGGATTCAATCTCTGAATTGGGAAGCTCTCCTGGTGGAGGAAACGGAAACCCAGTCCAGTATTCTTGCCTGGAGAATCCCATGGAAAGAGAAGTCTGGCAGGCTACAGTACATGGGGTTGCAAAGAGTTGGGCATGACTGAGTGTCGGTGCACACCCCCCTCAAACATTCCAGGCACCCATTTTCCTCAAAGCCTTCACATTTTCTGTCCCTACTCCTTGACATTACTCCTACAGACACCTGCTGGCTATTTGCCACACCTCCTTCAGATGTTTCCTTAATTTCTTTAATTGTCATTTTAGCAAAATCCCTCCTAATACCCTTCCTAAAACTGTAGTACCATCCTTGCTAACCCCCTTCCCTATCAGCTATTCTCTGTCCACACCAAACACATATTGCATATTTTATTTATTTTTCTGCTTTTTTGTCTCCTCTTCCTGCCTAGAGTCTAAACTCAATAAGTAGAAGTTTGGCTTTGTTTCTTTTTGCTGTGTTGTTTACTGCTGTTACCTCATTCCCCAGAGTGATAACTAGCAACTATTAGGAACTTATTAAATATTCACTGAATGAATGAAGCTTCATCTAAACTAAGGACTGAAAGATTAACTACACTAACTTGAAAGATTAACAGAAATTAGCAAAAGGCAGAAGTGGTAGGAGATAGGAAATAAGTGAGTTGCAGGAAATGGCAACCTACTCTAGTATTCTTGCCTGGAGAATCCCAAGGACAGAGGAGCCTGGTGGGCTGCTGTCTATGGGGTCACAGAGAGTCAGACACGACTGAAGTGACTTAGCAGCAGCAACAAGAATAGAAAATGGCTCTCCTTGTAGCTCAGTTGGTAAAGAGTCTGCCTACAGTGCAGAAGACTCAGGTTCAATTCCCAGGTCAGGAAGATCCCCTGGAGAAGGAAATGGCAACCCACTCCAGTATTCTTGCCTGGAGAACCCCATGGACAGAGGAGCCTAACAGGCTACAGTCCATGGGAGTGCAAGAGTCAGACATGACTTAGCGACTAAACCACCACCACCAGGCATAGAAAAACACAAGGAAATGGAAAGAAGCCTTAAACTTATCCCAGTTCAGTTCAGTTCAGTCGCTCAGTCATGTCCGACTCTTTGCGACCCCATGAATTGCAGCAAGCCAGGCCTCCCTGTCCATCACCAACTCCCGGAGTTCACTCAAACTCACATCCATCGAGTCAGTGATGCCATCCAGCCATCTCATCCTCTGTCGTCCCCTTCTCTTCCTGCCCCCAATCCCTCCCAGCATCAGAGTCTTTTCCAATGAATCAACTCTTCGCATGAGGTGGCCAAAGTACTGGAGTTTCAGCTTTAGCATCATTCCTTCCAAAGAACACCCAGATCTCCTTTAGAATGGACTGGTTGGATCTCCTTGCAGTGCAAGGGACTCTCAAGAGTCTTCTCCAACACCACAGTTCAAAAGCATCAATTCTTCGGCACTCAGCTTTCTTCACAGTCCAACTCTCACATCCGTACACGACTACTGGAAAAACCATAGCCTTGACTAGACAGACCTTTATGGCAAAATAATGTCTCTGGCCTTCTATTTATACTACCCATTCTCATTCTTTTCTTTTCAATGTGTTGAATTTAAAGTCACATTTCTTACTTTCCCCCCTAATCTTTCCCAGTTTTTTAAATCTATTTAAATTATAATGATACAGTTGTATATAACTAGGGCAAATTGTGCCTGAAAATGGTGGACATTGGATTCCTGTTTATAAGTTCAGGTAGTAAGACAAAGATGTGAAATCATTTCTGACCCAAAGTCAGAGGGTCATCATTCAATCCTCAACATCTAGATAGATATGTAGGAAATCATTTCAGTACACAATCCAAAAACTCAACTCTGTGCCAGTATTCAACTAATATCTTAAAGATCCTGAGCAGTAATTTGTAAGTTGAAATGGAGTCCTGCTCTCTGAACAAAACAGGTAAAATACCTCCTTCTGCTATGCAGGAGTTACTCCTACTAAAATCTTCAACAAAGGCAAAAAATCCCATTAATTAATTAATGGATTATTAAATTTACATTCTTGAAAAAAACACATGCTTTTCTACAAGTACCTATCTTCCAGCCATTCTGTGTCCTAGCTTTTATTTATTTATTTTTTTTTTGTTTTTTTTCCCCCAGCTCCAGGAGTACTGAGCAAAATTTATTGAAAATGTGTCTCATAAACTAAATGAAGAAGAGCCATTTTAGGCCAAAGGAAAAATGTGGATCTCTTTAACCTCCTTTAGAAAATTGTATCATGAAATCTGATATGAATTGCTTTATCTTTAAAGACACTCAGAACTGAGAATAAAGCCTTCATGGTGACCCTTGTTTAAAGGCGGTGCTCTTTGCCCTAAAGCTGGTGAGATAGTAATTGTCTAAGCAGTTTTTTCCTCAATCAGTAATGGAGAAGCACACACATTTAATTTGGTTTTGACAGGAAAAATGACAGCAGCAAATAGGCATTTTTTAAAGGTAAGGATTAAATCAGCCCTAAAACCAAAAGTAGCTATTTGTGGGTCAAATGTAGAACATTCAGCAAAGTTTCCTTTCTTTCACCCCTTTGCAAAAATAACAAAGAAAAAACCTAAGATTGTGTCATCAGTTAGGGCAAAATAAATGAATGCTTTCATTATTCTCTGAAGAAATTTATACTAGCAATTGGATAACCAGATTCAAGTGGTGCTCAAAAATAATATTCATTTTGTCTTTTTACAATTCGCCTTTATACAGTCCAATTCTTACATATTTCTTCCCAAACCATTTTTCCCAACGTAAGCAGCATCTGTCAAAAAAAAAAAAAAATCCCTACATTTGGTGGTGTATTTGGAATCTCTTTTTGCAAAGAGATTAAACTTCTCTAAAGGCTGACAGGCTCCAGAAACGTGAGGCCAAGAATAAAAATAATGGGTGGGAGAAACAGTCACGTGTTGACTTGCCAAAAACAATGAGTTTATAATAACTGCTATAATAACTGATTCAGTATATTTTTAGAAAGAGGAAATCAAGAGTGAAGGTGGCTATTACAGGTTAAACCTAAAGGGAAGGGAGAGAACTGCTATGGTTATAATGGGTAATATAAAAATCAGCTTATCTATCATCTCCCACAGTAATACTGTTTCGTATATTTCACTAGCACTCTTTTATCTTCTGATACGTGTAACAGTGGACGTTGTTAAGTTAGTGGACCTTCCCATTCACTTCAGTATAACTAGGTAGTAGTTTACTTCTACCTTCTACAAAGTCACCTTTGAATTATAATGTTTAAATACTCAGTTGAGCTTTTAGGACTTAATGAGACTTTTTTTAGAACCAGTGATGGGTCTGAAGGGATGCACGGTTTATCGTCACTCAGACCTCACTTGTCTATCGCCACCTCAGAGGGTCCTTTAATGTCTGAGCTGGCCTAAATAATCACTCAATAACTTTCTACCATGTTGTCATATTTTAATTCTGTAGGTATAAATTTTCTGTCAAAGTATTTCTGGTTCAATTCCTTCCCCCCCCCATACCTCAATGATGAGGTGCAAGCACACGTGCACATGTGCACACATACACACACAATAACATCAACCCCAGTCAGTCACTGCATTAGTCCCAGCACCAGCACAAAATCCTTCTAATCTAAGAGATTTCTTTACACAACTTAACATAACTGTTTCTATTATCAGTGATTTTTTTCCCCATCCATTCTTTCTGTTTCCATCTCTGAAACTCCTCTTAGAAGCACGATGGATCTGCCTGTGGACACGTCTCTATTTGCTCTAGATCAGATCTGATAACTGTGGGGCAAGGGCGGGTAAGCAGGACAACTCATTTTCTCAGGGCAAGGATCCCCTTTCACCTGGGTTTCATCAGCCTGCCTTCTTCTGGCCTAGAGTCCACTCTGTATGCTCCAAACTGAGGTCAGCTGTCACCACTGCCTGATGCCTCTTGACGGGGAAAAGTGGGAGAATCTGACCCAGACTGTCACTCCAAGTGCTGCTTGCCAATTCCTGTCCCCGGCAGTCACAGAGTCTGCTGTGCCTTCTGCCCACGGAGTCCTCCTGCCCCCGGTATCTGTCAGCTCCAGGCTTATGACACCCACCACTCACTTCTCTCCTCCACCACAACTTCTCTCTCCTGTGTGCATTTTGGACTGTGGTTTCTTTTGCCAACCTGATCTCATTTGCTTTCTACTTTCCCAGATTCTTACAACACATGTTCTAATCATCTTGTTCTTTTCTACACCTCCCAATAGTAACATTTGTGATCAGCTGCTGCTGTGTCTGAGCAGGTTAAAATGGTAAATTCCTTTCCCTAACCAAAAAAAAAGAAAAAAGAAAAACCAGTGAAGACCTGAAACACTCACTGTGAGAAATAAATGTGGGGACTGCCTAAGTAACTTACCCCAAATGCACTTGAGAGCTTCTCAAAATTTCACTTTACCATTAGGCTTTCACGCTACTCGGAATCAGTGTCTAAGTCATTTATACCATTAGACCAGCTAGATGACAGCAAGTTGTCAACAGATTTCTCAAGGATTTCTCCAAGGAACTAGAGACTTACAAGTGGGAGAAAGTGTCACTCCATCTGAATCCAACCATTACACCAATTGACCTGAAAGCTAGAAAGGTTCTGTTTCTCTAAGGAAAATAAAACAATTGAAAAGCTTGAGTATCCAATCAAACAAATTACATTTAACTCCCTAGGGGGCTACACCACTTGTGCTCAAACCAGAGTTTCAAAGGAATATCTATTCTAAAGGATAGGCTTAGCACAGACTACTGAAAAGGAGCAAAAAATAAAATGAATAAAACTGAAATACAATGGAACTGAGGAACTACATAGGCATAAAAGTACAATATTATTTTTAAATGTTACTATTAAATAACATTTTATATGAACTTGAATTCAAGCCCTGTCATTTAAAATTACACATTTATGGACTAAGAGGGGAATTGATAAAGAATTCCAGTTTTCAGGTTGTCATTAGTGATCAGCAAGAATAATTACTCTATTAATGAAATCTGCAGACAACACCCAATTGATAGGTACTGTGAAAGTCATTAAGAAACCAACCTAGAAGAAAATGCAAGAGGTTAGATTATTGGGCAGGAATGGGGTGGGAAATTTACTCTATTTAAAGGGAAGGTCATTCAGAACACACACTTTAAATAACTTCTTTTTCCAAGTAGCTGAAAATGTTTGAGTACTACTCACTACCTCCTATTTACTAGGCAGCAACACTGCTTCAGACAACAGACAAGATATAGAGCCAGAATCATGAAAAATAAAAAGATCAAAAATACCAAATGCAAAAGAAAGAAGTCCCAAGAAATGCGAAAGAAAGACACTCTATGTATTTTTTCCTTGACATGAAATGTGAAGAAAATGTATATAATTTTTAAGGAAACTCCAGCTATCTTCTGGGCTATAACAGAATTCAAAAGGCTGAGTGTGAATACATCTGTGAAGAACAAAGGATACTGTAGAATTTGGCGTGAGACAATTGTGAGGGACAAAAAAAGAGAACCACTAGTTTAAGTTGTACCATGTGTTGTTGTTGTTGTTGTTTTGACTGATTAGAGATAGGACAGCGGTGAGTGATACAATCACCATCATTGGAAAAGACTACAAAGATATCAACAATCATCTGAAAGAGAATTTTGTTAAAGATAAAGAGGAGATTTATGTAGAATTTAGCAAAGTTGTGTCCATTCATCATTTAAAAAATATATTGAGGTTTTCAGTCTATCATATATGTTTTTCTCAATACCATCATTCTTTACCAAACTAACTCAATTCCATTTGTTTGCACAGTTTCTTATATTAAACATCCACTATGCAGACATTTTGCTACGTTCTTTACACACATAAATGAAGAAAGTATTTGCCTTCAACAAATTCAAAATCTACTTATAAAAATCTACCTATAAATGTCTAATAAAATCTACCTGTATAAAAAATATTGTACAGTAAATAGGAAAAAAATGCCATAGGAGCACAGAAGAGAAAAGGGAAAAGAGATTTAGCATGCTTTTTACAAAGGAATTTGCATTTGTGCTGGTCCCCTAAAATATGTGTACAAAGGAACTAGAGGTTAGTTCTAGAGGAAGAAAGGTGCAGGGCAGAAGCAACTATGAGTGAAGGCAAGCAGGAAGAACATGGACGAAAGGACCATTTTCAGAGACTCAGGAAACACTGCAATTAAAGGTCAAGATACTTAGAAGGACAATAAGGCTACAGATCGACAATCTAAAACACTGTAAAAGGGTCTTGACAGAGTTGCTAAGAGGAGAACTTAGGGAGCATAGAGTTTCTTTAGACATGTAATCACATTTGTATTTTAGAAAGAAAACAGTTTTCACTATGGAGGTTGTTTTGAAGACAGAGAGATTGAAAACACTAGGGGTAGGGGGTGGGACCCCACTCCAGTCCTCTTGCCTGGAAAATCCCATGGATGGAGGAGCCTGGTGGGCTGCAGTCCATGGGGTCGCGAAGAGTCACACACGACTGAGTGACTTCACTTTCACTTTTCACTTTCATGCATTGGAGAAGGAAACGGCAACCCACTCCAGTGTTCTTGCCTGGAGAATCCCAGGGACAGGGGGGCCTGGTGGGCTGCCGTCTATGGGGTCACACAGAGTTGGACACGACTGAAGCGACTTAGCAGCAGCAGCAGCAGGGGGTGGGAAGTAGGACAGTGGGGAGTAGAAAATAATTGTAATACACAAGCCAAGCATTAAGGAAGGCTCCTATCTGTAACTCCTACTTGCAAAGCTAGTTGTGAAGAACACTGTTCAAAACTTTAAGGTCATCTTTAGTGCTCCTCCAAACTTCACAATTATTAATGAAGTCTTTCCAGTTTTTTGCTGTTTTTGCCTCATAAACCTGTTTTTGCCTCATAAACCTGTTTTTGCCCTTCATTTTTTTCCTGCTACATATTCAAGAATCCATCAATACCTCTCATCTATATCTTCATCAGTTCATTTCAGTAACTCAGTCATGTCCAACTCTTTATGACCCCATGGACTGCCACACGCCAGGCTTCCCTGTCAATCACCAACTCTGGAATTTACTCAAACTCTTTCCATTGAGTCAGTGATGCCATCTGACCATCTCATCCTCTGTTGTCCCCTTCTCCTCCTGCCTTCAATCTTTCCCAGCATCTGGGTCTTTTCCAATGAGTCCATTCTTTGCATGAGGTGTCCAAAGTATTGGAGTTTCAGCTTCAGCATCAGTCTTTCCAATGAATATTCAGGACTGATTTTCTTTAGAATGGACTGGTTGGATCTCCTTGCAGTCCAAGGGACTCTCAAGAGTCTTCTCCATAGAAAAAGAAATTAAGGAAACAATTCCATTCACCATTGCAAAGAAAAGAATAAAATACTTAGGAATATATCTACCTAAAGAAACTAAAGACCTATATATAGAAAACTATAAAACACTGGTGAAAGAAATCAAAGAGGACACTAATAGATGGAGAAATATACCATGTTCATGGATCAGAAGAATCAATATAGTGAAAATGAGTATACTACCCAAAGCAATCTACAGATTCAATGTAATCCCTATCAAGCTACCAACGGTATTTTTCACAGAACTAGAACAATTAATTTCACAGTTTGTATGGAAATACAAAAAACCTCGAATAGCCAAAGCAATCTTGAGAAAGAAGAATGGAACTGGAGGAATCAACCTGCCTGACTTCAGGCTCTACTACAAAGCCACAGTCATCAAGACAGTATGGTACTGGCACAAAGACAGAAATATAGATCAATGGAACAAAATAGAAAACCCAGAGATAAATCCACACACCTATGGAGACCTTATCTTCGACAAAGGAGGCAAGAATATACAATGGATTAAAGACAATCACTTTAACAAGTGGTGCTGGGAAACCTGGTCAACCACTTGTGAAAGAATGAAACTAGAACACTTTCTAACACCATACACAAAAATAAACTCAAAATGGATTAAATATCTAAATGTAAGACCAGAAACTATAAAACTCCTAGAGGAGAACATAGGCAAAACACTCCCTGACATACATCACAGCAAGATCCTCTATGACCCACCTCCCAGAATATTGGAAATAAAAGCAAAAATAAACAAATAGGATCTAATTTAAATTAAAAGCTTCTGAACAACAAAGGAAACTATAAGCAAGGTGAAAAGACAGCCTTCGGAATGGGAGAAAATAATAGCAAATGAAGCAACTGACAAACAACTAATCTCAAAAATATACAAGCAACTCCTGCAGCTCAATTCCAGAAAAATAAATGACCCAATCAAAAAATGGGCCAAAGGACTAAACAGACATTTCTCCAAAGAAGACATACAGATGGCTAACAAACACATTAAAAGATGCTCAACATCACTCATTATCAGAGAAATGCAAACCAAAACCACAATGAGGTACCATTTCACAACAGTCAGAATGGCTGCGATCCAAAAGTCTACAAGCAATAAATGCTGGACAGGGTGTGGAGAAAAGGGAACCCTCTTATACTGTTGGTGGGATTGCAAACTAGTACAGCCACTATGGAGAACAGTATGGAGATTCCTTAAAAAAACTGGAAATAGAACTGCCTTCAGTTCAGTTCAGTTCAGTTCAGTTCAGTTCAGTTCATTTGCTCAGTCGTGTCCAACTCTTTGCGATCCCATGAATCGCAGCACGCCAGGCCTCCCTGTTCATCACCATCTCCTGGGGTTCGCTCAGACTCATGTCCATCGAATCCGTGATGCCATCCAGCCATCTCATCCTCTGTCGTCCTCTTCTCCTCCTGCCCCCAATCCCTCCCAGCATCAGAGTCTTTTCCAATGAGTCAACTCTTCGCATGAGGTGGCCAAAGTACTGGAGTTTCAGCTTTAGCATCATTCCTTCCAAAGAAATCCCAGGGTTGATCTCCTTCAGAATGGACTGGTTGGATGTCCTTGCAGTCCAAAGGACTCTCAAGAGTCTTCTCCAACACCACAGTTCAAATGCATCAATTCCTTGGTGCTCAGCCTTCTTCACAGTCTAACTCTCACATCCATACATGACCACAGGAAAAACCATAGCCTTGACTAGACGGAACTTAGTTGGCAAAGTAATGTCTCTGCTTTTGAATATGCTATCTAGTTTGGTCATAACTTTTCTTCCAAGGAGTAAGTGTCTTTTAATTTCATGGCTGCAGTCACCATCTGCAGTGATTTTGAAGCCCCAAAAAATCAAGTCTGACACTGTTTCCACTGTTTCCCCATCTATTTCCCATGAAGTGATGGGACCAGATGCCATGATCTTCGTTTTCTGAATGTTGAGCTTTAAGCCAACTTTTTCACTCTCCTCTTTCACTTTCATCAAGAGGCTTTTTAGCTCCTCTTCACTTTCTGCCATAAGGGTGGTGTCATCTGCATATCTGAGGTTATTGATATTTCTCCCGGCAATCTTGATTCCAGCTTGTGTTTCTTCCAGTCCAGTGTTTCTCATGATGTACTCTGCATAGAAGTTAAATAAGCAGGGTGACAAAGCCTTGACGTACTCCTTTTCCTATTTGGAACCAGTCTGTTGTTCCATGTCCAGTTCTAACTGTTACTTCCTGACCTGCATGCAGATTTCTCAAGAGGCAGGTCAGGTGGTCTGGTATTTGCATCTCTTTCAGAATTTTCCACAGTTTATTGTGATCCACACAGTCAAAGGCTTTGGCATAGTCAATAAAGCAGAAATAGATGTTTTTCTGGAACTCTCTTGCCTTTTCCATGATCCAGCGGATGTTGGCAATTTGATCTCTGGTTCCTCTGCATTTTCTAAAACCAGCTTGAACATCAGGGAGTTCACGGTTCACGTATTGCTGAACCCTGGCTTGGAGAATTTTGAGCATTACTTTACTAGCATGCGAGATGAGTGCAATTGTGTGGTAGTTTGAGCATTCTTTGGCATTGCCTTTCTTTGGGATTGGAGTGAAAACTGACCTTTTTCAGTCCTGTGGCCACTGCTGAGTTTTCCACATTTGCTGGCATATTGAGTGCAGCACTTTCACAGCATCATCTTTCAGGATTTAAAACAGCTCAACTGGAATTCCATCACCTCCACTAGCTTTGTTTGTAGTGATGCTTTCTAAGGCCCACTTGACTTCAGTTTCCAAGATGTCTGGCTCTAGATGAGTGATCACATCATCATGATTATCTGGGTCGTGAAGATCTTTTTTGTACAGTTCTTCCGTGTATTCTTGCCACCTCTTCTTATGACCCAGCAATCTCACTGCTGGGCATACACACCAAGGAAACCAGAATTGAAAGAGACACATGTACCCCAGTGTTCATCGCAGCACTGTTTATAATAGCCAGGACCTGGAAACAACCTAGATGTCCATCAGCAGATGAATGGATAAGAAAGCTGTGGTACATATACACAATGGAGTATTACTCAGTCATTAAAAAGAATACATTTGAATCAGTTCTAATGAGGTGGTTGAAACTGGAGCCGATTACACAGAGTGAAGTAAGCCAGAAAGAAAAACACCAATACAGTATACTAACACATATATATGGAATTTAGAAAAATGGTAATGATAACCCTGTATGTGAGACAGCAAAAGAAACACAGATGTAAAGAACAGTCTTTTGGACTCTGTGGGAGAGGGAGAGGGTGGGATGATTTGGGAGAATGGCATTTAAACATGTATAATATCATATAAGAAACGAATCACCAGTCCAGGTTCAATGCAGGATACAGGATGCTCGGGGATGGTGCACTGGGATGACCCAGAGGGATGGTACAGGGCAGGGGGGGTGGGGGGGGGAGAGAAGGGTTCAGGATGGGGAACATGTGTACACCCATGGTAGATTCATGTTGATGTATGGCAAAACTAATACAATATTGTAAAGTAATTAGCCTCCAATTAAAATAAATAAATTTAAATTTAAAAAAGTCTTCTCCAACACCACAGTTCAAAAACATCAAGTCTTTAGTGTTCGGCTTTCTTTATAGTCCAAGTCTCACATCCATACATGACTGCTGGAAAAACCATAGCTTTGATCAGACAGACCTTTGTTGGCATAGTAATGCCTCTGCTTTTTAATATGCCGACTAGGTTGGTCATAGCTTTTCTTCCAAAGAACAAGCATCTTGGTTTTAATTTCATGGCTGCAGTCACAATCTGCAGTGATTTTGGAGCCCAAGAAAACAAAGTCTGTCACTGTCTCCACTGTTTCCCCATCTATTTGCCATGAAGTGATGGGACCAGATGCCATAATCTTTGTTTTTTCTTTAAATGCTGAGTTTTAAGCCAGATTTTTCACTCTCCTCTAGCTTCCAAACTGATTGTCCTGTTTTCCAAATCTCTTCACTCCAACACTGGATTATGTCATCATTCATTCACTCACTCTATTCATTTACTCATAAAATATTTGAAAACTGACCACATTCAGACATGATGTCAAGCCCTGAAGGAAGTATCAGTGAATATGGTACCATCTCTGACATAAAGTTTCCTGGTCTAGTTGGGAACACAAATGCAGAGCATTAATTGTGAGGATTTCACAGAAATACTAAGCATATCTCTTTCAGGGTTTGCGATAAGAAAAGATTTCCAAAAGAATCTGAAACCTCCTGAGTTAAAGGAGAAGTAGGGTTAATCTGAATAAACAGTTGTGGTAGAGACAGAGTAAAGGGACAAAGTATGTAATTAAATAGTTAATCCCACTAGGGGATTTTAAGTAAAGGAAAAAGTATGGAAGACCCCTGTAAGTTAATGATTACTTAAGAAAGTAGATTTGCTTAACCACAAAACCAAGCAGGCTTGCTTAGCAATAAAACCATGTAACAGAATCATGAGACATGCCCCAGAACAATAAAATAATGGTGGCATGACACCCACATCCTACCCAGGAACTCAGTAAGTCAGTGACCCCTAAGACATGCTCTCTGCACACTTAAAAAACAATAATTTTGGAAAGGTGACATTTCAAAGAGAAAGACCCTCATTATGTTGAGACCTGAAATAATTTTTTCATAGCACCAAGGCAGTTCTATCTTGATCATGGAGGGACTAGAAAATTTCCCCACCTGACATGGAGGAGGAGTTAATGATGGAAGCATAACATCTACTCAAAAAATGAGGAAGAAAATATTATTTTCCCTCTAACCTACTTTGCCTTTGATTATAAAACTATAGCTCACTAAGTCCTTGGGATACAACACCATCTCACCCACCTGTTTGTAAGCCTCACAAGCATCCTGTTCTAATAAATCACTTATCTATCACATTGCCTCTCACTGAATTCTTTCTGCATGGAGACATAAAGAACCAGAGCTCCTTGGAGTCCCCTGAAATGCCAATGAGTATTTTTAGCAGGAGGAAAGTAGTCCTCCCATAGTCAAGAAGTTCTGTGGTTTTACAAATGCAAAAAACACTGATGCAGAGTTCAGCATCACTGAAATGAAAGGTACACAGGGAGGATTTACAGGACATGAGGCTGTGTAGCTGTTGCAGCTAACTCATGAACATCTTTGAGCTCATCATTGAGCATCTGTGTTTCATGCTAAGGTATCTTAAAAGTTGGAAGAAAAATAATTGAACTATGAAAGATCACTGACAGCATGATGACAATATAAACCTAGGATTTATAGATTTTGTAATCATGAGTATGGGGTTTCCCTGGTGGCTCCGTGGTAAAGAATCTGCCTGCCAATGCAAAAGAGTCAGGCACAAATTAGCGACTAAACAACAACAGTCATGAGTATAGAACTAGTTCCAGAGTTAGTCCTGGTTGTGAATAAGGTCTCCCAGTGGGTGTGTGTGAGATGAAAAGTGAATACAGTTAAGCAAGTGGCTGTGGAAATACCAAAATAAAGAGCCTGTGTGGAAGAAGAGCTCTTGAAGAAGAGGCATGAGGCGAACAGAATATACTGACAGATGAATAGACATTAGAGTATATGCATCCCCTTATTTGGGCTTTGCTGATAGCTCAGTTGGTAAAGAATGAGCCTGCAATACAGGAGATCCCAGTTCAATTCTTGGGTTGGGAAGATCCGCTGGAGAAGGGATAGGCTACTCACTCCAGCATTCTTGGGCTTTCCTTGTGGCTCAGCTGGTAAAGAAGCCACCTGCAATGTGGGAGACCTGGGTTCAATCTCTGGGTTGGGAAGATCCCCTGGAGAAGGAAAAGGCTACCCATCCTCTTATTTTACTTGTTTACTGCTTATTTAACTTATATGCAGAGTACATCATGAGAAATGCGGGACTGCATGAAGCACAAGCTGGAATCAAGATTGCCAGGAGAAATATTAATAACCTCAGATATGCAGATAACACCACCCTTATGGCAGAAAGTAAAGAAGAACTGAAGAGCCTCTTGATGAAATTGAGAGAGGAGAGTGAAAAAGTTGGCTTAAAACTCAACATTCAGAAAACTAAGATCATGGCATCTGGTCCCATCACTTCATGGCAAATGGATGGGGAAACAATGGAAACACTGACAGACTTTATTTTCTTGGGCTCCAAAATCATTGCAGCTGGTGACTGCAGCCATGAAATTAAAAGACACTTGCTCCTTGGAAGAAAAGCTATGACCAACCTAGAGAGCACATTAAAAGGCAAAGACATTACTTTGCCAACAAAGGTCCATCTAGTCAAAGCTATGTTTTTTCCAGTAGTCATGTATGGATGTGAGAGTTGTACCATAAAGAAGACGAAGACTGAGCACTGAAGAATTGATGCTTTGGAACTGTGGTGTTGGAGAAGACTCTTGAGAGTCCCTTGGACTGAAGAAGATCCAACCAGTCCATCCTAATGAAAATCAGTCCTGAATATTCATTGGAAGGACATGCTAAAGCTGAAGCTCCAATACTTTGGCCACCTGATGTGAAGAATGGACTCATTGGAAAAGACCCTGATGCTGGGAAAGATTGAAGGCAGGAGGAGAAGGGGATGACAGAGGATGAGATGGTTGGAAGGCATCACCAACTCAATGGACATGAGTTTGAGTAAACTCCAGGAGTTGGTGATAGATAAGGAGGCCTGAAATGCTGCAGTCCGTGGGGTCACAAAGAGTCAGACACAACTGAGCAACCCAACTGAACTGATTTTACTTGCATATAAATGAAAGAAAGTAATCTTATAGGATGGAAGCCTGAAAAAACAAATAAGATATAAAGCCAAAGACATATGAGAGACTAGCATTTAGTGACTATAAAGATGTTCTGAATATTCAGATAAGAGAAGTTTACTTTTCAGAAAAATAAAGATTAATTAATACCATGGTACATGTTTTTTGAACAGGGACTTTAAAGATAAAGAAGGAAACCTGTTAGTATTCCCACCCCAAACACACACAGAACATGGACAGTGAAAAATAATTCTCAAACTTTTCTCAGATTTCTCTTCAGAAACATGATGTGGTATATTAAAGGCTCAGAAATGAAAGAATATGAAAAGAAGCTCATTCTCATCCAAGCCATTGTTCATAAATACAGGCCTTGGATATGCCCAACTCTATAAGGATTCTAAAGGCACACCACCAGCCATGTTCCCTTTTGGAAAACAAATACTCTCACCAAAGAGAAAGCTCAATTCAAATGAAGAAATTAGATAAATTACAAAAGGATGCTCAACGAGTATTGAATCCATTTAAACCTATTACTTTTAAATAACAGCTATGAAATGTTAGACTAATCCTTGAAATAAAAGTAACATCATCTAATTATAATGATTTTGCTATAATTTATTGGGATAAGAATCTTTATTTATTCTAAGAAAAACTAGACTGTGGCAAGAGGAAAAAAAAGAGTTGTGAAAGCAGAGGTATGATTACTCTCTTACTTTCCTATGAGAGTTGATAGATTGATGCCTGAAATTCATGACTTGAGAAACATAGCCTTAAATTATTTTTACACATGGCTTTTAAAAATAATCACTAGCATAAATAAAATTAGATTTAATTCCTCCCAAATTACTATAGCTGTAGTATTAGTCACTCAGTCTTGTCCAGCTCTTTGTGACCTCATGGACTGTAGTCCACTAGCCTCCTCTGTCCATGGGATTTCCCAGGCAAGAATACTGCAGTGGGTTGCCAGTGCCTTCTCTAGGGAATCTTCCCAACCTGAGGATTAATCCCAGGTCTCCCACATTGCAGGCAGATTCTTTACCATCTGAACCAAACAATTACTAATACATTAAGATTTCTTAGTAGTCAATTAAAAAGCAAACCCCTTAATTTAAAAAAAAAGCAAGAAGCAATGTACAGGGATTACTCAAAAAAAAAAAAAATACATGTGGTTGATCAATAAGTAGCCATTGCACAGAAGGTGAGACATGTACAAGTTAGGGTAAGAAATGCAAAATGGAACAAAAATGCACTAATCTTGTTTTGCCCATCAGACTGGGGAAAATGAAATAAGTAATTCCCTGTATTGACAAGAATTTAAAGAACAGGCACTCTGATTCACTTTTGGTAGGAGTCTGCATTAGTCAAACATTTTCTGAAGGCAATTTGTCAATATGTGTCAAAAATAAAATTATGTACACCCTTTGAGTCAAAAACTGCACCTCTGTAATTGACCCTAAGGTTGCACTGAGAAACCACCTCCAGCTGGAAATCATTTAATCAGTCTACACACCTGTTTTTCTTTGGTATTACCCATCAGTCTATACACAGGCAGTAACAAGGAAGTCTGATTAATAATTTAAGACTAGGGTATTTGGAGGCAAGAGAAGGAAAAGGGGACATGAAATAAAAGAAATGGTTAAAAGACTAGTGAAATCATGTTCTTTGTGGCCTAGGCTAGAAGTAGAGGAAGTGAATCCAGATGAGACTTGATAGACTCAGACAAAAACAAGGGTCCAGAGGCTTAACTTAGGTTTGTAGTTAAACGTTATCATTCAGGACAGATAGGACATCAGAGAGAGGGCTGTTAGTGTTGATTGAGTGAGTGGGGGTGGTAAAGAGGAGAGGAAGTGAGGTTACATGATTATTGAGCATAAGATGATGCTGAGAAAAAGATGTTGAGAAACCCTAACAGTTAGGGCTGATATTTTATTGTGTTGATAGGGAGGTTGTCCCAGATTCCATGTGTGCAAAAAAATGAGGCAGGTATTGAAGAAAGTTATGTGCTTAATTAACATAAACTTAAATGTACTGTTTCTTTCCAATGTGAGATTAAGAAAATACAATGTCAATCTTTATATCTTCATATATATACATATACATATATATTATATATATATATATCTTCATACCTGCCCCAGCACTGAGATGGATGAAAAGCAGGTGAATGAGCACCCTCCACTTGAAAGGCACAAGAGACAGGTCCTCCAGGGAGGGAATTAAGTGTTTATAAGGACAGGATTTTGAAGAACTGTTGATAAGAGGCTGAAAGTATAGATAAAGTAGCTGGGTTATAAGCTACTGTAAAATGAAAATGTTGAAGATGAAAATAAAGAAAGGAAGGACAGAGAAATAATGGCCTGAGAACATGGGAAAAGACACATAATTGATGGGCATGAGTAATAACAAAAGATGGCAGGGCTCTTGGACCCTGCGGACTTAACTAGTCCATATTCTACTGGAATTCTGGGGTGAAGGTGGCTCTGTGCTGGCAGGTTGGCGGAGGGAGAGAGTGATAGACTGAAATTAGAAAATATAGGCTATTATATATAGAATGTATAAACAACAAGGTCCTACTGTATAGCACAGAGATCTATATGCAATATCCCATGATAAACCATAATGGAAGGAATATTTTAAGAGAATGTGTATACATATATATATATATATAAAACTGAATCACTTTACTTTGCTGTACAGCAGAAGTTAACACAACTCTGTAAATCAACTATATTTCAATACGTAAAATAAAGGGCAACCAATTCCTTTGTTCAAAATTGCCTTTTGTTTCCACTTAATTATTGAATGGTTTTCCCAACTTCTTTCAAGTTTCCATCATCTACCACTCAAAATGCTTCAGGATTTCATCTTATTGTGTCTTACACAAAGCCTACTCAAGACAAACTTGACCAGTCACTCTAAGCGTTACATGAATACACTGAACTCTGCGCTTTTCCATGTCCCTGTCCAAAATCCAGAATTCTCTTCCCATTTCTACCTCTTGAAAACTTTTCAATCCTCATGGTCCAGGTTAAATTCACTATGATCTATGAAATTTCAGGAGAAAACACAACTCCAACAACTCTAACCACTTGTATTTATTACTCTATCAGTGTTACAGTCACCAGTGTTTACATTTTACGTCTTCTAATAAGTTCGTGTTGTTGTTCAGTGCTCAGTCCTGTCTGACTCTTTGTGACCCCATGGACTGCAGCATGCCAGGCTTCTCTGTCCTTCACCTCTCTCAGAGCTTGCTCAAACTCATGTCCATTGAGTCGGTGATGCCATCCAACCATCTCATCCTCTGTCATCCCCTTCTCCTCCTGCCTTCAATCTTTCCCAGCATCAGGGTCTTTTCCAGTGTGTCAGCTCTTCTCATCAGGGGGTCAAAGTATTGGAGCTTCAGCTTCAGCATCAGTCCTTCCAATGAATATTCAGGGTTGATTTCCTTTAGGATTGACTGGTTTGATCTCCTTGTGTACAAGGGACTCTCAAGAGTCTTCCTCAACACGACAGTTTGAAAGCATCAGTTCTTTGGTCCTCAGACTTCTTTATGGTTCAACTCTCACATCCATACATGACTACTGGAAAAACCATAGCTTTGATGGAAAAACCATAGCTTTGACTATATGAACCTTTGTTGGCAAAGTAATGTCTCTGCTTTTTAATATGCTGTCTAGGTCTGTCATAGCTTTTCTTCCAAGGAGGAAGCATCTTTTAAATTCATGGCTGCAGTTACCAGCTGCGATGATCTTGGAGCCCAAGAAAATAAAGTCTGTCAGTGTTTCCATTGTTTCCCCATCCATTTGCCATGAAGTGATGGGACCAGATGCCATGATCTTCGGTTTTTGAATGTTGAGTTTTAAGCCAGTTTTTTCATTCTCCTCTTTCACCTTCATCAAGAGGCTCTTTAGTCCTTTTAGCAAGATTCTATTTAGTTGATTTTTGTCACTTCCAAAACATCTATACAGTATCTTTTGTGCATATGTGCTAAGTTGCTTCAGTCCTGTCCAACTCTTTCTGACCTAGTAGACCATTGCCTGCCAGGCTCCTCTGTGCATGGGATTCTCCAGGCAAGAATACTACAGTGGGCTGCCATTTCCTTCTACAAGGGATCTTTCCAGCCTAGGGACTGAATCTGTGTCTCATGTCTACTGTGTTGGGAGGTGGGTTCTTTACCACTAGTACCACCTGGAAGCCCACGGTGTCTCTTACACAGAATTTAATTTGAAAAATAAATTAAAGTGAACAGCAGTCACAACAGAATATGAGTCATCAAAAGGAATAAAAACTCTTGACTTTGTTCATGCGTTAGCTTTGTGGGCAGAGCTTAAATACCAACTCTACCCACCCATTTAGCCTCTCAGACTTTGAAAATTTTGACATAGGACAGCTTGAAAATCCTCACAGGTTGTAAAGGGATTTTGAAGTAAGGCAGGAGGAATTACTTCAAAAAAAAAAACAAAACATAATTACCTTGTAAAAAGGAGAAAATCCAGGGTATGAAGGACCCAGAATGTGTATAAACTTTGTACTTCTATAAATATAAGATGTAATTTGGAAAAGACAAAAATAATCTGAATATGAGAAACACTTATAAAACTAATGTCAACTGGATAAAGAAAATGGTTACAAGGAAAATGGTTGAAGACATCACTTAGAATACCCAAACCTGGTTTTCCTAAGCCACAGAGTAGTAAACTTCAATGACAATAACATTCTGGCAGTCAAACTACAGAATCCATTGTTAACAATTTAGTTTCCATTTTCACATTTGAGTCTGGTGTAGCTGACCTGACAAAAAAAAAAGTCTTCAATAGAGACCAAATTTTTTTGTGTGGGTTATTCCATGAAAGTTACTTTACTACCCAAGCTTAATATTCTGGCATTCAGACAATTTTTCAGATGCTGAGCATTTCATATTATTAGACAGGAAGAATCTGGGTATAAAAATGGTTTTAATACATTGCATACTCCCCAGGTGGGCCAAAGTGCTTTACAAATTAATGAGGTAGCTACTGGCTATGTGGTAACTTCAGTAGACAAACACAGACTCTGTTAAGAACTCAGTAATACCCTTTACAGATCCTCAAATGTAAAAATCTATTTTAAAGCAACACTTCCAAAGTGTCACTGGGTCTTTAATGCTCTGTGCCACCAAAGATAGAAATAAAGGACCTTATTTTAACATTTAACCTGCGAGGACATCTTTACCTGCCCTCCCTCCTCCCCCGACTGTGACACCATCTGAATTCAGTATGAGGCAAAATTCTGGTATGGGAATTCAACTCAGATATCTCGCTGAAGAGCATCAGGCTCTCCTGACCTCCCAACCTTCCCTTTGTCTGAACCTCCTGAGAATCAGGTAGATGTCAAAACATAACGAGTTTCCTCTGGAAGAGCGTTATTGGAAGGGGGAATATTCCTTGCCAGGGACTGACTACATTCTGCCAAGATCCAGTGACATAGCTGTTTAAAATAAAAATCAACAAATTCCTATAAATTTAATTTAGTGAGTTTAACTATAACTATTATTTTCTTAAAAAAAGAAAAATCTAGCTTTCAAGACAAAGGTGACTTCAATTTGGGAAGTCAGTGAAAACAAGTATCTGGTGAGAAATGATGCTTTTTGCCATAAAGGAGATGGTTTCAACGTTCTTTCTTCAGAGATCATTTTAAAGGGAACCTTTAAGGATTTTTAAGGGAACCTTTAAGGATTTTTAAGGGAGCCTCAAGGATTTTATTTTTGTCTGGTAATCCACTAAGCTTCTGTGTTTGGCTAAATTTATGCTGCCTTTTGGCTATTGCTGCCAGTAATCAACTTTATTGTTTTGTAGTTTTAGGGGAAAAAAAAGTATTTTCCATTCTTTGTATTTTAATGTTTTGACTTAAAATGGAAACTGCAAATGCAAAGGTACGCCAGGTGAGTTAAGATTCAGAAGATGAGTGTTTTTGTTGGGCATAGTGAACAGGAAAACAGCTCACTTTGTACATAAAAGCAGTTTTTTACACATGTCATGAGGCATTTGCACAGGGTCTTGTTCTCAGTCAGACCAAAATGCAAATGCCATGTTAACAGAGGGAGGAATCAAAGAATGACACTGGAGGACAAGCCAGAATCACGATTTATCTGCAGAGCACTCTGCAGTCCGATGGCAACTTCTAAGCTGCTGACACCCCTGGCTGAGGTTCCTGCCAAGGAAGCTCCTGCTGCTCTTCTGTGAGGAAATTCCCGCCTTCCTCTTTCCCTAACTTATTATGCAGGTCTCTCCTTGCCTCCCCCTAGGTATTCGTCAAACAATCAAAGAGGTATTGGTATCCTTTATTTAAAGACAAATCAGTTTTAATTTTATATGACAAATTTTCACAAAGCTATTTATAATTGCAGGAAAAAGGTAAAGATATAAAAAGCAGTGATGGAGCAGAATAAAATGATTAAAACGAGCTAAGGGTTCATTTCTTGAGTGTCCAGTGCAGATGAAAAAAGGAAAAGGTTTCTGGATGAAACTAACGGATTTAATTGCAAGCTTTAATTTGAAAACTTCTAAATCCCAAGTCTTCCTACTCTACCAATTCTCACAGACATAAGGGACCCAAAAAAAGGATGAGCATCATCTAAATTATAAATAAATGAACACTACTATTTATCTCCCTGTGTTTGGAAACTCAGCTGTTATTTACAATGTAGAGAAACGACAATGTGCGTGCATGCTCAGTTTTGTCTAACTCTTTTGCTACCCCCATGGACTGCAGCCCGTTGATCTCCTCTGTCCATGGACTCTCCTAGGCAAGAACACTAGAGCAGGTTTCCATTTCCTCCTCAAGGGGATCATCCTGACCCAGGGACTGAACCCAAGTCTCTTGTGTATCCTGCATTGGCAAGCAGATTCTTTACCACTCAACCACCTGGGAAGCCCAGAGAAATGACAGCTCACTTCTGAAAGGATGTAAGGAATCATTTCTTCTATTATGAAAGTGTTGGTCGAGGTTGGCTCAACTTACTTCTACTAATTCACTTACATAGCATTTCTTCCAGGGATGTATTTACTAAGTAGGATTTTTCTAATTATAAAAGAACAATTTTAAATATTAACTCATATTTAAACAGGGGAAAATTCTGAATCTGACATTAACTTCTTAACCTATCTTTTCTCCATTTATATACTCCCCAATCATTTCTAAAAAGAGATTTACATGCTGAAAGATTTACACCTAATGGAACAGAAAGTAAACACACACCTTAAATAATTGGCCAATATTCTTCAATACAAATACTCATCACATCCCTAATGAGCAAAGTATGGTATTTCTAAATACATTCAAATCTTGCCTCAAACACATTTTTATTTAAAGAGAACAGTTTTTCTATACATCTTCCCTTTAGAACCACTGGAAATAATTTAGTTTTTATTTTAAAATATAGCCAAACATTTCCCCTAATGCTCAGGTATCAGGTGGACAAAATAATAGTGACTTACATTTACATCTTGCTTCTCAACTGTCAGTACATTTACTGGCTGTCAGTAAAAGAGAAAAATTTAAAAATTGACTGTCAGTTTTAAAAAAGGGTAAGAAAGAAAATATACCAGCAAATGTGGAGAAAATAATTTTGAAAAATATTTTACCCATTTCAGGTGTCTTTCACCAATGTGAAATGTATAACTACGCAATTTGAATTGTTTGATGTCTTAAAATCGTAGATTCTAGAGAAGATGGAAATGCCTGGGTAAAACATGTTTACTTTGAAATCACTATTTCCAAACTAGGTTGAGGCAATGTAAACAAGACTGCCATTCACCTAGTCAAATAAAGGGATTCTGGAGCTTTGCAGTGTTGTTTATATAGAACAGGAGACTTAGACTCAGATTATTAGATCTATGCATCCCTTAAATTTTCCAATCAAATTATTGATGAATTTACCATAACTAAAAAGTTGAGCATATAATACCATAATGAAGAATGAATTCACACCATAACTGCACCTCTTCCAGAACATAAAACCCCAAGTCTTAATTATTTCTCAATCTAAACATTCAGAAATTGCAGCAGAGTTTGTTTTCTTATAATGTATTGGGTCATATGTATTTTTTAATTCAATGAAAATATTTTAGAACATGTAATCTAAATTATATTCATTTTCAAAGGCTAAATATTCTTGAAATGGAGAATTCTATACCTAAGCTTTTAAGAGAATTCATGGACCTAAATAACTAAGATAAAGAAATAATGATATGGTAAATAAATATGTATCTATTTTCTTGGTATTTATAACCACAACAAACTTAAGATTTTAAGTTTATTAGAGATGTACGAAATCTCCCATCACTTTGGTATTTTCCTGCTTCAGTGGTGAAATTGCCAATCAAGAAGACTCTTTAATCATCATTCATCTAATTTAATGAAATTAAATCTGGGCACATTATTTTTATTAAAATAATGAAATTGAATCATTACAGCATTCTGTCCAGAGATAACAAGTGGACGATGGACGAGAACATCAGCTGTGAATATATTTAAATATAGATTTACACATGCAGTATTAGGGAAGGTAAAAACAGGCTATGAAATAAACATTAGGCATCAACTCTAAGCTCACTGTCAAGAGTACGCCCAAGCTTCTAACCACAGAGTTCAGCTGAAGGTAACTATCTGTCAAATGTAATCTGTGCAAGTGAATATGCTTAAGCTGGTGCTATGAATCAACCAAAATTGCTTTGGTCTTATTGACATTCAATTGCAAGAAGTTGCAGCTCATCCCGTCCAATAGACAGTCTGACAACACCAGGAGTGCTTCCAGTGACAGAAAGCTTTAAATATAGATGCAACTATCATCAAAATACACATGGAACTAAACTTTATGATCCTTCAAAGCATCTTTTGAAATTGGTCAGGCAGTCATCAGCTGGTCATAGAAGCCCCGAGATCCCATCTCGTTGCCCTGAAGTCTGCCAGCTGGCTCAGTTAACAAACCATTATTAATCTTGAAAAAAATAATGAATATAGATTTGACTGACAGGTAAAGTCCTCCTGGATTAGGAGGAGCGTTCCTGTTGCATTGTGCTTAACCCCACTTCTTCGCTTTGCAGGTCTGCCTTTTATCTTTTCTACCATTTGAGACTTGCCCCCAATACATCTTAATAAATAATAACCTGGGCATGCAGGAAGAAATCCAGAGGGTCAATTTTAGACAATGCCTTGCAGATATTTTTTGACATGTATTGAGTTTGCATAAGCACTGCATTATACCAACAAGAGAACTAAGGTGAGTGAGGTTAAATGACTTGCTTAGAGCTGTTTCCCCTTGGGCACTGTGACCTCTCAAGCAGATTCTGCCGGGGCCCATACGCTTTTGTTCCAGGTCTTAATCTTATATTGAACAAACTTTCCATTTCTTTCCTGTCTGGGCATGTTTTCAACCAAGAAAAATGTGTTGAGTTACAAACAAGCCGTGATGCTCTGCTCACCTCTACTAAATACCGTCAATCGCTCTGTACCTTGGTTATTTCATCTGTACCTTCTTCATAGGGTAGTTCATAAAATGACATGTCAAACCCTTGACTCCATAAGAAACCAACAGGCATAGGTGGGTAGATTGATATTTTAACTTCTAAAGTACTAAGTAAATACTTTCCTGTTCCTCTAAAAGCTTATCATTTAAGAGAAATTGCACTATGGAGAACAAATCTTTACAGGACATAAGGAAAGTATATGACTTACTACACTATCTTAAAAAAAAAAAAAAAAAAGCAGTAGAGTAGCTTCCTGAACTCTCACACTAGTCCCTTTATTAGCAATAGTCTTTGCCTTTTTCAGGGAACATATTACTTCCTCAAGACCTACCTTGAACTTTGAAGCTACATGGAAAAAATTGTGATGCAATGTTAACTTAAAAAGGGGAAGGATGGGTAGACAAAAGTATATATTCACTAAGGATCTGCTGTGGTTAGAACTAATTCTAGGGAATTACATTAGTTTTATGACAGAATTATTGGAGAGGATTGCTGGGTTCATCATTTTTCTTATTTACTTTCTAAGTATTCTGAAATATTGATTTCATCACAGATACAGAGAACAAACCTGTGGTTTTCAAAGAGGAGCACATTGGGGGAAGGATGGCATGGGAGGTCGGAGTTAGCAGATGTAAGTTATTATATACAGAATGGCTAAACAACAAGGTCCTACTGAATAGGACAGGGAAATATATTCAATACCCTATGATAAAAACACAATGAAGAAGAATATTAAGAAAATGTATATATAAATATACAGTATAGCAGTAATTAACAGAATATTTTAAGTCAACTATACTTCAATCAAAAAAAATTAAAGAATATTGATTCTCTAACTTTGGTGAATTTTTTAAAAAAATCTCATTGTTAACCAAAAATTACTTTTGAACAATCTCTACCCAACCTTCCCACATTGTTTCTTTTCTCCTCTGTATAGCTTCTTAGGGACAGGGGTAAGGGACTTACCATCTGTGCTCACCTCAAGACCTCTCACAAAGTGTTGTAGGTACAGCAGATATCTAGTTTATTTTATACTCAAAAAAAAAAAGTGTTCTGGGTAAAACTTTTTAATTTATTTTTTAATTGCAGCATAATTGCTTTATAATGTGATTTCTGCTGTACAACTATGTGAATCAGCTATATGTACACATACATATCACCTCCCTCTTGGACCTCCCTCCCACCTCCTCCATCTGTAGATCGTCACACTTGACTTGTTTCCTAGGACCATAGCCACAGAGGTTCTTTTTGAGTATTACATGTGAAAATGGAAGATGCATCCACCAGTACTGACTTTTACACCTGCTCTTTCATCAAGCACTCTGTGGCCTTGTTTGAATCAGCTGCTCTTGAGTCACCAGACACAAAGAAAGTCTCTCCTGCCTACAAGTAAAACACAAAGTTTCTCAACAATCTTATTTACATAGTTTTTTCCCCCACAATTTTCTTACTTTCCAGAAAAAATTTAAATTGAAATTTTAATCAAAGGAGTTCCAAAAGTTCTAACATCACATATATGAAACAAAGAGAAGGTTCCTAAGTAAAACAATTTGCATGTTAAGGGCTTGCAGGGAAAACACACTAAATCAGACTTAGCATTTTCAGGTTAAGTTATTTTGAGCGTTTTATATTACTAATTAGTTTCCATGTGGCTTGTTTCATATGGAAGATATCATAAATATTATTAATGGACTGAAAATAATTTTTATAAAATATTAAAAATTAGCATCATACAAGTCTGATTCTGACCAAGACAGATAAGCCCACTTCAGCCTCTGCTTCCTTGCAATTACCACCAAAAACCCTGAACAAAATACAAAAAGCAATGACCTGAACATTCTGAAAAATGAACCAAAGCAAACAGATTGTGGAAACGAGGCATAACCTAAAGAACTGAAAACTTCTCACTTGTAAAAGACATTGTTGAAAGAATGGGAAGACAAGCTACAGACCAGAAGAATATCTGGAAAACTAACAACTGTCAAAAAGCTCATATGCAGAATACATAAAAAACCATTGCTGCTGCTGCTGCTGCTAAGTTGCTTCAGTCATGTCCAACTCTGTGCGACCCCATAGACAGCAGCCCACCAGGCTCCCCCGTCCCTGGGATTCTCCAGACAAGAACACTGGAGTGGGTTCCCATTTCCTTCTCCAATGCATGAAAGTGAAGAGTGAAAGTGAAGTCGCTCAGCTGTGTCCGACTCTTAGCGACACCATGGACTGCAGCCTACCAGGCTCCTCCGTCCATGGGATTTTCCAGGCAAGAGTACTGGAGTGCGGTGCCATATTAAAAGTACCTAATAAGAAGAGGTGACATGAATATACAGAAGAACTGTACAAAAAAGATCTTCACGACCCAGATAATCATGATGATGTGATCACTCATCTAGAGCCAGACATCTTGGAATGTGAAGTCAAGTGGACCTTAGAAAGCATCACTAGGAACAAAGCTAATGGAGGTGATGGATTTCCAGTTGAACTGTTTCAAATCCTGAAAGATGATGCTGTGAAAGTGCTGCACTCAATATGCCAGCAAATGTGGAAAACTCAGCAGTGGCCACAGGACTGAAAAAAGTCAGTTTTCATTCCAATCCCAAAGAAAGGCAATGCCAAAGAATGCTCAAACTACCACACAATTGCAGTCATCTCACATGCTAGGAAAGTAATGCTCAAAATTCTCCAAGCCAGGGTTCAGCAATATGTGAACCGTGAACTCCCTGATGTTCAAGCTGGTTTTAGAAAACGCAGAGGAACCAGAGATCAAATTGCCAACATCCGCTGGATCATGGAAAAGGCAAGAGAGTTCCAGAAAAACATCTATTTCTGCTTCATTGACTATGCGAAAGCCTTTGACTGTGTGGATCACAATAAACTGTGGAAAATTCTGAAAGAGATGGGAATACCAAACCACCTGACCTGCCTCTTGAGAAATCTGTATGCAAGTCAGGAAGCAACAGTTAGAACTGGACATGGAACAACAGACTGGTTCCAAATAGGAAAAAGAGTACGTCAAGGCTGTTTATTGTCACCCTGCTTATTGAAATTCTATGCAGAGTACATCATGAGAAACGCTGGACTGGAAGAAACACAAGCTGGAATCAAGATTGCCGGGAGAAATATCAATAACCTCAGATATGCAGATGACACCACCCTTATGGCAGAAAGTGAAGAGGAGCTAAAAAGCCTCTTCATGAAAGTGAAAGAGGAGAGTGAAGTTGGCTTAAAGCTCAACATTCAGAAAACTAAGATCATGGCATCTGGTCCCATCACTTCATGGGAAACAGATGGGGAAACAGTGGAAACAATGTCAGACTTTATTTTTGGGGGCTCCAAAATCACTGCAGATGGTGACTGCAGCCATGAAATTAAAAGACGCTTACTCCTTGGAAGAAAAGTTATGACCAACCTAGATAGCATATTCAAAAGCAGAGACATTACTTTGCCAACTAAGGTCCGTCTAGTCAAGGCTATGGTTTTTCCTGTGGTCACGTATGGATGTGAGAGTTGGACTGTGAAGAAGGCTGAGTGCCAAAGAATTGATGCATTTGAACTGTGGTGTTGGAGAAGACTCTTGAGAGTCCTTTGGACTGCAAGGAGATCCAACCAGTCCATTCTGCAGGAGATCAGCCCTGGGATTTCTTTAGAGGGAATGATGCTAAAGCTGAAACTCCCATACTTTGGCCATCTCATGCGAAGAGTTGACTCATTGGAAAAGACTCCGATGCTGGGAGGGATTGGGGGCAGGAGAAGAAGGGGATGACCGAGGATGAGATGGCTGGATGGCATCATGGACTCAATGGACATGAGTCTGAGTGAACTCCGGGAGATGGTGATGGACAGGGAGGCCTAGCGTGCTGCGATTCATGGGGTCGCAGAGAGTCGGACACGACTGAGCGACTGAACTGAATAAGAAAACAAAGAATACATTTTTTTTAGTGGGAAGATCTGAACAATACTTCACCAAAGAAAATACATAGAGGATACACAGAAGCTGTTTGATGTCAGCAATCTCTGGGGAAATACAGACCAAAAGCACAACGAGATAACAATATGTGTCTATCAGAAGAACGGCTGGCTAAGTACAGGAAGGTTGGTAGATGGGTAGGTAGAGAGACCAACCATATCAAGTTCTGGCAAGGATACAAAGCAACTAATCTCACATTTTGCTGGTGGGAATACAAAATGAGACAGCCACTTTGGAGAAAAGTTTGGCAATTTCTGAAAAATTTAAGCATACCTACCATAGGAGCCTGGAGAATAAAATGGCACCCCACTCCAATATTCTTGCCTGGAAAATCCCATGGACAGAGGAACCTGGTAGGCTACAGCCCATGGGGTCACAAAGAGTCGGACACGACTGAGCAACTTCACTTTCACTTTCACCATAGGAGCCAGGCATTCTACTGCTAGATATTCACTCAGATAACAGATCAGAGGTTGATGGGGGTTGGGAGTGGAAAGAGGGCAGTGACTATAAAAGGGCAGCACAGAGGAATATTTGGAGGTTCTAGATCTCTTTCATATGTTGATTGGCTGGTGGTACACAACTATTACAGTCCCATGATAGTGCATTTGCCCAAAGGAACAGAACTGTACACCAAAAAGGGAACAAATTTGCTACATGTAAATATATTTTGAGCTGTTGTTGTTTAGACTCTAAGTCATATCTGACTTTTTGTGACCCCATGGACTGCAGCCTGCCAGGTCCTCTGGGATTTCCCAGGCAAGAATATTGGAGTAAGTTGCCATTTCTTTCTCTAGGGAATCTTCCTGATTCAGGGGTTAAACCCAGGTCTCCTGCTTGGCAGGCTGATTCTTTACCGCTGAGCCACCAGGGGAAAAAATAAAAAAGCACCTTACAAATATGTGATAACTAACAAACCTTTTCAAAAATCTTTAATAGAATAGATAACTAACAGACTTTTTATAGAAATGTAAAATATCACCTGCAAATATCTCCCAATTGTCAATTTGGCCAATGGTTTTGATCATCAACTTGAGGTACTAATAACTGACCCAGCATGAATGTATGTAAGTCACTTCAGTCGTATCCAACTCTGCAACCTCACAGACTACAGCTTGCCAGGCTCCTCTGGCCATATGATTCTCCACACAAGAATACTGGAGTGGGTTGCCGTGCCTTCCTCCAGGGGGTCGAACCTTCCTCTCTTACCTCTAACCAGCGTTGACAGGTGGGTTCTTTACCATTAGAGCCACCTGGGAAACCCAACAACTGATCGAGACATTTAAAATTCTATCTGATCTCACACCTTAACTCTATGTCACCCTCAAAACACTCAGACTTGTAAGGCTGTTTCCCTTTTTAAACCGACTATTTACTGAAATCCTATTATTCTCATACAAATGAAACTCCTTTTTTAAACATTTCCAATGCTAACAATTCTGTGCACTTTATTGAAACAGAAATTTTTAACAATCAACTTAAACTTGGATCAATTTTTGAGTCAAAATATAGTATGTTGCTAATTCAGAGTTCTTATCAGCTATCCTTAGAAATTGCAGAAGCCAATTTTTAGAATTCCCTTCTGTCCCCATTTTTCTTATTTTTTTGCTTTGATAAACATCTCTCAATTATGTATGGTTAACCTTAAGTCCAAGTCTTTTCTGTATAGGCTTAATATCATGCTTTATATCTCTGAAAAAAAAAGACAAAAATCACCTTGCAAACTATAAGGAAATAGCTAAGAATGAAAATCTAAAACCAAGAAGGGTGGTTTTGCCTCTGAGGAGTCACTTAGCCATGTCTGAAGACACTTTGGATTGTCACTGGGCTAGAGAGAGTTAGATGGGTGGGAGATTTGCTAGTGATATCTATTGATAGTAGGTAGAGGCCAGGATTGACAATAAACATCCTACAACCTGCAGGACAGCCCCTACAACAGAAAATTATGCTGTCCAAAACATCAAAAGTACTGATGCACAGAATAAACTAGTGGTTGCCAGTGGGGAAAGGACACAGAAAAGGAACAATATGGGGGAAGAGATTTAAGAGGTCCAAACTATTAGATATGGGCTTCCCTGGTGGCTCAGACAGTAAAGAATCTGCCTGTGATGCAGGAGGCCCAGTTTCGATCCCTGGGTCTGGAAGATCCCCTAGAGAAGGAAATGGCTACCCACTCCATGGACAGAAGAGCCTGGCAGCTACAGTCCATCCAGTAGCAAAGAGTCAGACATGACTGAGTGACTAACACTTTCACTTTCAACAATTTTATATAAAATAAGTTCCATGCATATGTTGTACAACATAGCAAATATAGCCAATATCTTACAATAACTATACATGTAGTATAACTTTTATCAATTGTGAACAATATACTGTATACCTGTAATTTATGTAATATTACCTAATATGTCAACTGTACTTCAATTTGAAAACAAGGAAAAAAACCTCAGACTGAGAAACCCTGCCCCGAAGCAATCAACATATTCAAGAATGTGACATACACTAATGAAAACATGAGCACAAAATCAAAAATAAAAAATTGGGGTAATTTCTAGGCATTTCACTTATTCTCTAATGACTCTACAGCTACGTACATACATAGATTTTTCAGTATTAAGAAGCAGTAACAGTACTTTCCCTATTACCCATTATACAAACATGTAAGACTATACCATTTTAAGAAATCCACCAAAAGTTTTCAATAAAAATAAATGTCATGTGATTTAAAGAAACAGAAAGTCATAAGAAAGTGAGTCAGAGTGCAAGGAAATCTTGAATCAACAACTTCTTACGTGCAAATACAGTTTGATTTTTAAGGAATAACCCAATAAGCAAACCTAGTACACTTTTAATTATTCTAAATCTAAAACTCCACATGAATTTTCTATGATTCTGTTTGAAACAGTATAAAACATGTATTTGTTAGTTTAAGTTTTACGTGAGAGCTTCCACTATATATTTAAAAAGCAAGTCACCTATCATTAATGCTCAGTTACACTAGAGTTATGATTTAGGACAGGATGTTTACTAGGTCGCAACAAAAATTAACAACAGCTAATAATTATAGATGCTAATTTGGATAAGCTCTCACTAATTAATAGAAGAATTTATCCTTGATATTTATTGTAACTGCAGTCAAGCATTGCTTATTATTTTAATCACTACATGAACCAGTTACACATGGTACAAATGAACATCAAACTACATATATTAACACCAGAAACTCCCAGTCATGAGATCTGCAAATAATAACAATTGTTTTTTCATCATGGTAACTCTATGCCCCCATTCACAAATCATATAAACCAGTTACGGTCATTTTGACATGGAAAATGTCTTGAGGGGTAACAAGCACCATTTCATCTGAAAGGATGTTAGTCACTCAGTCATGTCTGACTCTTTGTGACCCCATGGACTGTAGCCCACCAGGCTCCTCTGTCCATGAGATTCTCCAGGCAAGAACACTGGAGTAGGCTGCCATTCCCTTCTCCTCAACATTTGAAGTTGCTTCAAAAAAGGCATATCTGCCAAAATTAATTAAAACAAAATGTTTAAAAGTACAGACTGCATTATCTCCCTGAACTCCACTTTGTGTTTAATACGAAATAGCAATTTCTCTTTCCCCTATAATGTTCATGGTCATGTAAATTGGCTGAAATGTTGACACACTGATGCCAGGTTAAAAGCTGCTCTTGAATAAAGTCTCTATTTCTAACTGAATGAATCTTGGACTTGCCCACAGGAAAGGGATGGATCTCTGCCAGCAGCAGTAGTTGTAATAATCACAGTAGTTGTGATAATCAGCAGTAGTGATGTTTCCTATAAAGGACACACCTTGTTGACTTAGATACTTATTTTACACTTATCTGGAATGATATTTGGTTCAAAAACCATTTCAACCTTTTAACTTCAATTTTGACAAAAGAGTTCCTGAAGAATGTTAAAAGAATCTACAAATGCTCACCCATAGGTTTCTCATAAAGCATTTTATAATTTGCCAGTACACCCAAACACTGCTGCAACTTAGGTCAAATTTTTATTTGTAAACAAGACCATGTCTAGCTTTGTCAGAACTGACTTTGCAGTATTTGACCAGTGTATCTTTTTCCAATATTCAACTCACTTTACAGAGGATTCTTTGTTACTTCCCACCCATGTTAGCCAACTGCTCTGTTGTTACACAGCTGGATGGGATTGGGGGCGGGGAGGTCCCAGAGGAAGTGGATATATATATACATATAGCTGATTCAAAGCAGAGACATTACTTTGCCAACAAAGGTCCATCTAGTCAAGGCTATGGTTTTTCCAGTAATCATGTGTGGATGTGAGAGTTGGACTGTGAAGAAGGCTGAGTGCCGAAGAATTGATGCTTTTGAACTGTGGTGTTGGAGAAGACTCTTGAGAGTCCTTTGGACTGCAAGGAGATCCAACCAGTCCATTCTAAAGGAGATCAGTCCTGGGTGTTCTTTGGAAAGAATGATGCTGAAGCTGAAACTCCAGTACTTTGGTCACCTTATGCAAAGAGTTGACTCATTGGGAAAGACTCTGATGCTGGGAGGGATTTGGGGGCAGGAGGAGAAGGGGACGACAGAGGACGAGATGGCTGGATGGCATCACCGACTCGATGGACATGAGTTTGAGTGAACTCCGGGAGTTGGTGATGGACAGGGAGGCCTGGCGTGCTGCAATTCATGGGGTCGCAAAGAGTCAGACACGACTGAGCGACTGAACTGAACTAATAGCTGATTCACTTCATTGTATAGCAGAAACTAATGCAACATTGTAAAGCAACTATACCCTAATTTTTAAAAAGAGAATAAATGTAATGAAGAGTTTATAATAAATAACAAGCATTTTAAAATGGTGGACAAGGTCCCCTTTAAAAGATTGGGACTTTTGATTCTGATAAAGAACCAGAATAATCCCATTCCTCCCAGGTCCTCTCTCTACAATTTAAAACCCTGGGCACAACACAACAAACAAGTATGGGAGAACTCTTCAAGGTGGGAAAAAGGCAAAAAAACTTTGGGACCTCAGGATCTGAGGAACAACATGGCAGTAAATCCCCTAAGTTTTCTTATTAGTACGCATATTCCCTAGACGGAGCATTCCAGAAACATCTATCCTAGAATTGCAATAGGAGCAGGAAAAATAAGTTCCACAAAAAGTCTAGTTCTCCTAGATAAAGGACCAGGAAGTGGTAGCCTAAAATAAAAGGGCTTTTAGGCAATGTCTACCCTATTTCCGCCAAACACCAATGGAGAAAGTTACAGACACATAAATACACACTCTCTCATAGTTCTAACAAAGGCCAGCAGAGGGCTAATATTTCACCCTCCCCTCCCAACCCAGCAGAAGAATGCCACAGTACTTCGAATCCCCTATGTGGTAGAACTGGCAGAGCCATTCAGAGCGCTCACCTTCCTTTGCCCCTGATGAAGCAGGCAGTGTCCTCCTGCAGGATGCTGCTGCAAACCCAGCAAGGAGCTGCTCTGCCCTTCTCCACTTCAGGAAAGCAAGCAACTCTCCAATTTAAAGGTAGGGGTAGTATTGATGGGAAAGAGTAAGGAACTTATTTTCCATCCTCTGCTCCATGGAAGGAGGTAATATTCTCACCACCCTCCAAAAGAGTATTAGCAGGGTGCGCAGGGAGCTGATCTGCACCCCCACCTGCCTGAGGCAGGCTGTACTCCAATTCTTCACCAGGGGAGTGTCACCTCAGCCCAGGAAGGACTGAGACTCCAACTCTACCCTCCCATCGGACAACAAGGAGACATGATGAGGTGGTGCAAAGAAGGGTACCTCAGCATTTCACTTCCTCCACCCATGTCATGGCCTGGCAGGAGCTGGCCCTTCACTTTCACCCAGCATCAGTATGACTGAAAAGGAAGTGTGCGCCAGGGCCCATCAGCACTCTACCTCCCCAACCCCTTGGTGTCAGGGGAGCCCAGCTGAGAACCGCACATCTATACCTTCTTCACGGCATGACCGAATGCAGTGACGTGAATCTGGGCTAGTCTGTACCCAAGTTCCCATCCCTCTCCCAAGGGAGCAGGGCCTAGTGGGGAGGTGAGCGGAGCCCCCATCCCTGGCGTTAGTTAGACTGAAGGATGTGGTGTGAGCAAGGACTGGTCAGTATTCCACCACCCTCTCCACTTCCTTGTGAAGTGAACCCAATGGGAAGCTGAGCCTCCTCTTACACTTGGCATCTGTGAGGCAGAATAAGGTGACAGGGGAAAGATTCTTGACCTTCCACCACCCTCTTCCCTGGTGTCAGTAGAGACCAGCAGGAAGCTGAGTTTCCGCCACCCCAAAACTACAAAGTGGTGTGAGTTAGCAATGTGCTTTCCCCGCCCTGGTGGCAGTGAGGCTCAATGGGCATATATCTAGAGAAAACCATAATTCAAAAAGATACCTGCACCCCTATGTCCATAGTAGCCCTATTTACAATAGCCAAGACATGGAAACAACTTAAGAGTCCACCACAGATGAATAGATAAAGAAGATATGGTGTGTAATGGTCCATTTTGTGTGTGTGTGTATACACTTAGCATATAGACGTATATAATGTAATTATATATATGTAATATATATTGCTTAGCCATAAAAAAGAATGAAATAATGTCATTTGAAGTAACATTTGGACCTAGATATTGTCATACTAAGTGAAGTCAGACAGAGAAAGACAAATATCATATGATACAACATGTATGTGGAATCTTTAAAGAAATAATACAAATGAACTTATTTACAAAATAGAAACATATGGACTTCAAATACAAACTTATGGTTACCAAGGTGAAATGTGGGTTAGGGGGAGACTGAAAAATTAGGCATTTGGGTATTAACATATACACACTACTGTATAAAAAAAAAAATAGATAAACAAGGATCTACTTATAACACAGGAAACCCTACTCAATACTCTGTAATAACCTAAATGGGAAAAGAATCTGAAAAAAATGTATATGTACAACTGACTCACTTTGTTGTATACCTGGAACAGAACATTGTAAATCAACTATGCTCCAATATAAAATAAAAAATAGAAAAATACATCACTCAGACACAACAAGGTGGTACCAGTAGGTGGCCCAGTTTCACTGAGGAGGTGTCTGAAGTGCGAAACTTCCAACCCATCATCTGTAATAAAGCAGTGTGGGTCACTCAGGTGGTGGTGACAAGAATAAGTGGGAAGCTAAATGTATACATTCACCTGGCCATTGTACCTTATCTCAACAGGGGGTCAACCTAATAATAAAAGGAACAGTAAAGTGGAGCCAGAGTCTCATAACACAGTATCTAAAAGGTCCAGAGGAAAATAAAATTACTTGTCATACCAAGAACCAGAGAAACTATGACTTAGAATGAGAACAGAAAATCTACCAATACAACACTGAGATGAATCAGATAGTGGAATTATCTGATAAGATTTAAAAGCATAGAAGTGCCTCTGGAAGAAGTTGTGAACTCTCAAGGTGAATGAAGAAAAAGAAATTCTCAGCAAATAAATAGAAGTTATAATAAAAAGATTAAAATGGAAATTAAAGCATTAAAAAAAGAAACCACTGAAACAACAATGAAAAAAAATTTGCTATATGAACTCAAGAGTAAAGTTAAGATTACAGGATAGAAACTAAACTTGAGGGCAGATCAACAGTACTTATATAGGCTAAATAAAAGAGGGAAAAGAAGAGATTGAAAGAAATAAAATGAAGAGAGCCTCACAGATTTGAGGGACAATAACAGAAGAGTTAATATTGGGATAATCAGAATCTTGGAGAAGAGAGAGTGGATTGAAAATGTATTCAAAGAAATTTTGTCTGAAAACACTGAGAAACAGCAAAAGACATAAGCATACAGAATCAAGAGGCTGAGCAAACTCAGGATAGATAGTACTGCTGCTGCTAAGTCACTTCAGTCGTGTCCGACTCTGTGCGACCCCATAGATGGCAGCTCACCAGGCTCCCCCGTCCCCAGGATAGATAGTAGGATAATACCAAAAATATTCACACCAAGGAGTTCAATATCAAACTTCTGAAAACACAAAGAAAAATTGAAAGTAGCCACAGGAAAATTATGTGAAACTTATTAGGGAATATCAATTCCAATTAAAACAGGTTTCTCATCTGAACGATGGAGGCCTGAAGGAGGGGTACAACATTTTTCAAGTAATGACAGAAATTAACTCTCAATCACAAATTTTACATTCAGCAAAAAATATCCTTTAGAAATAAATGGAAACTCGACATATTCTCAGTTGAATGAAAACTAAGAAATTTTGTTTTCATCAGTCCTACCCTTAAAGAAGGACTAAAGAAAGTTACTTAGACAGAAACAAAATGATAATAGAAGGTTTAGAGCTTAAGAAAGAAAATAAAAACATCAGAATGAGCAATACTAAGTGTAAATATATAAACTATCTGTATCATGAATTTATTAAATAACATTTGATGGCTGAAGAAAAAACTATAATACCATCTGTTGTGGTGCTCAGTGTATGGAGAGGAAACAGTCAAGGTAATTATACTTAAAATCAGGGTAGGTAAAGGGACCTAAATGGAAGTGAAACTTCTATACTTCAACAGAAGTGACAAAATATCAATGCCAGTAGACTGTGACAACTATATATAGTGTAATACCTAAGACACTAAAAACACTACAAAAAAAGATACATCAAAAATGTCATAAACAGAAATGAATTCTAAAGTGTGCTCAAGTAACCTACAGCAAAGTAAGAAAAGTGAAGGAGAAAAATTTTTAAAAATAGAAAACAAATGACAAAATTGCAGACATAACTCTATCATATGATTAAGCTTAGATGTAAATACACCAAATAAATTGCAAAGATTGGTAGAGTGGATTCAAAGATAATATACAGATAATCAATATATATGGAGAATATATAAATACACACACATTTTATACACATACACACGCATAATACAAGCTACACAACAGTAGAATATACATTAATTTTAAGTGCTCACAGAACATTCACCAAGAACATTGGGCCATTTTTTTTTAAATTCAAGAAAATTTAAAGAACTGAAATCAAATAATGCTTTTTTTTCTGACCACAATGTATTCAAATGGAAATAAATACCAGAAACATAATTTTTTAAAATCTTCAAAAGCTCAGAAATTAGACAGCATACCTGGAATTAATGCATGCATCAAAGAGGAAGTCTCAATAGAAATAAAAATAAATAGAACTGAATAAAAATGAACATACTAAAATATCTATGATACAGCTAAAATGGTACAGAAGTGAATATTTACAGCACTGAATTACACATTAAATTACAGCAGAAGTCTACTGCTTATATTTAAGAAGAGAAACGTCTAGAAATATTAATCTGAGTTTCTACCTCAAGAAACCCTAGAAAAAGAGCAAAATAAGTGCAAACTGTTAGGTAGGTAGAATATGAAAAAGGAGTCCAGAATGGCAGTGCCTAAAAGACAAATAAGGGAAAAGCCAAGAAAATAGAACCAAGGAAGGTCCTAGTACCCGAGTGAGAACCCCAGGTAAAACAGAGTCCTCCTGGCTAGCCCAATTTTCACAGGACAGGCTCAGGGGAAGGAGGAAAAAACATCTAAAAAGAGGAGCCAAAATTGGGCCAGGGGGCTTCTCTTCTTTTGGGTCAGCTCGCCCTCATGCCTCAAGGGTGTATTTTCCTTTGCTTGCTAAATAAAACTGAGCTGTAACACGGAGTTATAACACTGGTCTGTACAAGGAAATTACACAGGACTGTAACACTCGTCCATCCATCGCTTCAAATTTTTGTTGCAATGAGACAGAACCAAGGAAATTACACACTCCCCCAACAAAACCAAGCTAATGAAAAGAAATAATAAATATAAAAGCAGAAATCAATGAAATTGAGGATAGGAAAACATTAGAGAAAAGCCAAGGAAACAAGAATTTGGTTTTTCAAAAATATCCACTAAACTGATAAACCTCCAGCAAGAGTGACAATTATAAGAAGAGAGAAGATACAAATAATATCAAGAATGAAATAAGTGATATCACTTTAGATCCCATAACCAGTTAAATGATAAGTGATAATGAAAAATAAATAATATCAAAATCACAAATTCAATTCACTTAAAATAAACTAGTTCTCTGAGAACCACAAACTACCTAAAATCAGCCGAGATAAAAATATACAATCCAAATTAAAGAAATTCAACTTAAATAAACAGCTTCAACAATGAGATCTCCAAACAACTTCACTATACCTGGAGATGTCTATCAAACATTTAAGAAAGAAATAACACTAATTTTACATAATCTATTTCTGAAAATAGAATAGGAGGGAACACTTCCCAACTCATTTTATGAGGATAGCTTTAACCTAATAGTAAAATATAGGACAAGAAGGGAAAACTATGGGTCAATACAGCTCACAAATATAGATGGAAAAATCGTAAGAATATTAGTAAATCAAATCAAGCAGCATATATAAAGAGTCATCATGACTAGTTAAATTTATTTCAGATATATAAAGTTGGTTCAAGATTTGAAAATCAGCCAGTGATCAACCACTTTAATAGGCTAAAGAAGAAAAATATCAATTGATGTAGTCAAGGTCTTTAACAACATCCAACATTCATTATGATGAAAATTTTTAGTAACTCAGCAATAAAGGGAAATTCCCTCAACATGATAGCTAATATTATACTTACTGGTAAAAAAACTGAATCCTTCCTCCCTAAGATTAGGAACAAAGCAAAGATGTTTGGCATTATCACTCTTATACAACATAATACTAGAAATTCTAGCTATTGCAACAAAGAAAAAACATCATACAGATTGGAAAGAAACTAATTGCAGACAACATGATTGTCTATGTAGAAAATCCCAACAAATTAGAAAACAATTCTCAGAACTAATAAGTTAAGTTTTTAAATACAGAATTAAGCCCCCTAATTTAATAAGGTTTCTGTATACTAACAAAAATATGTGGGAGCTAAAACCTGATCGATTTCAATCACTTCAAAGAAAATTAAACACTTATGAATCAACTTAGCAAAACATACACAGGGTTTGTATGCTCAAAATTACAAAATGCCTATTAAAAAATCAAAGATTTAATTAAATAGGTTATTTATCATGTTCATTATTAGAAGATTCAGCATGATGGTAATTCTCCCCAAGTTGATCTATAGATGTAATGAAATTCCTACCAAAATCCTGATAAGACATTCAGTAGACACAGGTAAACTTATTCTAAAATTTATATGAGAAGGCACAAGCCCTGCTACTGCTGCTGCTAAATCGCTTCAGTCGGGTCCGACTCTGTGCGACCCCATAGACAGCAGCCCACCAGGTTCCCCCATCCCTGGGATTCTCCAGGCAAGAACACTGGAGTGAGTTGCCATTTCCTTCTCTAATGCATGAAAGTGAAAAGAGAAAGTTTAGTTGCTCAGTCGAGTCTGACTCTTAGCGACCCCATGGACCGCAGCCTACCAGACTCCTCCGTCCATGGGATTTTCCAGGCAAGAGTACTGGCGTGGGTTGCCAATTGCCTTCTCCAGGCACAAGCCCTAAAAATATGTTAAAGAGTTAAATCTGTGATGAAGACACAGGTGGGTATGTTTATAAAAGGGGAACTCAGGGTAGCCTTATGGTAATAGGACTGTTCTTTATCTTGATTATGATGGAGGCACAGATCAACATATGTGATAATATTGTATGGAACTATACACACAAGAGCTTCTCAGGTGGCTTAGTGGCAAAGAATCCACCTGCCAATGCAGAAGATGCAGGTTCGATCCCCAGGTTGCGAAGATTAAGGAAATGACAATCCACTACAGTATTCCTGCCTGAGAAATTCCATGGACAGAGGCCTGGCGTGCTGTGATTCATGGGGTCACTAAGAGTCAGACACGACTGAGCGACTGAACTGAACTGAAGCATACATGAGAAATAATAGTGAATGATCCCAAGTATCTCTTATCCCCAGTAATATCTTGCAAAACTATAGTATAATATCAGAGCCAGGATACTGACATTGATCTAATCCACCCATTTTATTTAGATTTCCCATTTTTCCTGTACCTGTTTGTGTGTGTGTTGTTGTTGTGTATCCCATGGGGTCACAAGAGAGTCAGACATGACTTAGCAACTACACAACAACACACACACAAACAGGTACAGGAAAAATGGGAAATCTAAATAAAATGGGTGGATTAGATCAATGTCAGTATCCTGGCTCTGATATTATACTATAGTTTTGCAAGATATTACTGGGGATAAGGGATACTTGGGATCATTCACTATTATTTATCATGAATGCTTCAGTTCAGTTCAGTCGCTCAGTCATGTCCAACTCTTTGCGACCCCATGAATCGCAGCACGCCAGGCCTCCCTGTTCATCACCATCTCCCGGAGTTCACTCAGACTCATGTCCATCGAGTCAGTGATGCCATCCAGCCATCTCATCCTCTTGTCCCCTTCTCCTCCTGCCCCCAATCCCTCCCAGCATCAGAGTCTTTTCCAATGAGTCAACTCTTCGCATGAGGTGGCCAAAGTACTGGAGCTTCAGCTTTAGCATCATTCCTTCCAAAGAAATCCCAGGGTTGATCTCCTTCAGAATGGACTGGTTGGATCTCCTTGCAGTCCAAGGGACTCTCAAGAGTCTTCTCCAACACCACAGTTCAAATGCATCAATTCTTCAGCGCTCAGTTTTCTTCACAGTCCAACTCTTACATCCATACATGACCACAGGAAAAACCATAGCCTTGACTAGACGGACCTTAGTCGGAAAAGTAAAATCTCTGCTTTTGAATAGGCTATCTAGGTTGGTCATAACTTTTCTTCCAAGCAGTAAGTGTCTTTTAATTTCATGGCTGCAGTCACCATCTGCGGTGATTTTGGAGCCCCCCCAAATAAAGTCTGACACTGTTTCCACTGTTTCCCCATCTATTTCCCATGAAGTGATGGGACTAGATGCCATGATCTTCGTTTTCTGAATGTTGAGCTTTAAGCCAACTTTTTCACTCTCCTCTTTCACTTTCATCAAGAGGCTTTTTAGCTCCTCTTCACTTTCTGCCATAAGGGTGGTGTCATCTGCATATCTGAGGTGATTGATATTTCTCCCGGCAATCTTGATTTCAGCTTGTGTTTCTTCCAGTCCAGCGTTTCTCATGATGTACTCTGCATATAAGTTAAATAAGCAGGGTGACAATAAACAGCCTTGACGTACTCTTTTTCCTATTTGGAACCAGTCTGTTGTTCCATGTCCAGTTCTAACTGTTGCTTCCTGACTTGCATACAGATTTCTCAAGAGGCCGGTCAGGTGGTCTGGTATTCCCATCTCTTTCAGAATTTTCCAGTTTATTGTGTCCTCACAGTCAAAGGCTTTGGCATAGTCAATAAAGCAGAAATAGATGTTTTTCTGGAACTCTCTTGGTTCTTCCATGGTCCAGCGGATGTTGGCAATTTGATCTTTGGTTCCTCTGCCTTTTCTAAAACCAGCTTGAACATCAGGGAGTTCACAGTTCACGTATTGCTGAAGCCTGGCTTGGAGAATTTTGAGCATTACGTTACTAGCATGTGAGATGAGTGCAATTGTGCGGTAGTTTGAGCATTCTTTGGCATTGCCTTTCTTTGGGATTGGAAGGAAAACTGACCTTTTTCAGTCCTGTGGCCACTGCGGAGTTTTCCACATCTGCTGGCATATTGAGTGCAGCAATTTCACAGCATCATCTTTCAGGATTTGAAATAGCTCAACTGGAATTCCATCACCTCCACTAGCTTTGTTCGTAGTGATGCTTTCTAAGGCCCCCTTGACTTCACATTCCAGGATGTCTGGCTCTAGATGAGTGATCACACCATTGTGATTATCCGGGTCATGAAGATCTTTTTTGTACAGTTCTTCTGTGTATTCTTGCAACCTCTTCTTATTATCTTCTGCTTCTGTTAGGTCCATACCATTTCTGTCCTTCATCGAGCCCATCTTTGCATGAAATGTTCCCTTGGTATCTCTAATTTTCTTGAAGAGATCTCTAGTCTTTCCCATTCTGTTCTTTTCCTCTATTTCTTTGCATTGATCGCTGAAGAAGGCTTCTTATCTCTTCTTGCTATTCTTTGGAACTCTGCATTCAGATGCTTATATCTTTCCTTTTCTCCTTTGTTTTTCACCTCTCTTCTTTTCACAGCTATTTGTAAGGCCTCCCCAGACAGCCATTTTGCTTTTTTGCATTTCTTTTCCATGGGGATGGTCTTGATTCCTGTCTCCTGTACAATGTCACGAACCTCATTCCATAGTTCATCAGGCACACTATCTATCAGATATAGGCCCTTAAATCTATTTCTCACTTCCACTGTATAATCATAAGGGATTTGATTTAGGTCATACCTGAATGGTCTAGTGGTTTTCCCTACTTTCTTCAATTTAAGTCTGAATTTGGTCATAAGGAGTTCATGATCTGAGCCACAGTCAGCTCCTGGTCTTGTTTTTGTTGACTGTATAGAGCTTCTCCATCTTTGGCTGCAAAGAATATAATCAATCTGATTTTGATGTTGACCATCTGGTCATGTCCATGTGTAGAGTCTTCTCTTGCGTTGTTGGAAGAGGGTGTTTGCTATGACCAGTGCATTTTCTTGGCAAAACTATTAGTCTTTGCCCTGCTTCATTCCACATTTCAAGGCCAAATTTGCCTGTTACTCCAGGTGTTTCTTGACTTCCTACTTTTGCATTCCCATCCCCTATAATGAAAAGGACATCTTTTTTGGGTGTTAGTTCTAAAAGGTCTTGTAGGTCTTCATAGAACTGTTCAACTTCAGCTTCTTCAGCGTTACTGGTTGGGGCATAGACTTGGACTACCGTGATATTGAATGGTTTGCCTTGGAAACGAGCAGAGATCATTCTGTCATTTTTGAGATTGCATCCAAGTACTGCATTTCGGACTCTTTTGTTGACCATGATCGCTACTCCACTTCTTCTGAGGGATTCCTGCCCGCAGTAGTAGATATAATGGTCATCTGAGTTAAATTCACCCATTCCAGTCCATTTTAGTTTGCTGATTCCTAGAATGTTGACTTCACTCTTGTCATCTCTTGTTTGACCACTTCCAGTTTGCCTTGATTCATGGACCTGACATTCCAGGTTCCTATGCAATATTGCTCTTTACAGCATGGGACCTTGCTTCTATCACCAGTCACATCCACAGCTGGGTATTGTTTATGCTTTGGCTCCATCCCTTCATTCTTTCTGCAGTTATTTCTCCACTGATCTCCAGTAGTATATTGGGCACCTACTGACCTGGGGAGTACCTCTTTTGGTATCCTATCATTTTGCCTTTTCATACTATTCATGGGGTTCTCAAGGCAAGAATACTGAAGTGGTTTGCCATTCCCTTCTCCAGTGGAGCACATTCTGTGAATGTTTACAAATACACAATTATCTCCAAATAAGTCAATTAAACATAAAGAAGTACTATCTAGATGGGCTCTCTCCTAGTTTAGTGCTCCTCAGTTTTCAGAATTTCTGGGGTCTCACTTCTCTTCGATATTTATAAAAGCCTTTTCCCACAAACTTTGAGATTTTCTGCCTGAAATTGTTAGAGGTATTTTAGGGGATTAAATAATAATGGCCACCATTTGTCCCAATGCATATTCCCACAGAACTCATCTTATTTCCAGCTCACTTGTTTATTTCTTCTAGCTACCTCTCACTCAACCCAAACATTGAAACCAACTCTTCTATAGATTCCCTAAAGTGCCAACCCTTCCCCGCAAATAGCTAGCTATAATTGACTTGGGGCAAATAACTACAACACAAGGGATTTGCATCCCAGAAAACATCTTAAAATTGCATACTACATATCCATAATCTCGGTTTTCTTGGTCAACCGCACCACAGTGAAATTGGCATGGACTGAGTCTCCTCTTCTGAGCTCTGGGTTCTGGCTCTCCTCCCCTCCCCCCACCCTCAACTTGACCACCTTCTGACTTTTCCCTTTTCTTTTCCCTTTCTCTCCTTAAACTGAGAACCATGAAAACTAATCATAAACCAAAAAATCCAACTATTTTTCTACTTCTAGAATATACAATTTTTTCTGAGATTATTTCATGTAATCTTTAGAAAGTAAAGTGAAGCTGCTTTTCCTAATATGCTTACTATATATATATATAAATACACACACACATATAAATACACAAACATGACTGAGCAACTAAGCACACAATTATATACATATGTATGATGTATATGTAATTTTTAAATATCACTTTTCTCTGTTGTAGTTAGATAATGGAAAGACTAGCATATCCATTAAAGCCTTTCCATTCTTTGGAAAGTTTTTATAATTTGACTATTCTTTCTTTGGCTCAGAGATATCTAAACTGGTATCTTGAACATATGCTCTTATTATGTATCCAGAACAATACAGCTGCTTGGAATATTTTTGAAGGTTGCATTTTAGAGAGAGAAATACCAGGGGAAATTGTATGGGAAAATAAAACTATTCAAGGCCATGTTTAAATAAAGTCATATTCTCTATTCCATTACCAAGCGATACATACCATAGGCCAAATTCTGCCCTAGGTTATATGCACGCTGCTCTTTCTGACTTTAGTGGGAATTGTTCATGTATAACTGAAGGCTTCAGTTAGCCCTGTGGGCACAGAAATGCCTACCCTCAAAAGAAGCAAAAATTATCTGTCTTACTATATTTGGCTTTTAGATGAAAGTGATATAATATAAATGACAATTCTATTAGATAATATAGGTTTTAAAAAGCACTACCATCAAATTTTAACCATTAAAAATTTGACAGAATTACCATAGTGGCATTTGCAAGACCAGAGATTGTTCAAACAGATAAGTAGATGCTGGAAAATACTTTTTGTTGCAGTTTTCGATTTTAGTAGTATATGGAATAATGTGCACTATAATATTTGTATGTATTTTCCTTTTGTATATATCATGCATTTTATAGCTATTGGCTGAGAGTCGACCATTTTCTGGCAAGAAAAATTGCTAAATTTTTCAAATAGCAGTTTCTAAGTTTAAATGTTAATTTATCCATGGTTTGCTTTAGATTTTGATTAGAGGTGTTTTCAGAGGAAAGATCTTACTGAACTTAAATTTTTGCTATGAAATATTAGACTGATAACATTCAGACTTGTAAAGTCTAAACACTGCAATGAGAGGCGTGATGATCTCTTTGCACATATTAACTAGACAAATATTTTCTTTTGATGTATACATGTATATTGTGTATATACTAAGGTAAATAACAGTTATGAAACACAATGGATTAGAAGCATGTGACAAAATATGGGTTGCCTGTCAGAGGGAGAAAAAAATAAAAATAAAAAATTCATAGCACTATGTAAACATCTAAGCCACTTTTTCCAGCCTTCTTTATTTAATACATGATATATTTCTAAGAAACTCAGACCACTCTTACCCTTACAAACATCTTATGTTAGTCTCATGTCCCAGGAATTGCTCACCCATTCCTGATATATAGAGTTCCTTCCTCCTCTTTTCTACCTAGGTAAAAGCCTAGTTTCCTTTAAGAGTTAACTCAGATCCTACGTTCTTTATGGAACCTTCCTAACAAACCTGAATTGCAGCAGGCCATTTCCTACCTTAAATTCTGATTATTTTATTATACATTTTGTAATCCATCAAGGAAGGAAGGAAAAGAATAAACACTACTTGGGCCCCACCTCAGAGCCACGAAGACATGCTGGAGTGTTGGCATCTGAATATTTTTGAAAGCTTCTCAATGATGCTAATGATTTCTAGAGTTGAGAATTACTGCTCTGAGCTGCAGTCTAGCTTGTAAGAAGTCTCTTCCAATGTATCTCTTTGGGCAAATGAAACTATTATTCATACAATCATCCAAAAGCCAATAATCTGGGATTTATAAACATCTCCCTTTACCTTAACCTCTACTCTCTTTCAATCAACAAGTCCTTTGATTTTAATTCCTAAATAGATTTTAAAGCTGACCACTTCTCTGTGTATCTATTATTGCCAACATAGTCCAAGGTATACTTATATCTCACCTGGACTCTAACTTTAACAATCTTTTTTTCTTGTCCTCATGCAAATTTTTCTTCTTCACTGCAACCAACATCTGCCCAGGCCATATATTTTCCCTCCTTCCCCAACTTCTTCCCTCACCCTCTGTTCCCTATATAAAGTATTTCCATAGAGTCCCCTTGAAAAAAATTTAACGTGACCACAGTGATCTTTAAAACATAGTCTCTTTCAGTGGCACTGGCTTCATTTTGCATGCAGCTCTGCTTGTCTGCTGTACTCCACCCCCACACTGGCCTTTTAGTATCTCATATGCAACAGAGTCCCTTTTACCAAAGGGCATTTGTACCATGTGCTCCATATGGATGGAATGTTCTTCTCTACTCAGGTTGCCTAGTTCAGTTCCATATGTTCTTTTGAATACATACTATCAGTTAAATTACGACAATCCCAAAAAGACAGCTTGAAGTCCTAACCCCTGTGCCTGTTAACATGACCTTATTTTGGAATAGTTTTTGTGGATATAATCCAGTTAAGATGAAGTCATACTGAATTAGGATGGATGCTAACCCAGCATGACAGGTGTTCTTATAAAAAGAGAAGACACTGACACACAATGGAGAAGATGGTCATGTGATGTTGGAGGCAGCGATGAGAGCAATGCGTCTAAAAACAAAGGATTGCTGGTAAACACGAGGAGCAGCAAGTAAGGCTACCCCTCTATAGATTTCAGACAGAGCATGGTCTTGCAGATACCTTGATTTCAAACTTCTACTGGAAAAGAATACACTTTTGTTGTTTTAAGCTACCCAGTGTGTGGATTTTAGGGAAAGCCCAGAAAACTAATACACACATCTAATACAATTTCCTCCAAGTAAGCCTTTCTTGACTTCAGAGATTTGATCAAATGGTCCTTCAGATGATCCCATAGATCTTATCAAAGTCATAATTTGGCTTTCATTGGCGTGATTATTTGTCTTTTCTAATAAACTGTAAGTTCCATCACAGCAGACTGTAAAGTATCACTACTTCATCAGATATTTTTTTCTTTACATGTCACATTTATGGTAGAATTTAAATACGCTGGGTTTATCTTTGTTCCCAATTGTCATGGGTATCTAACAGTTCAAGGAGTTACATCATTTTCCTAGGGTTGCACAATTTTTAAGTAAGATATCAAGAATTGAACTTTGCCTTTTTATTATATATGATATTTTAAAGTCCCATGCAAAGACAAAAATTAATTTTCACTTGGATGGTTTTACCTTTTTCTAATCAAGTGGTAAAAATTCTGCCTTCTTATTTTTACTGTATTGTTACAGGGCTTGGTTCTGTATGTCATGGATCAGGTGACCAGGGAAGGCTAAGTAGAATATTCTTTCTTTAGCCCACCATGGTCTTTCCTGACTGTTATAAACCATAGAGATATTGAGAACATAACGTAAAATTTTATGCATTAAGCCACCTGTATCAATGAGAGTATAATCATAAAAATATGTTGATTTTAATTATTTGTACAAATCATGTAAATAAGTGAAGCATTATAAACATTGACATTACAAATATGTACAAACATGTATGAAAATTAATTTATATTTACTTTGCAAATATGTCTTTTCAGTTCTTGGTTTTTGTCAAGGGGACGTTTAGAGAATTTTGATACTCTTTGTACTTCTGATACAAGTACTTCTTGTCTTTACAGTGATCTAGGTTCATAGCAGTTTATTATTTTTTAGGTAAAGGTCAGGGAAACTTGATTTTAAATTCAGGCAGGAAATTTAACCTTGGCAAGGCTCCTTTTTTAATCCAGTACAACGAACTAGGCTCAATAATCACAGCTTTTATTATCATCATTTTTAACTGAGTATTCTGAAAAGCTTTGTTAAATTCTATTGATCTTTAATTTGTTTCAAGTGACAAACTATTCCCCTAACTTGGGTGATATTCGACTGACTAGACACAAACAGAAGGCTTTCATATACATGTAAATAATTACAGTTTAAAGCAATAAAATGTATTAAAGGAATCCTATGGATTGAGATTCTCTTGTGGTAGGAGTTGAGGTGGTGCTCTCAGGAGAATCCCAGTACACAGAGCTTCCTGAAATGAATGAAGAAGCTTCCATGAGGTTGCAAGGACAGTTTATGTTCCCTCAATCAATAGAGACATGGAAATACCTTTATAAAGTGTGCACATGGGCATACACTCCAGAGATTAATTGAGAGAGTTAGTTTATCTATTCTAACAAATGTTGGTTAAATTGCATTTTATTTTTCTCCAGAACCATCAATAGTTTCCCTTTTTCAGATTGAATACATAAATCAAAAGAACATATTTCATGAACAAACTATGATTATGAAACTCCTATTCTTCATGTATTGATCCCTGAAACTTTATTTACCCATGTATTTTTTTTTTTTTCTCTTCTCTGTATTATATTAGAACTGCTCTTTTTCACATTATTGTAGCTAGGACCATCTGTGGCTCTTGACTTGTCAGTGTTTCAAGGAGTCCTCAAAATAGCATAGATGTAGTGAAAAACTCATTGCTAAACCAATTCTTGCTTCCACACTTGCAGTATTTCATCAGCTTCTAATTATAGACTACTACTACATTTCAGCATAATTATTAAAGGGTTACTAATGATTCTTTGATGCTATTGGTCTTATAAAACATGTAGAACTATTTAGGGGAAAACTGTTTTCATAGGAAACTCTGAGGTTTTACTTTTAAATGATACACAACAGAATGTCAATATCCTTCCAAGCTGCTTTACTCACCAAGCCCTAACAAACTGCTGAAGTAAAATCCTTTTACATATTTTAAAACCTAAAAAAAAAAAGAAAATCCAAAGAGATCTCTTAAAATAACCATAACATGCTGATACAATATGAAAACGAAGCTTTAAAAAATCTGCTAATGTTATCAGTGTTCCCCATTTGATAATAAAAAGTCTGAATTGATTTTTTTCCAGTTTTAGTACAAAAAATATGACATAACGAATTTCAGCTTGATATAATTTGAAATAGCCAATATATTAAACCCCAAAGTAAAATTTAAATTGGCAATCATGTCAGATTCAAGTCCCTGAATGAATATTAATTTAAAAACTAATCATTTTCCAACAGGTTGAAGCTTCAAAATGCTATTTCTTGAATAAAAGCTGTTAGATCCATTACAGTAATATCAGGCATTTTTTTTTGTTTAGGAAAATAGACCTCCAAAATTTGGAATGTCTGACTCATCCTAGCACCATTTTTTTTTGCCCAGGGATTTAATTATTTAAAACTCATTTCTTTTTTTTAGATTTGGGAAATTAGAATTCTGATTTTACTGATGGAAAGCTGACACTAAGTGAACTCTCTGAGGTAAGGTACAAGGCCAGGTCGGTTAATTAATTTTATGTCACTATGTCTATGTAAGTTAAATTCTGGTTTCTGAGCCAAATCTATGAGTAAAGGTATTTTAGTTTTATAGACACACACACACACACACACACACATGCACATACCATGGAAATGAATTGACTGTGGCCATATTGGAGGATGAGTAAAGACATACATATATACATTAACTATAGCCTTGCAATTTTAAACTTGACTAAGCCAGATTATCAAGTATGTGTTCTGTCCTATGCCCAGCATGATGAAGGCCCTGATCCCCAAATTAAACAGAATTTGGATGCACTCGATAATAAAGCAACAGAGAATAAGTTACATTTCACATTTAAAATATATTCTTTGCAGTTAAATAGTGAAAGAGTTACAAGTTGCACTTGTCCATATCTTGGCCAAGAAGTCTACCAAAAACATTGCTGTGTAAATTACAGACCGCAGAGGGAAGCAGGGGCAAAAGCATAATCCCGAGCATCACTTGAGGAGCTGGCTGTGTCACTTAACCATGTCTATCCAGACAACCCTACACAAATTAACAGCTTCCCACACTTCTTCTCAACAAAGAATTCCAGGAAGCCTTGTTTTGCACATCTAGCCCAATCCTCTTATCACATAAGAAAACTGAGCTAAGTATATTTGTTAAGACTACAGAGTAGCATTACCTGTAGCATTACCTGAGTCAGATTTCTCTTCTCCTTACCTGTTATTCTTCCCACTTCTTTTTGTATCACTTTTTAGGAATGAGTACCTTCTTTATTTAGCATCTATAACTTTATAAGTATCTTAATATCTTAAATATATCAGAAGTGAGAAGTTAAGGTGTTAATCGCTCAGGCATGTCCAACTCTTTGCAACCCTGCCAGGCTCCTCTGCCCATGGAATTCTCTAAGCAAGAATACCGGAGTGGGTAGCCATTCCCTTCTCCAGGCGATCTTTCTGACCCAGGGATCAAACTCAGGCCTCCTGCATTGCAGGCAGGTTCTTTACTGTATGAGCCACCAGGGAAGCCCAAATGTATTCAGACTTGTGTCCAATTTAAAGGAATGCTATGCAGATCTCCAGTTTAAATAACTGCTCTTTAATTATTATTTGAATGAATACAGATCTCCAAAATGCTGGGTATCCCCATATCTATCAATAAATACCAGATGATTAAAATCCAGTCTGCGTGATTTTCCTGCTTTATGACTGTTTTGTTCTGTAGTTTTAATGTAAAAAGTAGAATAGGGATTTAAAAAAAACTTACATAAAAATAAATAAATAAAAGAAGAGCACAAATTGGAAAGGACAAGTTTTCTCTTGATAGTCAAATAGTTATGAAATAAAGGTGTCTCATTAAATCATAAGTACTTTAGCCTTTCTTGAAAGAAGACGAGGATTTAAAGATTTATAAAGAAATTTTGCCTAAACTAGGAAGTGACTCTTATTTGACATGTATTGAAATGATAATGCTGATTTCAATAGGCACTCTAAGAGCATCTGACTCCTAGGGGAGTAATTCAGTCATGGTTACCTCTTCACTTTTAGATTTTTAAACTTTCTTTGTAAAGCTTTTAATGTACTACTGCCTACCAAAACATGGCACAGTTTCACAGGTAAGGCAAAATAAAGGCAAGTAAAAAGCATTTGTTCATCATTACTGATACAAAACTATGCAACAAATAAATATACTCATTTGATATCTTTTGTGGAGTCCACTTATTCAGTGGTTTCTATTTCCATATTTTTATAACCCAATTCTGGTTCTGGTACACTGGCAGCAGTCAGAATGGACAAGATATATAATAAGTCTTGTATCTGCTAACTACTGAATAAATGAGAGGCAAGCATAGACAGACCGAATCCATCATTGCAATAGATACCAGATGTGACCTACCTTTTTGCAGGTTCTTTCAACCCTGGTGGCATAGAAACCCTGCTCCCTGCCAACTGAATTTGCTAAACTCATATCCTACCAAAAAGCAGGGTAGATAAGCCTAACGTGCTGATTGAAGATCACTTTGCCAATACCCTCCTATGGAAATTAATCATTTCCTCTCTGCGTTCAATCACCTCTCTGCGTTTCTATTTCAAATGTCCTTTTTAAGGCTTTTAATGCAATCCAGCGCACATGAGTAGAGGAATTTCACAGTTACAATCAGACCAAACAAAGATATGTTTAAAGTGTATTTAAATCCTCAATAATAGGATCTACACTGAAATAGACTTTATTTTTTTTTTTATTTTACTTTACAATTCTGTATTGGTTTTGCCATACATTGACATGAATCCACCACGGGTGTACATGCGTTCCCAAACATGAACCCCCCTCCCACCCCCCTCCCCACAACATCTCTCTGGGTCATCCCCGTGTACCAGCCCCAAGCATGCCGCATCCTGCATCGGACATAGACTGGCGATTCGATTCCTACATGATATTATACATGTTTCAATGCCCCTCTCCCAAATCATCTCACCCTCTCCCTTTCCCTCTGAGTCCAAAAGTCCGCTATACACATCTGTGTCTTTTTTGCTGTCCTGCATACAGGGTCATCATTACCATCTTTCTAAATTCCATATATATGTGTTAGTATACTGTATCCAAATAACAATTCTCAAGACACTTTAAGTGGAACCTGGGACCCCTTGCAGCAGTGCTTGAGTGAACGAGTGAAACTTGCTCAGTCGTATCTGACTCTTTGCGACCCCGTGGACTATATAGTCCATGGAATTCTCCAGGCCAGAATACTGGAGTGGGTAGCTTTTCCCTTCCCCAGGGGATCTTCCCAACCCAGGGATCGAACCCTGGACAATGTCTCCTGGGGCAACAACATACAAAGAAACTATAAAAGATTAAAAATAACTGGGTACATATTCAGTTGGGGCAAATTATGGACAATAAGAGAAGATGAAAAAACCCACATGCCACTTCTGAAGAGCTGAGACCAAAATCAGGGTACTGCACATGTCCCATGCACATAGCATCACCAAAGAGGTAGCAACCCACTTAAGTCATCTCTCTGGTCTGACCCTGGACCTGTTCCTATTCTCACCACATACAAGGAATCAGCTTGCACCTCACCTCAAAGAGCGAGCAAGGGAAACTGTTACTTGTTTTTGCGACCCACCCCCTCCCCCCGCCCCGCTACAGCAGGGGACCCAGTAAAGGCTTGCCTGAATTATTTGTCTGGCCTCTAATCAATTTCTATTAAGGAAGCCAAGAACCATGGTAGTAACATAAGGAAGTCTACCTGCTTCAGAGTTGGGGAAATGTAATAAATCAAAGATTTTCATGAAGTACACAAGGCTACAAACGTCCTCTAAGGCAAATGGTGTTGGCATGGACCACACTGGGGTGCACCTGCGAGAGCAGACTCACACTGATGCTCCAATACTTTGGCCACCTGATGCGAAGAACTGACTCATTGGAAAAGACCCTGATGCTGGGAAAGATTGAAGGCAAAAGGAGAAGGGGACAGCAGAGGATGAGATGGTTAGACAGCATCACCAGCTCAATGGACATGAATTTGAGCAAACTCCAGGAGATAGTGGAGAACAGAGGAGTCTGGTGGGCTGAAGTTCGGGAGGTTGCAGAGCCTAACTGAACAACGTGAGACCATATACTGGGAACTATGGTACACAGTACCTCTGGTGTAAAAGGCAAGGGTGACTTAAGACTGCACTGGACCCTTCCAGAGCCCTAAAGAAACCAAAGAAGAAACTGTGTATTCCCGAGAACTATAAAATAGCAGCCGTCTCACAGTTATCTCAGCCTTTAGCAACTTCTAAGGCAAACACAAACTGTTGTTGACAACTAAAGTAATCATATAACACCTTTTGAGTGCCTGATATGTAAAGTTCATTAGTTCTAAGGTCAGCATTTTAAATGCAACAGTCAAATTGTATTCATATCATCAGAGACTACCTAGAAAAGACAGCTGTAAAATCCAGGCCAAGGTCTTAATACTGCATGACTATTAAAATTAGTACTAGACAGCAAAAGAGCTGTTACACATTTTTAAACAAAATAAAATATACTAAGCAAATAAAACAAAACTTTCCTGAGGATATTACTCCAGATGGGACTGTCCTAAGCATCTGTGGACATTTTCACTGCAATTTTGAGGGGGAAATACTGAAATTTCAAAAGATACATCGTTAGGTCATTTAAATATTGTTTTTCTTTAGTTGTCACTTACAAATAGTTAAGATCTGAAAGGTAGTGCTTCACATCTTATGGGAAGATGCCATTTAAAGAAAAAAAAGGAAGATGGATCCTTGTGCTTAACCAAATGTTAAATATTTTTTATTTTACTCACCTGCACACTAAGATGAATCCATTTCTTCACAAGAATTCTCCCCAGTGTCATTACTTTTATTGGAGGCTGCAAACCATTTACTGTGCAGTAATAAAACATGGTCTCTTTCTCAGATATTGTAAGTTTGAATACAATCTGCCCATCCACTGTTTTTTCTATAACACACCTTGGGAAACAACCAGAAAAGAGAAAAGGTCAGTTTCCAACCAAAAGACAGGCTATCACATTGTCCAGTGAGGTGGTGCAACAGATCCCAAACTCTAATCAAAGGTCACAGTGAACAAGTACCCGAAGGTCATCATATTCAGGCCAGCTTTCTTTCAATTAAGAGGCCCTTTAATTTCAATAAAGATAGAGTTCTTATTTATCGTACATCTGCTAGAACCTTCACTCCCTTTATTAGAGATTCATGGTGGCAGCTCAAGTGGTTGAATCATCCTGCAAAACCAATATTTAGCCTATTGGCTCATTAGCTCCTCTGCCATTTCTTTTATAGGAAGCGGCACAATACACCACATTCTGCTTGGCTATTGAGCCACCAGAGCAAATCATTTTCTCCTCCTCTTTTTTTTTTTTAATGTAAAGATAGTTTAGTGTCCATAGAAGGCTCTAAACTGCTAGCCCTGAAGTCAGAATCGCTCTATTTAATTCCCATGATGAAATGGAGAATGGACAACTATAGTCTTTATTTAGCTCATCATCAACTGGCCAGAAGCCAAAGCCAGTGTCTGTAAGATGACTGCCCAGCTCGCCATGACCACAAAGCCCAATTGGGGCACTGAGATCATGGTAATGATCTGGGATGAAAGGTCATGGAATCGTCTAAAACTACAGTGAAATATTTTGATAAAATAGAAGAATTTTCAGAAAATTAACTGTCAGGCCAGTTATCAAATCATGTTATTTTTAAAAATAACTTATATCCTGATTACAATGGCACTATTTTCTCATCCCTTTAAAGAGACATGTTTTATGTTTTCTATATTCTCCACTGATTTATGTTTAGTATAAGTGATTTTATTTTATACAAACTATATCATTGCACACGCCTTAGCCACTCTGTACCCACTGAGAAGAAACAGATATGAACTTGAGCCCATTTCCAATTACATTTCAATCTAGCAGTTCAACTTTTGCAGGAGAGAAGAATCTCCTAAGGAGATTAGTCCCCCAAACCTGATATTTAGAGAGAAATATCATGAACATTAAGCACAAATATCTCTTCCAAGTAACTAGCTATTAAAGATGCTTATCAGCCTGCATCTCCCAACCAAGAACTCAAGGAGGTGGTATATCCCAAGGTGGAGAAGACCATCAAGTCCCAGAGGAGTCTGAGCTCCTTCCTTCACCCATTTGCCTCTTACTCAGCTCAGACATCTCCAAGATAATGTCTGATCCTGGAACCCAACCTTCTCAAGGTTCTTAAGAGGTCTTCCTTGCTGCTCACTTATTGTGCTGCTTTGGACATAACACCCATCCATCTGTCTTCCTATTCAATCATGAGCTGTCTGACAATAGCAGCATAGCCTGGTATATAGTAGATCCTCCCCCTCCCCCCAAAAAATGATGAGTTAGTGATCTGAGTATAAAGAATCAAAGAGGCAAAGGTAAGACTGGGCCAACCCAGAACTATTGCTAAATATGTTTTTAAAACTTTCCTTAAAGGACACATTTTTCGCACAAATCATTCCTCCTCATTTGCATTTTTTCTGAGAGTTGAGAGGTGATGATATGATCAGAGAATACTTAACAGTTACTATTTCACTCTCACTTTTTTACTCTATTTTGCACATATATTTGGTGATCAAGTTATGAAAAATATATTTTATATTAGGCAAATAGGTTTAGTTGACATACAGATTTTATATAAAGCAGAGATATGATTTTATGAAAATTCTATTGTGATTCAACAATAGAATATTTCTCAGTCACTGGAATTAAAGTTTCTCTCTATTCCTCACTTCTATGTCTTAAACAATCCAAGAAGAGATTGCCTCCATTCGTTTTTCTTGAGTTTAAATCTACAAGTTAGAATTTGACCATTACTCAAGAATGTATTTGCCAAATGCAGGCTTATTTCCCCAAGCTTACTGAAAATGCATTTCTTAATATGTTATTGATTATCTTCCTTGCTATTTTGTTTGCCTGTAAACATACTTGCTTCAGTAGATAATGAATGTGAGAGGAAGGCAGGTAGCAAAATATTTAGGAACTGGATTTATTTTGCTCCTGGATAAACAATAATTGGATAATCCATGTTTTGTTTGTTTTACTTATCTAGTACAAACACCGCGAAATTCCCCAATTCCCACAGGTATTTTAGTTTTGAGAATGGAAACGACCTTGATGCTTGGAACTCTCAAAACCGTAAACCATGTGCTACTACCTCTATAAATGTTCCTCTGTCTTATTTATACAAAATGATACCAATAGAAGATGAATTTTGTAGAGACATATCCCCTGGAAAAATTTAGAAAAAATAATTTCATCCTAGCCATATTCGTCAAGAGACAATATTTTAAGACTCTTTGGACACTAGTTACATAAACTAAATAAGTTGGATTTACTGACATTTCAAACAGTAAGAAAACAGGGTGTTTTTTTAGGGTACATACAGAAACAGAGGTAATGGTTTCAGATAATTTTCACTCCAAATAAAAGAAAATGAAAAAATGCCAACTTTCACTTGGCAAATTAAAACTAAACATCATAGATATTTAAGTCTTATTTGCTTATGAGATTGTAAGACTTTTCTGGTTTGTTTCATGAGTTTTCAGATACTTGGCCAACATCCTCATACAAAGAAAACATCACAAAGGGAAGAGCCAGAAGCTCCATGGGAAGAAGAAAGATAAGCAAAAAAAAAAAAGTCTCAAAACTGTCCTATTTATTTTCATTTCCAGATTGGCTCTAAACATTTAAGGAAAACATTGGATATCCATTTTAGAAACTATTACAGAATGAAAATCAGGTGATTATTAAAAATAACCAAAAATTGTTAACAAAGCCCCACACCAAATTCACCAAAGGCATTTCTGATGGGGTCAATGGCATGAACTTCTGAGAATCTTTTATGCTTTTCTATATATTTCCTAATGGATAAAAACACCAGGAAGCAAAGGGCTAAAAGCGATCTCTTTTCAGACATGAGGTGTCATTCATTTGTTTAACTCATTATTGAACATCTTTCACAATGAGTTAAACAAACAAGTCTTCCTAGGGAAAGAAGAATGCAGAAACAGTCCCCAGCACTCAGAGAGTTCACTGCCTAATGACAACTGTATACTCTAGTAAAGGCAGGTTGCTTATACAAGCCTAGACCAAGACCTTGAAAGTATACATTATTTGTATTACTAGTCCCCATGCCTTACAACTCACAGTGAGCCTGGCTGAGCCTCTGAAAACTAAGACTAAAGGTTTAGCTAAACTACTGGGGGGAAAAAAAAACGAGCCAGGTATAAACATGTCTGCCTGCCATGAAATTATTTTAACATACTCTTGAGGGTTCACTTCATTCATGGAAAGGGGAAAGCACTTTGAATTTAGGGAAAAAAATATTTGGTCAAATGAAGTTGACCAGAAAAGCCTCATGTAGGAGCTGGTCTTCAGTTAGCCTAAATTCCAAAGTGCCTTCATTTCTAGGTTGGAATTCAAGTTGCAATACCCTTGACTTTGCAGGACCCTAGGAAAGCTTACACTCCCTCTGCTACTTACATTACACCTCCTTGCTCAAGTTTCAACCACACAGCTAGAGTAAATGATGCCGCCAGCCTGGAAGCAGGAGGAGAGGCAAAGCAACTCTGGTGATTTCCAAAAATGAAACTTGCAGAATGGTTTTGGGAGTTGGGACTCAGGTCACGCTGGTCTCTAATGATGCAACCCCTGAGGCCTGCTGAGAAGAGGTTGGTGTAGGTGGGGGGCGATGATCGGTAAGGGCAATCCTGAATGCAGAGCCGCTGAGGACAGACCCGAAGGCCCTCGGGTGTGGCAGAGCTCTGACAGAAAGTGCTTTGGGCTGGGATTCCACACGTCGCTTGGGTTGGCACCACCGAAACCTTCTTGAAAGCTGCCACGTTCTCCAGCCTTGGGAATAGGCCTTGAGAGTCAGCCCATGAGATGGAAGCAAAGTAGGCAAAGAGCCATGTTTCAGGGACCGGAAACAAGAGGCTGAAGCCCAGAGAAAGAGCCAGGCAATTCATGTTGACTCAAAAGCATTCTCCTCTGATTGAGGTGTTCCTAAATAAGTCGGAAGGCCGAGGGCACTGGCCAGCAGCACTTAATTGCGGGGTGCTTTAAGTAACGTTGAGATAAATCCATTTTCGGGAAACTGCAGACGTGGTTTCACACGGGGGTAACACCAGAGGCTTCTGTGGTGATGGCGAAGACATGAGTAGCAGCTGGTGTCTGGGAATCAAAAGTTAAGTGTCAAGAAAAATCTGCTGTGTCTTTAAAACTTTAGGTGCAGTCTAAGCAGGAGGATTCTGAGTCCCTAAGAAACATTATTAAACTTCTTAAAAACATTCTTTAGTACACTGTTTATAGCAAAACACTCATTGGTACCTATCTTCATTGGGTGAATCAAGCACTGGAAAAAGTCCACAGGACAGCCAGTTTGATACATACATATGCACGTATATTTTATTAATATATTTCCCCACACAGCAATTTCAGATTGCTACTCCGCCTCAGGGAATTAGCAGCATCCACTCTCCTTCACAAGATAAAGAACTGTATAGATTTCCTTTACGCACACACACGGGATGCAGTTAACGCAGAGCCAACCTGCAGATGTCCCAAATAAAGCTGGCAAAGCACTTTGGGCCTTCCCCTCTCATCCCAGCATGTGCGGCAACTTTAAGCTCACGGTAAAGCTGATTAGAAACCCAACACCATCTGTCCGTCCTATGCCTTAGTATTTAGCAAACGTTTGTGCATTTCCTCATATGACTATTTGTAGGTTACATATGGACCCCTAATACTGTGTTAGTAATTGTATTGATAAATAAGCTGAGTTACCATTTCTCTATTGCATTTCAACCAGGCCCCTTAGTGTGACAAATGGCTCTTCCCAGGACCGCTGCCCCTGGTTGCCTGGCAACACTAGGGTAACCCCCAGAAAGTCTCAGCAAATAGGCCGCAGCAGAAGGATGACTGCAAGGAAGACTTGGGTGCCCAAGTCAGGGATTCTGCACAGCAAACGCTTGGTTACCTGAAACTCAGAGCGCAGTCTGCTGGCTGGCCCACCTGGAACTGAACTCCCCAAGCCTTCAGCAAGTGCCTCGAGCAGTGGGAGGGACAAGGATACAGCCAGGCATGCATAATTTTAAAGTAGCAGTGCACCTTATCCTCTAATCCCTTTTTTGCCCCTCCCCTTTCCCCCACTTTTATGCACCTCAATCCTTTTAGCCGTGTCATCAAAACGATCTGCCACTATCAGACAGTAACATAAGAATTCCTAGTGCTCTTTTTCCTGAGCAACAAATGTACTGATGCTCTAAAAGCTTGTTGCATTCATAGTTTCTGTGGCCCATTCAATGATCACCGTGTTCTTCACCCCAGAAACCCTCTTCCAAATGTATGAACAGCATCTGATGTGATTTCTAAATCGTACATTTGAAGGATCAGAAATTTTAATTAAACTACAGAGGCAATGGGACTGCTGACTTTTTAGCTGCTTGATTAGATATGAATACGTGTGTATTTATGAATGCATGGTATGTCAATTTTATGTAGTTTTATTACATCCAAAACCCTCTTCAACCATCTGAGGTATCTCATCCTAAATGAGAAATAGCCTAAAGCAACTACCACCCCTCCATTGTCTTAAAAATGGAAAGCTCATTTGGGAAACAACTAGCCCATTGCACTTTTATTTTCTATAAGCTATCATATTTAGAGAAATGTTTAAAAATGAAAGAAATGGTTGTTTGGCATTCCTTGTTAGTAAGGCAGCAAGAGACAAATTCAAAGTACCGTCTCTCAAATTCCCCTTCCAAGAGACTTAAACACAATTCATTTAAATATCAGCTTTATCAATCAGAACTAGGTGCTTCCAGAGGAAATCTTTACTTTTTGTCAAATTATCCTATTCTCTGTCTTGTTGATTAGTATAATCTTTCAAGGGCAATTGTTTTGAATCAAAAAATAAATGTTACTGTAAAATCTGCTAACATGTAAGAATTTCTGAACACCTGGAAAAATGTTTGGAAATAAAGGACACAGTGATGTAGACAAATGGATTATTCACACCTCAACAAAACATGCAACCAATGTTTGTCTTAGAACATGTTATTCAATGGCTAGTTTCTCTTTATGCCTTATGAATCCAGGGATTAACTGATTTTTAATTGTGGTACTTCAGAGTGCATTTTTTGGGTCACTGTTCAGGGGATGAGAAATCATCTACCACATAACAACTAATGTTTTGTAGTAGGAAGTCATGACTCAGTTTGGATGATCTAAGATTAGTGACTCTGCTCCACATTCAGAAACTCTGCCTGTGATTTGCAAAGACAGACAGTGGGTTGACATATCCCTCAACTTCTGCAATTCAGTACTATCAATCTGAAGACACATCTGGTAACTGATTTGGGCACCAGCATTCTTACTACCACCAGACGGGACTTAGAGATACAGGAAAAAAGCAAAAGCAAGAGTGGCAGAAGGAAAATTTAGTTAAATAAAAAGAACTATGTGCTATTACTTTCCCACATTTTTGTGGATTCACTGGGTATTTCTGCTCTGAACTAGCGTGGCTGGGGCTGGATACTCTGATTTGGCCTTTCTCTGTCATCTAGCTGGGATTCCTTGGTGGCTCAGAGGTTAAAGCGTCTGCCACCAATGTGGGAGACCCGGGTTCAATCCCTGGGTCGGGAAGATCCCCTGGAGAAAGAAATGGTAACCCACTCCAGTACTCTTGCCTGGAGAATCCCATGGACTGAGGAGCCTGGTGGGCTGCAGTCCACGGGGTCACAAAGAGTCGCACACGACTGAGTGACGTTACTTACTTACTGTCGTCTAGCAGTTGGTTTGACACTTGTGAGAGTCTAACCTAAGCTCGTTCTGATAGTAGCAGAAAAATGCCCAGCAACATAAGCTGGGAGATCCTAATGTACAAGTACTACTCAGGCATTTGCTTATATCATATTTGTTAATGTTCCATTGACAGAGGAAGTCACATGACCAAGCTCAGATTCAAGGGCTATGAAACTGACTCCACTCTTCAAAGAACAGTCACATTGCAAGGGGGCACACATAACAGAATGGAAAGAACTTGAGACCATTTTGTTACCTACCACAGAGAGTTGAAAGCAATTTCTTTTTCCAATGGTCAAGACATCTTAGAATCAGCATTTCCTTCTTCTGAAACAGTTCAAAAAATGATATTTTAGTTAGTCAACTATTAGTAAATTCATACTCATTATTATGGAAAAGTTCACTATAATAAACGGTTTTTCAAGCCCTTGAGGCAAGCCCTTAGGTCTTGAAGATGGGCAAAATCAAGGGGTATCCTTGGGGTTTTTTTAGCATTCATGGATTTTTCTATTAAAATTAACTAACTAATGGCATAACTAATCTAGAAAAAGAAAAATGGTGGATGTGTAAGTAATATTAGATATGAAAACAGAGGGTCCAATGTAATCACAAAATAAGAAAATGTTGTAGACAATTTTATGAGAAACTTGAGTTCTTAGGAAAATTGAGTAAGTTCCTTAAAATATTTCCAACTTAGAGTCAAGAAGCAACAGTTGGAAACAACACATTCCATCCACTGCAGGACAGATTATGGTGTATATTCACACACTGGAAGGTGAAAGCCCAGTGAAAGAAAAGTGAACTACTGCTACAAGAAACAACACGGAAAATCGCACAGACTTGATCATGAGTGAAATAAGGTAAACACCCCAAGAACATTCTAGAATGATTCCATTCATATGAAGTCAAAGATAATCAAAGCTAATCTGCGGTGAAAGAGGTCAACATAACGCTCTCTTTAAAACAGAGGAAGAAATGGGAAAGGATTCAAGGAAGCCAGCAGGAGGGCTGGAAATGTCTTCATCTTAATACAGGTGGTGGTCACACAGATGGATACAGTTTTTGAAGTTCATCAAGTATTACAGTTAAGATTTGTGCTCTTTTTTCAAATTATGCTTCAATAAAAAAGAATAAAGTTTTGCTTTTATTTTTTAACATGAATAGTTCTATTACAGTCTATCCTTAAATTTCTTCCCATAAGGAAAACAGTAGGCTCAGACAGTTGTGCAAATCAGTTATGCCACACATATGGGAAACTATAATTCCAGTTTTTACAAACATTCTTACCATTGGAATAAGACTATTTCCCAATTTATTGTATGAGGTAGTTATAACCAAAAGAGAACGTGTGTGAGAAAGACAGGTGGGGAGTAGGAGAAGGAGGGAGAATATAAAACAGACAGAAGAATATGAGAAAGAAAAATCAAAGACCAGTCACACTCATATACATAATGCAAAAAAATTCTGAATAAAGCATAAGCAAACTGAATTCAGAAATATTTAAAAAGAATAAATCTCCTGACAAAGTGGGTTTATTCCAGAATTGTAAAATTGGTTTGAATGTTAAAATATATATTAATTCACCATTAAAATAGTTTAAAAATTCATGTTAGTTATTGAGGACCAAAATCCTTTATGAATTTATTTCTTTAGGAACAAAATCCTTCATAAACGAAAGAAAAAAACTTCTATAACTTGACAGTTCATGTACAAAAACATCATAAATAATAAGGATAACAATTAGCACTTTTGTTAAGATCAGTAGAGAAGGAACACCTACTTATCACTGCTGCTAGTCAACATTCAATTAGCCAATGCATTAAAATAGGTAAAATATAAACTAAAGGATAAACACTGCAAATGATTATCAAATGTCATCTATTTCACTAGATAACAAAACCTAATGACAAATTTTGACCAAGATTCTAGAAAGAAGATGTAAATATGATTAATGCTATTCGTGAATTTTGGAACTCTTCTCTCTAGGCACATACTACTTTTAACTCCTTGGAAATGGTCACATGACTTGCTTTTGCTGAGAAATATGAGCCACCGCCAGGAGGACGCTATAAGGACCAGTAAGCAATTTCCTGTGGTCTCTCCCTCCCACTTTGCCACATCCAGATAGTGGGCTGCTCTGTCAACCTGTTGCCCTGGCTGGAAAGACATAGATCAGAGTTTGCATGCCAGGCACAAAGCATGTGTGAAAAATAAACCTTTATTGTTTAAAGGAACTTTTTGAAATTTTAGAGTTGTTACTACAGGATAATTTAGTTTAATTCAAGTGATGCAAAATCAATAAGCAAAAATCAATTGCACTTCTCTATACCAGTTAGAGAATGAAATAAACAAATTAAAAAATATAACTAAAAGATGCTATCCATATTGTAGAGTACTTGGGAACAAATTTTTTTTTCTTTTTTTTTCTTCTCTTAAAAATGCATTACTGCTATGGAAAAATCAAGTTTATTGGTAACATTTAAGAAACTGAAAATAGAGATATTATGTTTTGGGATTCAAAGACTAACACAAGGATGAAGTTTTCATATAGTCATCTATTAATCCAATGCCATTCCTACGCAAATCACAACAGAGTTATTCATAGAACTAGAGAAGTTTATTTCAAAGCTTATTTAAAAAGAGCAAATAATTGACAGTATCCAAGCCACTACAGACATAGAAGAAGGTGAGGGAGGGACTTTGCTAACAGACACCAAGATGTACTTAGGGCCATGTAAATTAGGAGTGTGCAACATTAGTGCAGAGATCCATGGGGGGTTGGGGGAATCCAATAGAAACATCAAAAATCACAGGAAATGATTCACACATATGTATGGACATATGTATACACTTATTTTGTTCCTGTATATCACTAAAAGGGCTTCTTTGGTGGCTCAGATAGTAAAGAATCTGCCTGCAATGCTTGCAGTACAAGAGACTCAGGTTCAATCCCTGGGTCAGGAAGATCTCCTGGAGAAGGCAATGGCACCCAATCCAGCATTCCTGCCTTGAGAGCTCCATGGATGGACCCTGGCAGGTTATAGTCTATGGGCTCGCAAAGAATCAGACATGACTGAGTGACTAACACATCACTAAGAAAAGGATGAAATCGTTAGTAAATTTTGCACGGAAAATTAATTCCCTGTGTTGGAAAATACTGATAAAATGAGACTGGATCCCCACTTCTCACTATATAGAAAAGTTACTTCCAGATAGATTGAGACTTAAACGTTAAGGAGCAAAACTTGAAAATCATTTGAAATTAAAGAAGATGCTTTAACCACCTTAAGATGGGAACATATTTCTTGAGCTGGACACAAGTACAAAACATAAAAGATAAATAAATGGGATTACATTAAAATCAAGAACTTCTGTTCATCAAACGTCCCCACAGAGTGAAAAGCTAAGCTACAACATGAGGGACATGTCACACAAATAAGAGAAAAATAATACACAGAATGCTTAAGTGATTTCTGTGAATCCAGAGACACATATTCCATTTCTTTATACAAAAAAAGACAGATGATATAAACAAGGATTTCACAGAATGGTAAACACGAGAGACCAATAAACTTACAGAAAGTGTTGGACTGCATCAGTATTAGGGAAAAGCAAATTAAAATCACAATGAGATTTTATTTTACACATCTAGATCACACACATTTTAAATTAGGACGATGCCAATTGTTATGGAGGACACGTATCAAAAGGAACTCTAAATATTTAAAATTGATGCATATTTTTAAAAGTTGAAACTATGTATATCCTAGGGAACAGCATATTCACACTTATATACATTCATTAGAAAGCCTCAGCATTATGCACCAGGGAGCTTATTCTGTGTATTCACAGTAGATATTTCTGGTAATGCCTGAAAACTGGAAATCATTCACTGTTATAAAAAAAATGTTTATAAAAATTTAAAAAATCAATAAGTCATTGACATTTGCCTATGACAACAAATTCTGCTATTTGTGGATCTTTTTCATATTTTTATTTATTCTGCCTTTTTGTTTCCCATGCTTTGTGTCTTTCTGTGATACAAGTAGACTGTTGACACAGTTATCTGACTGTCCAACCACAGGTTACAATGGGCAAGCCCAATGCTTGAGCATAATATTCCAATTCTGGCTTTTTTATCTTTTCAACAGTTCATGGTAGATGAGAACTCCTAGCATCTGTCATTGTTTTTATTTTTTTAATTACATCCTTGCCCCTTTTCATATTTGAAAATTCAGATGGCTAGTTCTTAGATAATTAAGATTATTTAAAGTCATAATAGTCATCACAGTAGGTGCCATATGTGAATGTCTCATATATAGCAGGGACTATGCACATGATTTATACACAATTGTGCATTTAAACATATACATACACACACACAGCCATCGTATCTTTACTATAACTCTAGGAGGTAAGTGTTCTTACTTCATTTCACAAATGTGGAAACTGAAGTGTGGAAGGGCTCATGCTGTTTGTTTTCGCCTCTTGAAAAATTAACACGTCTAACAGGAGAAGCATTCAAACCATGTTGGTTTTCTTATTTCATGTGCTTTATTTTTATCATATTTTTCCTGCCATAATTGAAAACACTATTATATAAAGACTAAATTAGTTTTGTCAATATAGAAACAATTTGTGCTTTCAAATTATAAAGAGTAAATGTCAAATATGAATCTATAAGTGCAATGTTTTTGACCAGTGTATCCTACTTAGCGTGTAAGTTCAGTTCAGTCGCTCAGTCGTGTCCTACTCTTTGTGACCCCATGGACTGCAGCACACCAGGCCTCCCTGTCCATCATCAGTTCCTGGAGTTTACTCAAGTTCATGTCCATCGAGTTGGTGATGCCATCCAACTATCTCATCCTCTGTCGTCCGCTTCTCCTCCCTCCTTCAATCTTTCCCAGCATCAGGGTCTTTTCCAATGAGTCAGCTCTTCGCATTGGGTGGCCAAAGTATCGGAGCTTCAGCCTCAGCATCAGTCCTTCCACTTAGTGTGTAAAGGTGGCACCAGTGCCGAGTGTGATGAGGACACAGGGCTATCAACCATAGGCTGTGGCCTGGGCTGTGGTCCTGTCAACCTGAAGGACTAAACCAAAATTATAAATCAAATAGGGTAGCAGGCCAGGCTAGGGTGTGGCTGGCAAATTTAAAATTTAGAAAATGTACAGGTAAGGAAGGTATGTGGTAGAGAGGCCAAGAGATCAAGAGAGATGTTGCAAGCAAATGACTGAGTTGGACCATAATTCCAAAAGGTACATGCATCCCAATGTTTATTACAGCACTATTTACAACAGCCAGGACATAGAAGCAACCTAAACAATGGAATATCACTCATCCAGAAAAAGGAACAAAACTGTGAAATTTGCATAGATGTGGATGGACCTAGAAACTGTCACACAAAGTAAGTCATGAAAAGAAAAACAAATATTATATATTAATACACATATATGAAATCTAGCAAATGGCACAGATGGTCTTATTTGCAAAGCAGAAATGGAGACTCAGACATAGAGAACAAGCGTATGGACACCAAGGGGAGGAAGGTGAGATGAAATGGGAAATCGGGATTGACATATATTAATATATATTATTGATACCATGTATAAAATAGATAACTAATGAGAACCTACTGAACAGCACAGGGAACTCTACTCAATGCTCTGTGGTGACCCAAATGGGAAGGAAATCCAAAAAAGAGGAGATACGTTACACATACAGCTGATTCACTTTGTTGTACAGTAGAAATGAATACAACATTGTAAAGCAACGATACTCCAATAAAAAATGTTTAAAAAGTAAATGACTGAGCTGGTAAGTTGGTACAGTAAGATGGATAGAGAGGACCATGGCTGCGATCATTAGCAGATTGCTCCTGAAACAGAAAACAGGTTGAGTCAAAAGCCAGTCTGGAATTAGACACGGCCAGGCTCAAGTGGACCCAATCAGATGGCTATGTCCTGACATATGTTTGAAGCACATTTAACAAGGAGAGGAAAAACTGACTTTTTTCCTCTCCTCCACCCCATACATTTTCTCTCTTTTTCAAAATCACACAAGTAATATATGAACACTGTTTAAAAAAAATTTTTAAGCAATATGGAGAGACAAAATTGAAGACTTCATCTGCATCCCACCATCAACTCTTCATTATGCCTCTACTGCTAAAATCTGGACCATTTTCTACAAGCACGAGGTATGTACACTCTATACCAACCAGATTCAACATTGTGAAAAAGTTCAGCAAAATGCTTCCAATTCTTGAAAATTCCCACCTACTTTCTTTTGCAGTTTTCAGAATCAATACAGTCCCTTGCAATGCTTAAAATTCAGTCAATTAAATCACCTTTTTTCCCCAAACAGGACTAAATCAAGGACAATGCTAATAATCCATATAAGGGAACCCTCCTTCCTTGGAGTGAGTTAGAGTTTCATCCAGGGGCTCAATAAAGTTGACTTCTTGCAATGGTTTGATCTTCAGGGTCAGACCTAGAATCCTCATAGTGGAATATTTGCTTCCTAGAGAATGATAGACAGTCAGAGCCTCTCAGTGTCAAGAATAAAACAAGTCATGAGGAGATAAGTCATGTGACGGCACTGCCTATCCAAGTAGCCAGAGATCTGCCCTGAGGAATGTGAGCCCTGGACTTGGGAGACCACAGTGGAAGATGTTTCATAATCAGAAGAAGCAGTCACCGAGAAGATGAGCAAAGAACCACGCCTTGCTGGTTATGCCAGCCCCATCCCCACAAGATGCAGAGAAGCTGTGGTGGGACACAGAATATCTTAGGAAGATTAAAAAAATAATAATAATATAGTTAAATGAATGGACTACACATCCATCATCACCTGAAGCATTGGGACAGGTAGGACCAGTTAGTGGGTAAGAATGCAAGTGGCAGAGACAGCCTGGGTTGGAACCCTGGCTCCACCACCTGTATTCACTGGTGTTCTTAGACAGGTTACTTAACCTCTTTTGGCTTCAACTTCCTTATCTGTAACATGGGAATGTCTTCTACCTCCTAGCATTGTTGGCAAATTAAATGTAGAGAAAAAGTGAAAGCTGAAGTCGCTCAGTTGTGTCCCACTCTTTGCAACTATATGGAATTCTCCAGGCCAGAATACTGGAGTGGGTTGTCATTCCCTTCTCTAGGGGACTTCCCAACCCAGGCATTGAACCCAGGTCTCCACAATGCAGGCGGATTCTTTACCAGCTGAGCCGTAAGGCAAGCCCTAAATGTAGAAACAATAGACTGGGTTTTCACTGTTAGCTCTCCTTATATATATATATTTTTTTCAATTTATACCTACTGAGTTCCTCTGTAATTGTACATCCAAAGACAGAGAATAAGCACATTTTTAGAAAATACTACCATAATTTTCCTGTCATTAGCTTATCACTTTTTTTAGATTATCTTTTGATCTTTATTAACAAACCTACAAACTGCACAGAGAAAATACTACTTCTAAAATAAAAGTGAACAAACGAGAATCCAGGCTTAAGTCACTTCATGGGCAAATGGCAAAACCCAGACTATCTGGATTAGACCCAGTAACCATCATTTTTTATTTTATTTTTTTACAAAGATAGAACTCAGAGGTTTTGTGAAAGGCTGGGGTATTCAATTGTGCCCTGAGAGTTGACAGTTTTATAGACAGAGGAGAACACAATGAGGCTTTTAAGTGACAGGAACAGCATAAGTGAGGACATCTAGTTTAGAATAAGATTGTCCTACATTTATGAGACACGTATTTCCTGTAGAAATGTATAAATACAATTCAGAGCTCTAAAGTAGATTGTATCGGATTTCCAGATTTCTCTGAGAACGTTCAAAGCATTAACAAGGGTATTATAAATAACTTTGGGAGCCTTGGTTTTTTATTCTGTATCTAGGTCCTAGCTGTTCTCAATCTATTGCCTTGATCAAAATTGTTGAACACATGTTCTTATACTTCTTAAATTATGCAAACCCTCAGATGGCCCAGGAATCACATTTGTTTAAGGCATAAAAGCTTTGTGTGGGTATTTCAGGTTGCACCAAGACATGTGGGGAATTTGATACCACTGATAGCGTGTGGCAGGCCATCTAACTGCTGTCCATTCTTTCTCCTCAGGCTGGGCAAGGGCCCAGACTGAGCCTGGCAGGTGAATTTAAGAGTAACTTTTGAGAGCTGAGTCTGGCAGGGATATAACAGCTGCCAGGCAGTACGGGACAGGTAGCAGCAGGCCATTTAATGGCTGGTGAACAGGACAAATGGGTGGGTGTGGGTCTGAAAAAGAAAATGACACAATGTGGGGAAGGACGGCAGGCAAGCAGAGCACAGGATGGAGCTCCAGCCAAGCAGGCGATCAGCAACAATTAAGGCTCAAGTTTCTGCAAAGCGCCACGCTCCTCAGGATGATGTGGGCCCCCCCTTTTACCATGTGGGAAAGCCCTAGATTGCCTGAAACCCATGGGTGTGGAGTTTCAATATGCTTTTGAGAAAGTGCCATTGTATTGAGGGAGGAAACACGAAGACACAGCAGGATTCAGCCACAGTTTACTAAGCAGAGAGGGTGGTATATCTGGTCTTAGAAACTCAACCCAGCTGAACAACCCCTAAAACATTCCCAAGCGTGGGGGTAGAAAATGTACACTACATTTAGAGTGAAATGGAGGATGTAAAAGTTATGATGATGGGAAGAAAAATCATATTGCTTAGGAGAAAAAGCAAAGAGTATACGGTTGAAGGCTATTTTGTCTTAATTTAGGGGTAATAAAAGGGAATCTGCTGGATCAGTAAACTTTTCTAAAAGGTCTCTGTAACTCTTCATGTAATTTACTTATGTGGTTTATTAATATAATGCTTAGAAGCCAAAGACTTTAAAGAGGAGAAGAGCAAGAGTTTGAAAAATGAAGAGGATGATAAAATTTGAGCAAAATACATTTGCAAAGCAGCTTCTAAAACATATCTAAACACCATCATTATCAGCAAAATTAAAATGGATAGTTTGAGAAACAAGACATTTTACTGAAACGGAAATTGCCTTTGAGGGAGGCGATGTGAGACTCAACTCTGATGGGACTCAATATTGTTAGGGTTTAAACCAAAACCCAGATCTCCTGATGACCAGACCAGCATGATTTCTACCTCATTCTATACCCATGAACATATTTGATTACATTTTATTTGCATATGTCTAAAATTACATATTGTACATATACATGAAATATGTACTTTCACATATATGCAAAATCAAATGGTCCATGAAAAAGGAATTAAGGAGCATGAGTATGTGAGCAATCTGTCTGTAATAGTAACAATATTAACAATACTACAAATGCTAACTGAATTTACATTGTATTCATCATCATGTTGTAAATTACTATCTCATCTAACCTACACAAAACCCTCCAGCAATAATGAATACTATTTGAAATATCAGGATGCTGAGATATGGATACTAAGTAATTTATTACAGACCGACAATATTTAAAAATAAATACAAGACTCAAATATACCTCCATTTAAGCTTTTACCAAATGCCACATTGTCATTTAAAGCAATGATATCAGAACATTTTAGTATTAAACTTTTTCTTATATTTTTTAAATGTATCCTTAAGGCAATTTGGGAATCACTGGTGGCTCAGTGGTAAAAAAAAGAAAAAAATGCACCTGCAATTTAGGAGACCAGGAAACATGAGTTTGATCCCTGGGTCAGGAAGACTGCCTGGAGAAGGAAATGGCAGCCCACTCCAGTATTCTTGCCTGGAAAATCTCATGGACAGAGAAGCCTGGCAGGCAATAGTTCATAGGGTTACAAGAGTTGAACATAACTAGGGACTAAACCACCACCACAAAAGCAATTTAAGTGATACTGAGCATCATCAGTCTATCAGGCACTGTGCTACGCTAACTGATATACAGATATCGATTTTAAGAAAGTTCTTGAAATTAAGAATTGGCCTTTTGCTTTAAAAAAAATTAAAGATCTTATTTTAGGTGACAATATAAAGTCCTTAGTTTGAGATTGACAGAAGCAGCACCTTTTGGCAATAGGATGTTCAAATGACATCAATTCTATTGTTCTAGAACCATGTTAACAAAGCACATTCAGAAGGATCATCAAAGAAAAATCCTTGAAGATGGGGGGAAAAATGAGAAGTAAAGCATAGTTTTGAATAAGTATTTGATAAGATTGAAGTTACTGGCAATAAGGGAGTCACTTCGTGTAGGAGCAAATAAATCAACTACAATTTTAACCTGAAGTAACACTATACGAGTATTAAAATTCTTTCTGCTTGGGTAAATATCTCTCTTGGAATTGCAACTTGCAGTGAAAATGTAATAGAGAGTAACCTAACTTGACAAGACTCTGACCACAAAGAAGGGGCTTTTTGTCAGGCAGCTACAGAACTGGCCAACAGAATTGAAACAGAATTAGAATATAATCTGCAAATGATCCATCAAAACCAGGGTAGAATTCTAGAGAAATGACTCAAGTGGGCAAATGCCCAACAAGACATTTACTACTGGGGGAAAGACAGTGGACTACAGGGGAGTCACTTGAAGACTGACTCTGAGACTAGCTCCTCAGCAGCTCAAAGAGGAGGGACACTATGCATGTTTACATCGTCTCCAATTACACACCTAGTAATTAATGATCTGTTAAATGGTGAGTAAACAAACAAGCCAAATCTATAATACAGCTCATAGTTGGGCAATCAACCATTATGCTGGACAGCCACACTCCACGCTGCAGCTTCAGATTCTGGAAGAACATACAACAACCAGTACTGTAATGAAACTCAGTAGCCTTGGGAGCTCCTGAAAATGCCAATGTAAGGGACAGGGGATGTAGAAGACTGTCAAGCAGAAAGAAAAAGAGAAACCAAAACAGTCAAGACGAAAACACATAAGATGAATTCGAAACAGGCTCAGAAATTCAAAATGAACTTTTTAAAATGTCAACATGGTGTGATATCTTTGTTAACATGTAAGCTTAGATCGTTCTTGTCAGGACAGAATCTTGAAAACTAAAGCCTATGGCATTTGCCTCTGGGAGTGGAGAGATGATACACAAGCAGCACCTTTTCTGTAGTTGGTCCTTCATGGCCTCAGTGAGTTTGGACACTCCTGTCTTAAGCCTATTCTCTTATATTATCTTTAAATGCATCTTTTCAATTATCTTGGAAAAAAAAGAAGTAAAGTGAAAGCCAACGTCTGAACAGAAACAATAGAAGCTAGATGACAACTCAATGCCATCTTTGAAGGAACATAAATGACAATGTAGAATTCTATAACCATCAAAACTAATCTTCAGATCAAGGATGAAATCAACATATTTCCTAATGAACAAAAATTTAGACAATTTTTTTCCAGTAAATCTTCATTTAAAGGAGAATTAAAGAAACCCTTTGGTTAGAAGGAAAATGAACTTGGGAGGTGGGGGTGGGTAGGAAACACAAAATAGAATGTAAAGAAACATAACATCATACGTATGTGTAAATATAAATATTTACATACCTAGTATATAAAACAGAAGTAATATTTTATTACATTTAAATTGAATACAGTTAATTAATTTAATGACAAAAATAAAACAAAAATTTGCCTGGAATAAATGAAGTTAAAAAGTTTATCACTAACTGAAAAATATTAATTTATATTTAACTGTGAAATCAAGGATTCATATTATCATTTGTTGTGTGACTACAAAAAGAAGAGAAAAAAGTATAACTATCAGCTAGTAGAGAGAAAAATGGAATAATGAAAAAATTTAAAACAACCCAAACAGGGCAAGACAGAAAAAAAGGAACATAAAACAAGTAGGGAAATATAAAACAAACTGCAAGAAGTATCTGTAAGTACATAAACATTCAACAGATTATATAGTGATACGAAAAGACTACGATTATATATGTGCTGCTTACAGGATATTTTGGTAAGACGGTAAAACGATGGACAAAGATACACCAGCAAACATTGACTAAAAGAATTTATGGTAGTTATAATAAAATTTCAGAAAATGTACACTTTAAGAAGCATTTTTAAGAATAAAGAGGTACATATATGATACTAAAAAGGTCAGTTAACAAGAACACAATAAATCATAAATGTACACATTTGTAGTTCAATTTCCAACTGTGTGTGTATATATATATATTTGGAAGGAATGATGCTAAAGCTGAAACTCCAGTACTTTGGCCACCTCATGCAAAGAGTTGACTCATTGGAAAAGACTCTGATGCTGGGAGGGATTGGGGGCAGGAGGAGAAGGGGAAAACAGAGGATGAGATGGCTGGATGGCATCACTGACTCGATGGACGTGAGTCTGAGTGAACTCCGGGAGTTGGTGATGGATCTGCGATTCATGGGGTCGCAAAGAGTCGGACATGACTGAGCGACTGAACTGAACTGATATATATATATATTTGACAGAATTAAATGGGGGAAATAGGTAAATGCATAATCATAAACATAGATCAATAACAATTAAAAAGACTTTTTTAGGAAAATAAATAAACTTGACCTCTTCAACATTTAGAGAACAATGTGGTCAATCATGTTAAATATTTTCAAATACACAAAGAATATTTACCAACATTTTTCATGTGTTTGGATATGAAGCACTTCTCAAGTTTCTATAAATTCAAGTAAATTCATATTCAACAGACTACAGTAAAATTAACATATAAATCAACAAAGATATTCAGAAAATCCCTAAGTGTTTTGAAATGAAATAACATCTTTCTATATAATTCATATATCAAAGATCAATCACAACATAGATATTACAAAATACCTTGAGCTTAACAATAATGGCAAGAAAACATAGAAATCTCCTTAAAGGGAAATGAAGAGCCTAAACGCATATATGTTAAGACTGAAAGTCAACTAATTAATCTCAAGCAAACGAAGAAAATAAATTGAATCCTCACCCCCCCCAAAAGAAAAATAAGTAATCAGTGGGTATAAATCTACACAAAGAATACTGCAGAACAGAGAAAAACCAAGAAAACCAAACCATTTCTTGGAAAAGATCGATAAAATTGATAATTAATGGATCAAGAGAAAAATGAAAGAAGCAGAATTTACCAATATCAAGTAGATAACCTGTCAAAACTACAAATACCAAAAGGAAAGGAAAGTGACATTATTAATAACTTTATGTCAGTAAATTTGGGAAGTAACCTGAGAGAATTCTTAGAAGAAGAAATTTTATCAAAAAGCTGATATTTTTGTATATATTAAAGAATATATAGTATTCTTTAGTATAGAATTCTATAGTTGGAAATATTTCCACAAATAATTTTCCATACACAGATGATTTTACCAGGAAATTCTTCCAAATACTTAAGATATAGTATAGTTATTACATAAATTCTTCCAGAGGCTAGATAAAGAAAGAACATTTTCCAAATAGTTTTTATGAGGCTAAAAGCTGCAAGGATACCAAAAAAAAAAATGGAATTCTGCACACCAATCTCTCCCCTGATGTGCAGAAAACTGAAAAACTGTTAGCATACATACTGTAAAGTACATGCATGCAAGCACATACCGTAAAGTAACTATGAAGTGCAAAACACCAGAATCAAGTTGAATTTATTTCTAAAGTGAAATCTAATTTACCATTCTGATAAGTAATCAATATAATTTGCTATACTAACTTTATAAAAGAGAAACGCTATGTGATCATAGACACACAAAAAAATCACTTGATAAAATTTTAATATTCACTCAATTTTTTTTAAAGAAAAACTCAGCTAAAAGTAGAAGAGAATTTCTGCATGTATTAAGCATATCAACTCCTCCAGAAAGCACTATAGCAGGTATCTACTTAACAACATATAAACTATCATTGTTCACATTTCTATTCATCATTAAACTCAAACTCCAGGCCAATGCAATAAAGTAAATGAAAGAAATAAATGGCATAAATATGAAAAATTGAGAAGTATCAGTGCTCACAGATATTAATGAGTTGTGGAAAATTCCACAGAATCTACAAACTATTAAATGAGTTAATTTAGCAAAGTGACTGGATATAAAACATAAAATCAATTATAGTTTATATAACATCATGAAATTAAAATTTAAAAATTATTAGAGTAGCTTAAACAACTTTAATGAAAGACAAAGAAGTGCATGAAATTTTATTTTAATAAGTAAAATAAGTTAAATAAATTGAGAGCGATACCACATTCACAAACTGAAAAACTTAATATTACACAGACATCAATTCTCCACAAATTGAAGAACAAATCCAACGCAATCCCTATCAAAATCCTAGCAGAGTTAATTATAAATTGATGTAAGGATAAAATTTATATGAAACTGAAAGGACAAAGAATAATCAAGACAATTTTGAAAAAGAACAGTTAAAGAAGCAACAAGTTGGAGAAGGCAAAGAACAAAGAAACTACTAGATACTGCTGCTGCTGCTAAGTCGCTTCAGTCATGTCTGACTCTGTGCGACCCCATAGACAGCAGTCCACCAGGCTCCCCCGTCCCTGGGATTTTCCAGGCAAAAGTACTGGAGTGGGGTGCCATTTCCTTCCAATGCATGAAAGTGAAAAGCAAAAGTGAAGTCGCTCAGTCATGCCCGACTCTTAGCGACCCCATGGACTGCAGCCTACCAGGCTCCTCCGCCCATGGGATTTTCCAGGCAAGAATACTGGAGTGGGGTGCCATTGCCTTCGCAGCTACTAGACACTAAGGTATAATAAATCTGTAATAAGATAGTGTGGTGTGGGTGAAAATAAACAAATATAGCAAAGGAAACACAATGGAGCCTGGAAACACAATCAAATATAGATATTTCATTTATGAAAATAATTTACTTTAGAGAAGTAAAGATTTGCTATTATTTTTGGTTTGTATTTTTTCTTGAAAGATTCTGGGTCAATTTATAATATGAAAGAAAATATCTTTATATAAACAAAAATTTCTAATGTTACTATATCACTGAGAGATTAGAAAGACAAGCTACAGACAGGGACAAAACATTTGCAATCGTTGATAAACAATTGTTATCCAAAGTATATAGAAACACCTGCAAATCAATGAGAGAGAGAGAAAAAATGGGCAAACTACTTGAACAAGATTCTTTAAGTCAATAGACAGGAAATTCATGCTCAGCCCCTCCATGATTAGAGAATTAAAAGCAATAACAAGGCACCTCTACAAAAATGGATACCATTTAAGGCAAGAAATACCAAGTATGCAGAAATATGTGATGCAGTTGGAAATCTTAGATATTTCAGTTCCATCCTAAGGTTTACACTCAACAAACATGTGTATATGTTTACCAAAAGACAAATACTAATAAGCATTTGAATTTTCACAGCAGCACCTTCATAACAGCTAAAAAATGGAAACTATCAAATGTTCATTATCAGTGGAATGGAGAAACAATACATTGTTTTAATATTCATACAATAAAACTATGCGGCAATGAGAATGAAAAATCTACACTATATGCTTGAATCACACACATGACATTGAGTGACAGAAAGAAAAGAAAGTGAAGTCACTCAGTTGTGCCTGACTCTTTGTGACCCCATGGACTGTAGCCTGCCAGGCTCCTCTGTCCATGGAATTTTCCAGGCAAGTATACTGGAGGGGGTTGCCATTTCCTTCTCCAGGATCTGGATCTTCCCAACCCAGGGATTGAACCTGGGTCTCCTGCATTACAAGCAGATTCTTTACCAGCTGAGCCACCACTGAAGCCCAGTGAAAGTGAAAGTCACTCAGTCATGTCTGACTCTTTGCAACCCCATGGACTGTATAGTCCATGGAATTCTCCAGGCCAGAATACTAGAGTGGGTAGTCTTTCCCTTCTCCAGGGGATCTTCCCAACCCAGGGATCGAACTGGGGTCTCCTGCACTGCAGGTGGATTCTTTACCAACTGAGCTATCAGGGAAGCCCAGAGTTATCCCTAAAAGAGGACATGCTGTAGATTGTACTTAAAACTCAAAATCAGGTAAGCCTAATCTATCATAAGAGAAGTCAATGTAGTGTTTTCCCTTAGGAGAGGTAATGTCTAAGCAGAAGCAGAGTTAAGAGGGATGATAGTGAGGAAGACAGAATGTTTTTGAAGGCCTGTCCCTTTCATGATTTTGATGTTGTTTATTCAGTATGTTCAACTTATGAAAACGCATGTTCAGTTTGTATAAAATATACTTGTGTTTGTTCCATTCTGTAAATGTTGTCATTCAAAAAAAATTAATAAAAGGAAGAAATCAGTATCTCTTTTAATAAGTGAGCTTAATCATGGATATTTATTATTCTTGATACTTCAAGATTTATTTATACTATTCTTTTTCCCTGTTTCTGCCTTTATATGGTTTGAACAAGTTTCCTAATCTACTTTCCTTCCTCACTAGTGAAAAGTTACATATTTCATTCATATTCTTATGATCATCATGCAATATTTTACCTTCACATTATCGTTATTTAAACATGTAGTCAGAATTTCTAACTTTTCCCTAAAGACATCAAGAATGTCAGTACAGTTTTACTTCCACTTCACTCTCTCTTCTCATCTGTCATTTTGATACCATTTGGAATTTTAGTTCCAAATTTTATTTTAAATTAAGAATCAACATTTACCTGGATGTATCCATGAATTTCACTATCATCACCCAATGCTTCTTCCTGGATTTCATTTCTACCTCCTACATTTATTTTCTTCTTGCTGTAGAAACATTTTATTTTTACTAGAGTGTCTATAAAGGTCAAATGTCTGATTCTTACATAGTTGAAAGTTACTTTCTCATTCTCATATTTGAATGATACTTCTGGTTTGGTATAGATCCTAGATTTCAAGTTATTGGTCCGAAGCACTTAGATCTTGATCTACTGCCCTCTTGCATCTGGTTTTACTGGATATCAAATCTAGTATCAAACTAATATCAAAGTAATTATCATGCTTGTGTAGCTAATAAGGTTTCCCTCACTCCCACCTTTGGAATTTTACAATTTTTTCTCTGCAGATTCCCTGTGCTGACTCTAGAGGTGGTGTCATCTTTAGAATTTTTGTTGCCTGATAGAGTTAACTGTTTCAATTTGAAAACTCTTAATTCATTTTAGAAATTACCTTCTGTTTGTATTTTGGATATTTTCTCTTCTATAATCTATACATTTTATTAGATAAATTAAACCTAATGTATTTATCTCACATATTTTATACTTATTTCTCTTCATCTATTATGCTACATCTGGGTAATTCTTTGCTCATCTTCTAGTTTATGAATGGTCTTTTTGGCTATGACTATTGTGCTAATTCAGTAAGACTTTAAGCTTTATATTTCAAAAGTTTAATTTTGCTGACTTTCATCTGTTCAAATTTCCTGAGTTTTACTCTGTGGATATTATTTGTATTTATTCTGAAGTCATATTTTTATAGTACAAACTGTTAGAAACGTTTTACTCTTTCAAGTGCTGGGTTTTCTTCAGATGTTTGATGAGTTCTGAATATGCAGTTTTTTATAGCAGAAATTGTACATTAGACAGAAATTGTCTATTTTAAACTCTTTCTGCAGTTTCTACTTGGGCAAACTGTTGGTAAACAGTCTTAAGAAAAACAGAGCTGGAGAAATTAGGCTCCCTGACTTGAGACTATATTACAAAGCTAAAGTAATCAAGACAGTATGGTATTGTCACAAAACCGAAATATAGATCAATGGTACCTCCTGATGGAAAGAGTTGACTCATTGGAAAAGATTCTAATATTAGGAAAGATTGAGGGCAGGAAGACAAGGGGCTGACAGAAGAGGAGATGGTTGAACGGCATCACCATGGGGTCAAAAAAGTCAGACATGACTTAGAGATTGAACAACAACAACAGGATAGAAAGCCAAGACATAAATCCATGCCCCTGTGACTAATTAAGCTATGACAATGGAGGCAAGAATATACAATGGAGAAAAAAGTCTCTTCAATAAGTGGTGCTGGGAAAACTGGACAGCTCCATGTAAAAGAGTGAGATGAGAACACTCCCTAACACCATACGCAAAAATAAACTAAAAATGGATTAAAGACCTAAATGCAAGACTGCATGCTATAAAACTCTTCAAGAAAATTGCAGGCAAAACATTGTTTGACATAAATTGCAGCAAGATATTTTTTGATCCACCTCCTAAAGTAATGAAAATAAAAACAAAAACAAACAAATGGAATCTACTTACAAGCTTTTGTATAGCAATGGAAAGCATGAACAAAAAGAAAACCCTCAGAATGGGAGAAAATATTTGCTATCAAAGTGAAACCAACAAGAGATTAATCTCTAAAATATATGAACAGCTCATGAAACTCAGTATCAAAAAAAAAAAGAGCCAGCCCAATCAAAGTGGGCAGATCTAACTAGACATTTCTCCAATGATGACATATAGATGGCTAAAAAGCATGTCAAAAGATGCTCAACATCACTAATTATTAGAGAAATACAAATCAAAACCACATTGAAGTATCATATTACACCAGTCAAAACAGCCAGCATCAAAAAAAAAAAAAATTGCAAACAATAAATGCTGAATAGGGTGCAGAGAAAAGAGAATCCTCCTACATTGTGGTGGGAATGTAAATTGGTCCAGCCACTATGGATAGCAGCATGGAAGTGCCTCAAAAAACTGAAAATAGAACTACCCTAAGACCCAGCAAACACATTACTAGGCACATACCCAGAGAAAAATATAATTCCAAAAGACCCATGCACCCCAGTGTTCACTGTAGCACTGTTTACAATAGCCAGGTCATGGAAGCAACCTAAATGCCCATCAACGGAGGTACAAATAAAGATGCGGTACCTTTACACAACGGAGTATCACTCAGCCATAGCAAAACACAACGTCATTCGCAGCAACATGAATGGACTTAGAGACTGTCACACTGAGTGAATTAAGTCAGAGAAAAACAAATATCATACGATTATCACTTCTATGTGAAATCTTAAAAAAAATGGTACAAATGAACGTATTTACAAAACAAAAGCAGAAAAATAGAAAACAAACTTACAGTTACTCATGGGTAAGTAGGGAGTGATAAACTGGGAGATTGGGACTGACATACACAGACAACTATATATAAAAGACATAACTGATACAGACCTTCTGGGTAATTAGGCTAACAAAGTTGTGAACATTTTAAAAGAATTGTATCATCTGTTCTTAAGCAGTTTGTGCCCATTATATTCTATCAGGCTATTTACTGATAAAAATGAGAAATATCTACTGTAAGGTAAACAAGGAAAAAGAACTTTTACAATGAACAATGAGCATGCTTATTGAGAAAAGTATCTGCATCATACACTCTGCCATATTATACAATGTCTCCAAATGTGTCTTCACCATTCAAGACACAGAAGTCTTCTGTTCAATGTGGAAACAATGCAAAATATACTGCTATTTAAACTAATTGGCTTGGGGAGGTGGGGGGCTGGTTTTCTCTCTTTGTGGGTTACAACTCAATTTCTACATAGTTACAAAATGACACACTGACCTGGTCTAGAATTTATCCCTAAATTTTTTCTGGCTTGGGTTAGATAAGAGATTTGAGTACAATGACATCAGAAGAACAATTTACAGGATATAAGCACAGGATTGACCCTTCTAAAATATTGATTAAATTCTGTAGAATAATACTTTGCCTCACATTCCCTCCTTCCCAAGTAGCCAACCTGTTTGCTCATTGTCTTGGGGGGCAAGGAGGGGCAGTTAAGATAGGGAAGTAAAAATGGGCAGGGGTAAAAGAGCTCTCTTCACGATTTTGATTTGAAAATGCCTAAAGCCCTTAAGAAGAAATGGCAACCACTCCAGTATTCTTGCCTGGAGAATAGCATGGACAGAGGAGCCTGGCAGGCTACAATCCATAGGGTTCCAAAGAGTTGGAAACGACTAAAGCGTCTTAGACCCTGATGCTGGGAAAGATTGAAGGCAGGAGGAGAAGGGGATGACAGAGGATGAGATGGCTGGATGGCATCACTGACTCGACAGACATGAGTTTGAGCAAGGTCCAGGCATTGGTGATAGACAGGCAGGCCTGGTGTGCTGCAGTCCACGGGGTCTGGACACAAGGACTGAGCAGGACACAACTGAGCAACTGAACTAAGAAACTAAAAGGGACTTAGTACACAGCACACAAAGCCCTTAAGGGGCTTTCTGATGGCTCAGCAGGAAAGCCTCCACCTGCGATGCAGGAGACATAGGAAATGGCAACCCACTCCAGTATTCCTGCCTGGAAGATTCCAGGACAGAGAAGCCTGGCAGGATACAGTCCGTGGCATCACCGAGTCAGATATGACTTAGCAACTGAACAATAACAAAAAGCCTGTGAGAGAGTGAAGAGTCAGAAGATGGTTATGGGCAGGAACACTGAGAATTGTACATAGCAGGGTTCCCTGTCAGTCTTTCCAGAATACTCCCCAACCCACGCAACTTTGGACACAGGCTATGGAGGAGTGCAGGAACCTAGGAAAGGAAGGGGGAAAAGCCACAATAGTTTAAATATCAGAAAACTGAACAGTGGGGTGGGTCCTTTGCTAAGTCAGAACTTCCCAAGATCATTTTACAGAATCTGAGAGCATAATTATATGCCTTGTTCCTGGGGAGAGGTATCACAAAATGGTGGAGAGCTTACCAAGAAAGAAAGGCAACAGTGAGTTTAGGCAGGGCGGGACCAGAAACAACCTCATAGATACTACCTGCACCCTGCATGGCTGTCTCCCATAAGCCCATAGTATTGTACTGACTGAGGGAAAAGATGATGTCTCCACGACAACACGCTTGCATCAAGAGCCAAGGAAGAAACTGAGTGCTAGCCTTCTCAGTGGGCCAAATACTTCAGGTCACTGTCTCCTTTCTAGGGATGCTCCACAAAAACTTAAGTTGCAATTTTGAAGAAAACTATGAGCTGAATTGAAGTTAACAAAAATAAATACATTTCTTACACACCTCAACTACAGAGTTTGAAGGTACTAGAATGCACTTCCTATATTTCTGCTTGATGGGCTCTCAGACCCTGATTAGCACAAGAATAAGGGGAGCTGAGCGGAAACTAGAGATTTAATGTCTCCTGGGCATTTTTAAGTACTAGAACCTTTACTAAGCACTTTATTTATCCTAGAAATAAAACCACTGGGAGAGAACTTACCTATATTTTTATAAATGAAAAAGTTGAGGCTCACAGAAATAACCTGCGCCAAAGTACTCAGGTGGTAACTGAGTTAGGATTCCAATCCAAGTCAGCCTCTGTTTAGAGGCTACAAAACTGGGCTTCACCCCCAGACTTTATCAAATTCATCATGCTTGTCTCACAACCCCCAATCACTGTACAAGTTCACCAAGAATCCAGGCATGCGGTCTCTTTTTTTTTCATCCCACTTGGCTATGAATCTGCTCCAATCAGCAATAGACTACACCAGGGCCCTGTGGTCACCAAGATCCTCCCCCTTCTGAAATCTAAGAAATCCTACTTACTGTTTGTAACCTTCATTCCTTTCTTTCTCATTCCTTCTCTTCTATTATGCCAACAGCAGGAGCTCATGAAGACGATTAATCCCTGTATTGTCATCCTTCACTATCCCAGGCTGGCCTCTCCACCACATAATCCTGCCTACACCTCAGACTCATTACCTCAAGCACCTTAACAATGCTCTAACTTCGTTACTTGTTTTTCCGCCCTATCCTGCCTGTCCTCACTCAGATGTAGCCTTCTATTTCCCATGTATAAACTGCTAACTGTTGCTGCAGAAAACGCCTGGCTATACGGTTTGCTGGCATCATCACTAGTTCAGTGGCGCTCTCAAACACTGTCCGGTAGTTTGGGAATGACAGTTTCCACCCAGCTCCCCTTATTCTTGTGCTAATCAGGGTCTGAGAGCCCATCAAGCAGAAATATAGGAAGTGCATTCTAGTACCTTCAAACTCTGTAGTTGAGGTGTGTAAGAAATGTATTTATTTTTCTTAACTAAACTTCAATTCAGCTCATAGTGTTTACATTCATCTTGCATTCCCCTCCCCATGATAACAATCCACACTCCCTCAAGCTCTCCAGAATCCCCCAGTTCCTCTTTCACAGCACAAGATAAGCATGCTCGCATCCCTGCAGACGATCCCTTTTACCCTTACCTCTCATTCCCAAGAAGAGAACTGTCTCTTAACTCTACATCTGAAACTCTCAATTTCTTCTCCTTCTAGATGTTGTTCCTTGAAACAAACTTTAAGATTAGGGCTTCAACATCTCCTCTGGTGCGTTTTTTGAACTAAAGGATTCTAAATGTTTTTCATTCATATGTATTTGGTTTTTTTAATTCATTCATTTATATATAATGCATACAAAAAGAATAGTAATTTTGCCCTTGCTGTAAGATGTTCTATCTCTTCAAACGCGGTGAAAGCAGAACCTGTCCTTTGTCTCCATGGCCACGGCCTTTCTCTTGCCCTTGTGTCTCTGCCACTCCACTGAAGACACCCTCCCTAAATCACTTCTCTCCCTTCGGTCAAGTGCACTAGCTTATTTTCAGTCCTGTTTCTGTCACTTTCTACCAAGCTTGTTAATGTTACCTATTCCTACTTTTTAAAAAACCGTTCCTCACCTGACTTCCAGGTAACTTCATTTCTGTCTTTTACAGAAATCCTTTGTGGATTTTCAGGTTCTTCCTACAGCCTTCAAGTGTTCTTTTCCCTTTTTGTTTGCAGTTCCAAATAAGAATCACCTGGGGCACTTTTACTGGGGCTAAACTGCAAATTAGAATCACCCAAGGGGTCATTTTAAAACAGGCTGAAGCTGTAGCCCTACCTGAGACCAATGAAGTCAAAATTTCTTGGGGGTGAAGCTTAGGCATCACCATTTTTTAAGTTCCCAAGATGATTCTAATGCACAGCCAGAATTGGAGACTTACAGGTTTTCCAGAAGCCAAAGATTCTTATATGCATAAGTATCAGCTAGGAAGAATTCTTAAAAGGCAATTCCTTAAGCCCTGCTAGCTAGGTATTTTCAGTGGGATTTGAAAGGGACCTATGGATTCACACAGACAAGAGGAGAAGGGGACGACAGAAGATGAGATGGTGGATACCATCACCAACTCAATGGACATGAGTTTGAGCAAGCTCCGGGAGTTGGTGATGGACAGGGAACCCCTGGTGTGCTGCAGTCCATGGGGTCGCAAAGAGTCAGACATGGCTGAGCAACTGAACTGATGGATTCACATGTCTAACAAGAACACCAGATGATTCTCATCAAGAGTGCTTAAGAGTCATTTTAAGATTTTTCACCTATTCCCCTTCTTTTAGCCTGCCTTCTAAACTGTTTTCTAAACTTCTTGCCTTTTGGAGTCACTTTTAACTTACCACATCTAAAATAAAATGTATCCTCCACCCCACCCCTCCATATAGCTCTCAACCCCCATATTCCTGCAACCTAAGTACCTACTGTGTAAAAGCAGAAATCTTTGAGCCAACACCTTTTCATTTTTCCTCATTCTTCACATCACACTGATCAATACAGCCCTTTGATTCTATCTAAGAAATGTCTCCAAAAATCTCTTCCTCCTCACTTCATTATTCAGACTTTTCTTGAATGTTACCACTTTATGACTTTGTAATGTAACTCAGTATCTGAACATTGTTGCCAGAGTAAGCTTTTTATTTATAAAATACATACTAGAAAATGGGCTTCCCTGGTAACCGGGGTGGTAAAGAATCTGCCTGTGATGCAGGAGACATGGATTCAATCCCTGGGTCAGGAAGATCCCCTGAAAAAGGAAATGGCAACCCACTCCAGTAATCTTGCCTGGAGTATTCCATGGAAAGTGGAACCTGGTCGCAGAGAGTCAGACACGATGGAGTAACTAACACTTAACTCTTGAGCTAGAAAATGAAGTAACATTTGATTAAGGGCCAAGACTATGCCAGACACCATTCTAAGAATTATGCCTGCTTGATTTATTTACGTCTCACATTAGCACTTTGCCTGTATTATCTCTTTTTTATAGATGAAAGGCAAGTGAGAAGAAACTTGCCTAAGTTTACATACCTAAGAAGCAGCAGAGCTGGGATTCAGCTCCAGGCACTGGAGCTCATCACCATTTCAGTGTACTGTAGTCTGGTTACGTTGTTCTCCATCACCAAGGTCTTGGCTTTTTCTAGATCGCCTAGAAAACAGACTCTTGAGCATGGCATACAAGTCGTTTCAGATTATATCCACCTGCCAGCCTCTCCCTCTTATTTACTACCTGCTACCCTGCACCCTACAAGCCTGCTAATGTTGCAGTTGTCCAGCCAAGAGTCCAAAGAGCCAGAAAACAGGGAGACACGCCAGTGGTTTATCCAATGGGGAATCTTACAGGGCTGAAACCAAAGGGCCCAGCAACAACACTGACGGCTGACGCTATGGAGGGGGAGGAGTCTACCATTGGTAGGGGGAATTGACTTCCAATTGGCTCACAGTTACCAGGGAAACCAGCGACTGGGGTTGGGGAAGAGGCGGGTAGGAGGCAAGCACCTAGATAGTTACTGTTGCTGCTGCTGCTAAGTTACTTCAGTCGTGTCCAACTCTGTGTGACCCCATAGACGGCAGCCCACCAGGCTCCCCCGGCCCTGGGTTTCTCCAGGCAAGAATACTGGAGTGGGTAGATGGAAGCCTTACAATTAAGAAGAACGGAGAGTTCGGTGAGTAAAGCAGGGCCTGGCTGAGCAGGGGATGCACAGAGAGCAAGAGAAGAGCCATCTAAATGGCCTGACCATACATCACCACCCCCTTCTTTGTTCTGTGAGATTTGCACTATTTTCATCCCTACTGAGTCCTCTCAGGCTCAACAACCCTGCTCCATCTGCTCTGCTTATCTGGCCTCTTTGCAACTTATTCCTACCCTCCATCTGACCAGGCAATGCTGACTCATCCTTTCAAAAATAATTTCAAATATTACTGATTCTGTAAAAATGTTGCAGATGCTTTCAGTAAATAGCTCTTGGCTTATTTTGTATCATCACTCTTTGAACTTTTTATAGACAATGCATATTATTTATTTTAGCTAAAAGTTCCTGAAATAGGATCTGTATTCATCTAGAGCTACTACAACAAATCAACACCAACTTGGGGGTTTAAAACATTAGAAATGCATTCTCTTATAGTTTGGGGAACCAGGAGTGTGAAATTAAGATGTCATCAGGGATATGCCCCCTAGAAAGTTCTGGAGAGAATTTTTCTTTGCCTTCTCCAGATTTTGGTGTTGTTGGTTTGTGGTGCATAACTCCAGCCTCTGCCTTCCTCTTCACATGGTCTGTTCTGTTTCCGTGTCCTCTCCTCATAAGAACATTAGTCATTGGATTTAGAGCCCATCTTATCTGAAGGATGACTGCATCTTGAGATCCTTATGAATTACCTGCGAAGAACCTATTTCCAGATACTGTCACATTCTGAGGTTCTGCTGCTGCTGCTGCTAAGTTGCTTCAGTCATGTCTGATTCTGTGCGACCCTATAGACTGCAGCCCACCAGGCTCACCCGTCCCTGGGATTCTCCAGGCAAGAACTCTGGAGTGGGTTGGCATTTTCTTCTCCAATGCATGAGGTTCTAGCTAGACTTCAATTTTTGAGGGAAACTATTTAACCTGGTAAAGAGTTAAATAAGAAAGAAGCAATAAATGCTTATTGTTTGGTAGGAAGTAGCATGAATGAATCGGAGAAGGCGATGGCACCCCACTCCAGTACTCTTGCCTGGAAAATCCCATGGACGGAGGAGCCTGGTGGGCTGCAGTCCATAGGATCGCTGAGAGTTGGACACAGCTGAGCGACTTCACTTTCACTTTTGACTTTCATGCATTGGAGAAGGAAATGGCAACCCACTCCAGTGTTCTTGCCTGGAGAATCCCAGGGACAGGCGAGCCTGGTGGGCTGCCGTCTATGGGGTCGTACAGAGTCGGACACGACTGAAGCGACTTAGCAGCAACAGCCACAGAATGAATGAATGACAAATGACAGAGCTTATATCAAGACTATATAAAGAATTCTCAATAATAAGACACTTCAATTTTTTAACTCATTTTACTTTGTTAACATCTTATTTTTTAAAAGCAGTTTTAACTTTACAACAAAATTAAGAGGGAGGCCTAAGGATTTCTCATATAAACTGTGCCCCCACACATGAATAACATTCCCTATTATAAATATCCTTCCCTATCATCAATGTCACTCACCAGAGTGGTTTGTTTGTTGTTTTTTTTTTTGGCCAAAAACTGTGACATGTGGGATCTTAATTCCCTGACCAGGGATCAAACCTATGCTCCCTTCATCGAAAGGTCAGGGAAGTCCCCAGAATGCTACATTTTTAACAGGGGGAAAAATCTACACTGACTCACCACAATCAACCAAAGTACATACGTTGTTTACTAGAGTTCACTCTTGGTGTTGCGCATTCTATGGATTTGGACAGATATGTAATAATATATATACATCATTATAATATCATACAGAGTATTTTCATTGGCCTAAAAGTCTTCTGTCTTTGGGCTATTCATCCCTCCCTCACCCCCCAACCCTGGCAACCATTGATCTTTTTATTGTCTCCATTGTTATGCCTTTGCCAGAATGTCCTACAGTTGGACTCATTCAGTGTGTAGCAATTTCGAAACAGATGTTGCATCATTAGTCATTAGGAAAAATACAATGTAAAATCACAATAAGACATCGCTTCAGCCCTATAAGAATGGTTAAAATTTAAAAGATCAGTTCAGTTCAGTCGCTCAGTCATGTCCTACTCTTTGTGACCCTATGAATCACAGCACGCCAGGCCTCCCTGTCCATCACCAGCTCCCGGAGTTCACTCAGACTCACGTCCATCGAGTCAGTGATGCCGTCCAGCCATCCCATCCTCAGTCGTCCCCTTCTCCTCCTGCCCCCAATCCCTCCCACCATCAGGTAAATGATAATGATGTGTGACAAAGGAAACTCTTACAGAAAATGGTGCAGCCCCTTTGGAAAACTGGCAGCTCCTAAAAAAGTTAAATATACACCACACAATTTAGCAATCTCACTCTAAAGAAATGAAACATATGTCCATATGATGACCTTTACACAAATGTTAATAGCAGCTCTATTCATAGTAACCCAGAACTGGCAACAACCGAAGTATCCTTCAAGTGGTAAATGAAGGAATAAATGGTGGCACCTCCATACAATGGAATAGGATCAGCAATGGAAAAATACAAACTACTAATACCTGCAACATGGATAAGTCTTTAAAAAAAAAAATACACTGCACTAAATGAAAGAATTCAAGAACCTAAGTCCAAAACCAGATTATTGCATTATTACAATATTCTAGAAAAGGCAAAGCTAAAGAGACAGAATTCAATCTGATGACCAGTGACTGTGAGGGAGGGAAAAGGATGTATTGTAAGCATCATGCAGGCAGTCACTGAGGTTGTGGAAATATCCCCATCTATGTGGTGATTGGAGGAAAGGTTACATGATGGTAAAGATTTAAAACTCAAACATTTTGAAAGAGCAGTTTTGGGGACTTTCCTGGTGGTCCTGAGATTAAGACTCCATGCTTCCAATGCAGAGTATGCATGTTTGGTCTCTGGTCCGGGAACAAAGATCCCACATGCTCTGAGATGTGGGCAAAAGACAAACAAACAAAATAAATAATTAAATAAATAAAAACCGCAAAATAAAAATCAGTAAACAAAAAAGCGAATTTTACTATATGTAAATGGAAACAATGAAGTAGACTCAAAACAATAAATATATAAATGACAAGATAACTCAATGGTTAATTGCTAGGTTCAAATTCTCCCACTTGTAGTCAATACTTGTATAACCTTGAGCAAAGTGAGCAAACCTTTGTTTCTTCATATGTGAAACTGTAATAGTAATATTAATAATACCTACTGTATAGAGTAGCTGGGAAGACAAAATGAGATCCTTGATGTAAATGTGTTAGTCCTGGGCCTGGCATATAGCAGGTGTTCTTTAGAATTAGCTCTTATTATTACTTAATCCCAAGTATTACAAATAGAGTATAAAATCATGGCAAAAAAGCATTTCAAAAAAAAATGAAAGCTCTGGCTATGAGCTACAGTGATTAGAAGGGTTCTAGCATAGTAGGGGTCCCCCCTGGCTTCACTTTCTCTCACTCCATAATAAAGCAAAACTTTTCTCAGCAACTCACTAACTGTTGGAAATTGATCTTCCACCAACTCAGTGACATAAACATTGCTTCCTCTGAGGCAGTTTCTTGACCTTGTGGCCATCTTGACTGGCCATCTCATCTCTTCTAGCTGAAGCCCCTGCTGTTATTCAATTAAGCCTCGATTCCAGACCAGAGGCTCCTGGACAGAGTCCCCAGCCCAGATCTCCTGTGGGCACAGCACACAGCTCACACAGACAGAGGAGAGTGACTAACAGTTGGATTTAGAGATTTCTGGTTCACCCTGCACCGCAGGCAAAAAGCAATGTTCCTTTGGGTTTGTGGAGTGTCTGGATGGAGTGAGTCATGTAATCCCATAAGGTAAATAACACCGCATTTTAAATGAAATGCATTAAGTACATTCATAAAAGCAATTAAGATATTTCAGTAATACCACAAAGCATTTATACAATCAAAAAAAAATGATAATAATACCATTTTACTGATTCCCAGCCTTCAAACACAGGTCTGAAATAGCACATTTATCCTTGCCCTATTGATTAAAGAAATATATGTTGTGACCAAATTTTGGCATGTTTCTATTTTGTGAGGCTTATAGAGAATTTTTTAAAATATGAGCTTTGTGAGACAATCTCCATAACCAGTGTTATAGTTTCTAGAATTGTTAAGCGATGCAGAAAGAAACAAAAAGTTGGAATGTAGGGCAGTGTGATTGCATGTCTAGGAGAAAACCACCAGGAATAAGTCCAGGTGATTGTAAAAACTGTTTTTCAAAATCATACAAAATAATATTAAGAGTACGTATATGATGGTGTTTCTGTGAATTCACTGACTCCTCTCACATATGCAGGCAGAAATATTTTCTCTGTCACCACAGCATTTTGGAAAAGCCTCTTACATATTTCCTTAGAGGGGCTCCAGGCATAGTTGCTCCTAGGGTCTTGTGAGACAATGAGCATTAGAGGAAAAGAAAGCAGAATAGGTGATGTGGGGCTCAGACTTGGAAGTCCAACAACCACGACTTCCAATCTCAGCTGTGCTGTCTACAATATGTGGGTCCTTGAGCAAGTTACTTAACCTTTTCATTCTTCCATTATTTTTTTTCACAGTTGTTGGGAGAATCAACTGAGAAATGTCAATGACCAGTAAACCACAGGTGACATCATTGAAAAAGTGTTATTACCTTCTGGACACTTGACTTTCTAAATAACTGTTTTCCTCTTTGCCTTGGCCCCTGGGAAGCTTACAGAACAAATTTTCTAACCATCTATAGTAACCACACTGGATGGACCCAAATGATCTACGTTTCTAGGTGAAAGTTTATCTTGGTTTTGGGGACGGGGGGTTGAACTTATTTTACATTTGAGTACAGATGATCAACAATGCTATGTTAGTTTCAGTTGTACAGAAAAGTGATTCAGTTGCACATACACATGTATCTGTTCTTTTTCAAAATCTTTTCCCATTTAGGTTGTTACATAATATTGAGCAGAGTTCCCTGCGCTCTACAGTATGTCCTTATTGGTTATCCATTTTAAGTATAGTAGTGTGTACTTGTTGATCCCAAACTCCCTGACTATCCTCCCCAACACTCTCCCCCATTGGTAACTGTAAATTCATTCTCTTACTGCCCATATTTCTCTTTCTCTTCAACTATGTTTACATTTGCAAAAGTGTGTGTGTATGTATTCTATCAAATCTTTTATGGAATAAATGAGTATATGTATACAAGTGAACAAATAAATCCATTTTTAAAATTCTGTGTAAATGATTATCTAATGATATCATAGTTGCTTTGCATTGTCTCCAGAGTAGATTGTGATGAGGAATCCCAACTCCTATAGGGACATATTTTACTCCCTATTGCATTCACTATACTGATGACAGTTCCCAAAACACAGAAGAAATCCCATGACTGTTAAAATGAAAGTATATTTCTCACTGTATTGTGTATTACTTTGCCTTGACCTCTAAGGAACCTGCTCACATTTGAGAACAGGATGAGAAAAATCTCATGAAATGTACCTAAAAATTATGAAAGCATGTAGTCTTCATGTTAAGCTTAATTCAGGGTTAAATAAACCAGAATTTCACAGGGTCCACAGGAAGCAAAGTCAGGATTATTACTCTGTACCCTGACTACATAATGATCTTTCCCTCCATATTTCAGTGCAGTGTCTTAATCTAAGTTTATATATAACATATATTTTTTATATATAACATATATTTTTATTTTTTTAATATTTTATTTTGGCTCTACCGGGTCTTAACCGCTGCATGTGGGATCTTTGATATTTGTTGTGTGGCATATGAGCTCTCAGTTGGGTTATGTGACCAGGGATTGTTCCTGGGCCCTCTACCTTGGGAACACAGAGTCTTAGACACTGGACAACCAGGGAAGTCCCCAGTATATGTCCTGATTTTAAAGAAAACAGTAACATTGTCTTTTCAATTAGTCTCAGTAAGTAAATAATAAAAATAATCAGGGGGTCATGATGTTGGAGAAAACTTGGACATCTAGTCCTCATTTCATAAATAAGCTCAAAATTCAGCTAAAGCTTTTAATAGAATCTAAATAGCTTTATAATTTGTCTCTGGAAGGGATAATAAATTAATGGTGTAAGCAAAACCAGATTTATATATTCATTAATGTCTTAATTTATAAAAGCCAATTTGTGATGTAAAGCAAAAAAAAGTCCAATTCATTTCTTAATTTGTTTTCATGATCTCATTTACTTTATTACTATTTGTTAATATTTGTAAAATTAATTTATTTCCTTTCACGCCACACTTTCCCTGATTTTCTAGAAGGGGCAGCAGGGACTTTCTCGGTCCTAAAAGAGTGGGCCGGTGACGACTGAAATGCAGACTAATGACTTAATGCCCGCAAGTCCTGCAATTTCCCCACAAAGCCCTGACAAAATGACCTGGAGAACAGCAGACCCCGCTCTTCTCAGCGCAGGCTGACAATTTGTGCTAAACAGAATCAAATTTGGGGACCTAGACAAATGCCCAGTGGGACTAGTTTTGATTCACCTGGTCTGAGTAGAAGATAACCCCCAAGAGAGAATTCAGTCTTCAAAAAACAGAAAGGGAAAAGAAAATTTTCTGATCTCTTGGGATATGTATGGGTGTACCCCCTATCTCTACTACTCCTTCTTCTTTTGGAAAATATCTTATGTTTTCTCTTAAGTTTGTCCACTGGTTTTTCTAGTTTTGTGTCTGCTCTTTGAAAACCAGTGTCATTAGTATTATTTGAAAGTTAGAATATGAAGGAAACTAATCACCTAGGATCAATAAGTAAAGATAAAATAATATTAACATAAGGGGAAAATGAAGCCTCTTTCTGAAAAATATCACAAAGCACCACGGTATCAGAGATATCCATTTGTTGTTGTTCAGTCCACGAAGTTGTGTCCGACTCTTTGCAGCCTCATGAACTGCAGCATACCAGGCTCCTCTGTCCTCCACTATCTCCCAGAGTTTGCTCAAATCCACGTTCAATTAGTTGGTGATGTGACTTAGCACCCACTCGTGAATGCTATCTGACCATCTCATCCTCTTCCACCCCTTATCAGGTGGTCAAAGTATTAGAGCTTCAGCAACAGTCCTTCCAATGAATATTCAGGGTTGATTTCCTTTACGATTGATTGGTTTGATCTCCTTGCAATCCAAGGGACTCTCAAGATTCTTCTTCAACATCACAGTTTAAAAGCATTACTCAGCCTTCTTTGCAGTTCTGCTCTCACATCCATACATGACTACTAGGAAAACCATAGCTTTGACTATATGGATCTTTGTTGGCAAAGTATCTCTCTCCTTTCTAATATACTGTCTAGGCTTCATAACTTTCCTTCCAAGAAGTGTTTTTTAACTTTCATGCCTTCAGTCACCATCCACAGTGAATTTTGGAGCCCAAGAAAATAAAACCTGTCACTGCTTCCACTTTTCCCCTATTTGACATGAAGTGATGGGACCAGATGCCATGCTCTTAGTTTTTGGAATGCTGAGTTTCAAGCCAGCTTTTTCACTCTTCCCTTTCACCCTCATCAAGGGACTCTTTTAGTTCCTCTTCACTTTTTCCCATTATAGTGGTATCATCTGCATATCTGAGGCTGTTAATATTTCTCCAAGCAATCTTGACTCTGGCTTGTGATTCATCCAGCCCAGCATTCCACATCATGTTCTCTGCAGAGAAGTTAAATAAGCAGAGTGACAATATACAGTCTTGTCATACTCTTTTCCCAATTTTGAACTGGTCAGCTGTTTCATGTCCATTTCTAACTGCTATTTCTTGATCCACATACAGGTTTCTCGGGAGATAGGTAAGGTGGTCTGGTATTCCCATCTCTTTAAGAATTTTCCAGTTTGTTGTCTGTGATCTACATAGTCAAAGGCTTTAGTGTATTCAGTGAAGCAGAAGTAGATGTTCTTCTGGAACTCCCTTGTTCTCTCCAAGATCCAATGAATGTTGGAAATTTGATCTTCAGTATCTTTGCCTCTTTCAAACCCAGCCTGTACATCTGGAAGTTTTCAGTTTACTTACTGCTAAAGCCTAGCTTGCAGGATTTTGAGCATTACCTTGCCGGCATGTAAAATGAGTGCAATTGTTCAGTACTCTGAACCTTCTTTGGCATTTCCCTGCTTTGGTATTGGAATGAAATCTGACCTTTTCCAGTCCTGTGGCCACTGCTGAGTTTTCTAAGTTTGCTGACATGCTGAATGCAGTGAATTGACAGCACCATCATTTAGGGTTTTAAATAGCTCAGCTGGAATTCCATCACCTGCACTAGCTTTGTTCGTAGTAATGCTTCCTAAGGCCCACTTGACGTCACACTCCAGGATGTCCCACTCTAGGAAAGTGACCACACCATCATGGTTAACCAGGTCATTAAGCCAAGTGAAACAGCACAATCAGATTAAATCAGCCACCAATTGTGTTTGAGAATTATGATCAGTGAAAATTCCAAACAGACTGAAAAAAATTACATTCAGTAACTCCAAAAGATGACATTACTCAAAAAGTCTCAATGAACAAGAGACTGGCCCTCTCCTAATTGGTTGCTGTTTTGAGTCTCCCTCTTATTGTAATTTTAGCTTCTTTTTGGACATGCCTATACACTTAATGCGGAGAAGGCAATGGCACCCCACTCCAGTACTTTTGCCTGGCAAAACCCATGGATGGAGGAGCCTGGTAGGCTGCAGTCCGTGGGGTCACCAGGAGTCAGACACAACTGAGCGACTTCACTTTGACTTTTCACTTTCATGCACTGGAGAAGGAAATGGCAACCCACTCCAGTGTTCTCGCCTGGAGAATCCCAGGGACGGGAGAGTCTAGTGGACTGCTGTCTATGGGGTCGCACACAGTCGGACACGACTGAAGTAACTTAGCAGTAGCAGCAGCATACACTTAATGACCCTCTATATTCCATTCCCATGTTTCTTCCTTCTCAAATGTCACTTATACCCTAATAATTCCCACTGCCAAGTCCCATTCAACTTTTAAATATGACTTTCAGACCTATGTCTCTTACAACTTACAGAATGTCTCTACCTAAATCTGAACAACTTCTTCAAGAGCTGGTCTGAATCAGTTGCTCAGACAATCATCCTTAACTCTCCACTCCCAAAAGCCAAAAATCAGCAATATCCATTGCTTCTGCTTCATATCTAGCTCTTTCTCTCAGTACTCTTCCATCTTAGACAAAATTTTCCTTAGCACTTCTCAGCAGCCTAGTGTGTTTCAACTTCAGTGATCTCCCTCCTGCTGCTGCTGCTGCTAAGTCACTTCAGTCGTGTCCGACTCTGTGCAACCCCATAGACGGCAGCCCAACAGGCTCCGCCGTCCCTGGGATTCTCCAGGCGAGAACACTGGAGTGGGTTGCCATTTCCTTCTCCAGTGCATGAAAGTGAAAAGTGAAAGTGAAGTCGCTCAGTCGTGCCTGACTCTAGCGACCCCATAGACTGCAGCCTACCAGGCTCCTCCATCCATGGGATTTTCCAGGCAAGAGTACTAGAGTGGGGTGCCATTGCCTTCTCCACAGTGATCTCCCTAACCCTGGTTAATCCCTCAATCATCCAACCCTCAGATTTTTCCATCAGAGCCAAACATCTGATATTCTTATCCTGTTTAAAGGTTTGCAATGACCTCTCCTTGTCTGTAAGAGAAATTAATATCCTCATAATAGTTATTGCATGTAAGTTGTTGCACCCACTGTGAAAAAGAGTATGTAGATTCCTCAGAAAACTAAAAATTTTTTGTCTGGCATATATCCAGACAAAAATGACAGTTCAAAGAGGTAACAGGCACCCCTATGTTCATAGCAGCACTATTCACAATAACCAAGACATGGAAACAACCTAAATGTCCACTGACAAATGATTTAAAGAAGATATGGTCAATCAGTTCAGTTAACTCAGTCGTGTCCAACTCTGCAACGCCATGGACTGCAGCAAGCCAGGCTTCCCTGTCCATCACCAACTCTCAGAGTACACTCAGACACATGTCCATCGAGTTGATGATACCATCCAACCATCTCATCCTCTGTCATCCCCTTCTCCTGCCTTTAACCTTTCCCAGCATCAGGGTCTTTTCCAATGAGTCTGTTCTTTGGATCAAGTGGCCAAAGTATTGGAGTTTCAGATTCAGCATCAGTTCTTCCAGTGAATATTCAGGACTGATTTCCTTTAGGATAAGACTCTCAAGAGTCTTCTCTAACACCAATTCAAAAGCATCAATTCTTCTGCACTCAAATTTCTTTATGGTCCAACTCTCACATCCATACATGACCACTGGAAAAATCATAGCTTTGACTAGATGGACCTTTGTTTGCAAAGTAATATCTCTGCCTTTTATTATGCTGTCTAGGTTGGTCATAGCTTTTCTTCCAAGGAGCAAGCATCTTCTAATTTCATGGCTGCAGTCACCATCTGCAGTGATTTTGGAGTCCCCCCCAAAAATAAAGTCTCTCACTGTTTCCATTGTTTCCCCATCTATTTGCCATGAAGTGATGGGACCAAATGCCATGATCTTAGTTTTCTGAATGTTGAGTTTTAAGCCAACATTTCACTCTCTTCTTTCACTTTCATCAAGAGGCTCTTTAGTTCTTCATTTTCTGCCATAAGGGTGGTATCCTCTGCATATCTGAGGTTATTGATATTTCTTCCAGCAATCTTGATTCCAGCTTGTGCTTCATCCAGCCTGGCATTTCCCATGATGTATTCTGCCTATCAGTTGCATAAGCAGGGTGACAATATACAGCCTTGATGTACTCCTTTCCTGATTTGGAATCAATCTGTTGTTCCATGTCCAGTTCTAATTGTTGTGTCTTGATCTGCATACAGATTTCTCAGGAGACAGGTCAGGTGGTCTGGTAGTCCCATCTCTTAAGAATTTTCCACAATTTGTTGTGATCCACACAGTCAAAGGCTTTGGCATAGTCAATAAAGCAGAAGTAGATGGTTTTCTGGAATTTTCTTGCTCTATGATCCAATGGATGTTGGCAATTTGATTTCTGGTTCCTCTGCCTTTACTAAATCCATTTTGAACATCTGAAAGTTCACAGTTAATGTACTGTTTAAGCCTGGCTTGGATAATTTTGAGCATTACTTTGCTAACATGTGAGATGAGTGCAATGGTGCAGTAGTCTGAACACTCTTTGACATTGCCATTCTTTGGGATTGGAATATTCAGAATATTTGGCATTGCCTTTCTTTTTTAAAATTAATTTATTTAACTTAATTGGAGGTTAATTACTTTACAACATTGTGGTGGTTTTTTTCAAACATTGACATGAATCAGCCACGGGTTTACATGTGTCCCCCGTCCCAAACCCCCTTACCACCTCCCTCCCCCATCCCATCCCTCTGGATTGTCCCAGTGCACCGTGGCATTGCCTTTCTTTAGGACTAGAATATTCATAATAGCCAAAACATGAAAACAACCTAAATGCCTATTGACAGATGATTTAAGGAAGATATGGTAGGTACACACAAATGAATACTACTCAGTCATAAAAAGAACAAAATGATTCTAAGAGCAGCAACATGGACGGAACTAGAGACTATCATACTAAGTGAAGTAAGTCAGAAAAAGACACAAATGAAACTACTTATCAAACATAAACAGAATCATGGACACAGAGAAAAGGTGGGTGGTTGCCAAGAGGGAGGATGCATGGGAGAGGGATGGAGGGGAGGTTGGGGTTAGCGGATATAAGCTGTTATATGCAGAATGGATAAATAAGGTCCCACCGTATAACACACAGATATATTCAATGTCCTATCATAAACCATAATGGAAAAGAATATATTCACAAGAGAATGAATACAGATGCATAACTGAGTCACTTCACAGTACAGTGAGTAATTAACATGCCATAAATCAACTATACTTCAATTAAAAATCTTTAAAATATTTTAAAAATATAATAATATTCATTCCATCTATCTATCCAATTATCTCTACATTCATTTACTCGAGAAATACTTCCTGAGAATAGCACTGAAACATGTATATTACCATATGTGAAACAGATCACCAGTCCACGTTCGATGCATGAAACAGGGCACTCAAGCTGTACTGGGACAATCCTGAGGGATAGGATGGGGAGGGAGGTGGGAGGGGGGTTCAGGATGCACATCCAGACACATGTACACCCATGGCTGATTCTCGTCAATGTATGGCAAAAACCACTACAATATTGTAAAGTAATTAGCCTCCAATTAAAATAAATAATTTTGTTAAAGGAAACCATATAAGCATTAAAAAAAAAAAAAGAAAGAAATACTTATTGGACTCCTATTAAAAAACAGGCACTGTTGGTATTATACTATGTGGAGTAAAACACAGGTCCATTCCTTCTCTGAACCCTGACCTCCACCTTCCAGCCTCATCCCTGTCTTTTCTCCCTACCCTACTCAAACCCTACATACTGAATTCACACCAAATATTTCAGATTTCTAAATATGTTCTGCATTTTGACCTTCACATATTTCACAAACTAGGCTATTTCAAATCGTGACTTCCTAATAACATTTAAAGACCTAAAGGCAAGTGCCACCTTTCCTGAGAATGTTCCTGGCTGTCCCAGACAGGAACATCTACAACCTACCCAACAGTTATAGGCTAGATTATTGACTGTCATTTCCTGTTTTTTTTTTTTTTTTGGTCCCAGCATATTACACAATGCAAACCATATGTGTGTCAGGCAAGAAAACCAATATTCCAGTAACAAATGTAAAATAAACATAAAAAGTAAAGTAGTTTGGGTCAAATGAATTGTCTAATTCTATTGGTGGAAGAAAAACAAGTTAATTTCAGATAAATGTCCATCTGAGGAAGGAAGGAATGTTGCCTTTTGACCATTTCAACTAGTATTTTGAACTGTTAAATGATGAATACATGACCTAGATGAAAAACCTGATATAGATGAATGCATTCACTGGTTTCAGAACTAGAAGACAGTGTTTTACTCACATGTGCAATTTCTCATGTGTGTTCTGGGAAAACAATGTGCTTCCACAAAATTTACTCCCAGAAATTAAGGATTTTGTGAATACATCTCCAAGCACACTTTAAAATGTAAGTATGCCAAATGACCTCTTTGGATCACATCAGCAGTAACTGTCTTATTCTCAACCTGCCACTTCTTGAAAGAACATTCCTTTTTACCAATGGCTCCTATTCACATAGTTCAGAATAAATATCTCTATGGTTCCCCATGTAATTCAGGAAACTGACAAGGTACAGTATCTTCTCCTACCCAGTTTCTCCTTTGCTCCCTACCCCCAACCCTCAATCCCTTTCCAAGGCACCAATGTAAAAGCTGACTGATAACATTCTCACCAGTGGCTGGTCTATTATGATCTGAAACTGGGCTTCTTCTCACTGCTGCATGGAAATCCCATGAGCTCCTATTGCTACATCGTTCAAATACCAGCAGCCAGGGATTCTGAAAGAGGAGTGGAGGAGCAGGAAGAAGCTCTCATGGGGCATTCATTTCATGCAGATCCATGAAGCCAAAGTCTTCCTGGCTGCTTTTCACACATTCTTTGTTAAAAAGATGTGGCATAAGGCTTAGTGGAGGTACAAGTCCTCAAGCTGTTGGACTGTATAGAAAAGGGGAAGATATTTTGTCAGCTTTTGAGATTTCCTTTTAAAATATGACCAGACATTCATATACATTTACACACTTTCCCTTTAATCAGCAACATGCAAATTGCGTATTCATCTGGCTAGACATAGGGCAAGCACTGTTTATGGAGATAGCGTTACACATTATAGGCACAATTCTGATGAAAGGAAATCTTTGTTTAAAAAAAAAAAGTACTGGAGGTAAAAAGAAGCAAGTTCTGTAAAAGCAAATACAGTTTGGGACCAGGACTTCCAAGGTATGGATCTCATTTCTGGCCGCCTAGTACAAAGCCAACCAAATTTCTCCTAATCATTTTAATAATATTAATACAAATTCCACCATAACTTACCATACATTGATTTAATTCCTAAATGTTTCTGTTTCCTGTATTGGTGCAGTTCCCCTAACAAAAACCTTTCAGTTGATTATGAGTCATATTTCCATGCTAGCTTATTTTTAACAACTAATTTTGATGTAGTCAGGACTATTTTTGTGGATGACTATGCTGAGTGTCATTCCAGAATCATTTTGTGAGACTCATCGGTATACCATGCATGCTTAATGTTGAAATAAAATAATTAAATGTATTTATTTATATACATTTTATATTTCTTATATAATTAAAGAAACTGTATTATCATCATATGTTTTTCTTTAATCAGTGTTTATCTCTTTAACATCCATTGAAACATTAAATTTATACCAAGTGGTAATACTTTATAAGTAATGGTGAATCTCTCTTAACATTTTCACCCCTGTACCTACTTGTGAGTGATGAGGAAGGGTCACAGGATGATTGAACTTCAGTTTGGTCTCAGCACCATAAGATGATTCTCTTTTCTTCTATTTTTATAACACATGAAAATTTTGCAAAACTATGTCCATAACAAAGTCAGTCTCTTTTATTCCACTTTCATGGCACACACCATCTTTAACTGAGTATGTTAATCTTCCAAGAGAGGCTAAAAAAACCAAAAAAGTAGTTTGTATCTGCTTGTTCATTGCTATATCTCCAATGTCTAGAACAAAAATGGCCCAAAGAATTACATGGGCACATCAATAAATATTTGAAAAATAACTTGAAAAGAAACAATCAGAACAGAAGAGCAGAATCACAGCCATGCCTTCTTCAGCGATGCAAGCTGCTCCCCTTCTCACACTCATCTTGAAAAGGAAAGGGAAACAGCAGGAGAAAATGGACAAGTGTCCCACTGTTGATGGCAGTGACTTAGATTCAGGAAGTTGGATTAAATGTCTGTGGTGAGAGGATGTCAACACGTCTCCTGCCTAGTCCTACCCTCTGTCTCACTTCACCCCCCTCTCATTTCACTCAGAGCCAGGGAAACATAGATATTGGGGCCCTTGCACAAAACCATCATTGTCTTGATTTTCATTCCAAGAGCTTATTCCCGGTAAAAATCCCTTTTCTATAAGGAAAGATTTGCAAGGATATGCTATGATAGAGAACCAGTTTTGTACTGTTATTTCTCCCACCTCCAACCCCTCACTCTCACATCAAGATGGGAAAGAACATGATCCTCATTGGAGGGCAGAGGGAGCAGAGGGGAAAAGAGACAAAGAAACTGCAGATAAGGTAGGAAGGCCCCGAATCCATTAGGTGGAGCCCAAGGAAGTGAATGAGGTCCTGAGCAGCATGAGCAGAAATCAGGGTGTTAAATAGGGGCGGGTTGAGGAGATACCATACAAAATCCCCCCAACGCTCCCCCTCCACTCCCATAAATCTCCAGAAGCCCTGAGTACACAAAATCATCTCCCCTAGTTCCCCATACCCCTCAAAGTCTTTTATATAAGTGTTGAGATTTGGTCCATGAAAAGAAAGGGAGCCTGGGGTTCAGGACAGTGAAGCCACCAAGTACATGGCTGAAGACCAGAGGCCATGCGGAACTGTGCCGATCTCAGCTGACGGCACCATGGACAGACCCTTCTCCATGATGCCATGTGAGCCCCAGGAAGTGGATGCCGCTCTACGGGTAACATGAAGAAAGGACAAATTTAATTAACTGAATTAAAATCTAGAGTGGCTAAGAAAACCCAGAACTGACCACAACACATTCCCCCATTAGGGGGAATGAGGATCAACAAAGAGATTGGTAGTGTTATGGACAAAGTTTCACAGCACGGTTCGGAAGCATTCACATCCTTTAGCATATATTGTAACTCCATTTGGCAAGCTACATGCTGGGGATGACAAGCATAAGTGTAACTAAACAATCTCTTTAAAGTGTCATGAATACCTGAGAAGAAATAAATACAAGTTTAATGCATTTTATCTAAACTGAGGACAGCTAAAATAAAGGAGGTGGCAGAATACATTGTAGACACAGATGTGACCAATAATTTCCTTGAAAATACAGTTGAAAATCATGATTAATATTTTATAACAAATGAAAAGATTATATTACTATTTAAATTTAGCTGTTCCTAACAACACTGTCACCAAGAGTGGAAATGAGATGTTGACCCACTGTATTAGGACATGTATTTTAAATTTCTGCACACTGAGTCATTCCCTTACTTTCCCAAAAATATTTATTCAGGAGCTGGGTCAATGATTAAGGACTGTAGGACGATTAGAAAAAAGTCAAACTTACTGATCCGTAAAGAAGACTGGTACATTATAGTACTTGGATGTAATAATTAGTATCATTCTCTTCGTTAGCATTATGGTCATTAAAAAAGCATGTAATATAGTGGTTATGGACATAGAGTCCAGAGTCAAATCTCAGCTCATTCATTTACTAGCTATGTGTCATAGCAGTAAATTGCTTAACTTCTTAATTTACCCATCTGTAAAATGGACATTTCAGTGTCCCCACCTCTCAGGGCTGTTAGGCCAAAAAGAGTTTAACAGAACAAAGAACTTGGGACAGAATCTGGCACATATTAGATGCTATTCAGATGCTGACATTTACAGAGGTTATTATTGGTAGTGAGTATGGTGACATCTAAACTTAAAATGGTATTTCACAATTTAAAAACAATACTGATGTACAATGATCTATTTTAATCTTCATAAGAGCCCTGAGAAGGAGGTAACATTGATATCTAGAATAAGGGACTCTATACCTCTAGAGTAGGCTAGGGTCTGCAGCCCCTGTCTAGCAGGAAGAAATTTCAGAAAATGAGACCTTCAGCCACTTAACCCTTAAGAATAAGAGTGTAGGGACAATGAGACAGGTTGGGACCTGGACCCTTTGCTGCAGTACTGCAATGCTTGCATCTGGAAACACCTCTTCTTCAGCAACAAAATACAAAGAAACTATGTAGGACTAAAACTAACTGCAGGCCTGTGCAGGTGGGGCAAATTCTGAACAAAAGATATAAAAAGACCAAAGAACCCCTACTGCCATTTCTGGAGAGCCAGGAGCAAAAACAGGGTGTTAGGAGCAAAGCAAGGTACTGAGCATGCTCCCTCCACACAATACCACCTAAGCCGTCCTTTGGACCCTACCCCTGGATACACCCTACTCTCAACCCATATAAGGAACAACCTCACCCCCCGCCATCCCATCAGGCAGAGAGCAAGCAAGAGAGCCTGTTTGTTCTCTCTTCTCCTCTGATGTAGCTACATGCATGTAGCTGGGCCCCCAATAAAGCCTCGCCTGAAAAAAAAAAAGAGAAAGAACATTAAAATTTGGAGAGAATAAGAGAGATGTGAACCCCAGTCTCCTGAATCCAAATCTAAACTTGTTGTCAAAACATTTGCATCCTCAGCTATACAACATGATTCATTCTCCTTTAAGGAAAACATAAAGGTAAAAGGAATGAGTACTACTTAATCCAGAGACATCTAATGTATGGAGCCTGATCACTGATAACATTGGCATCAGACTGGGAAAGGGCAGTATGCTCAGGAGGAAGTTGTGGAAGCCTGGTTCACTGAGGGGAAAGGCCAGCTTAGGGGACTGAAGTCGTCTGAGGCAGCAGAGCCCCCTGTGGAGGCCACCTGTGTGAGAAGGTATATCACGCACAAAGCATCCCCACTTCTAGGAATTGAAAGGCTGCAGAAAGTAACACCTGGGCATGGAAAGATATCTCCAGTCACTGTGATACAGGATAAAATTTACAGTGACCTTATGTTTCAGCTATTATAGGACCTTAAGAAATGCCTCACAAAAGAAGATATCAGTTCAGTTCAGTTGCTCAGTCATGTCAGACTCTTTGCAGCCCCCTGGACTGCAGCACACCAGGCTTCTCTGTCCATCAACAACTCCCAGAGCTTACTCAAACTCATGTCCATTGACTCAGTGATGCCATCCAACCACCTCATCCTCTGTCGTCCCCTTCTCCTCCCACCTTCGATCTTTCCCAGCATTAGGGTATTTTCCAATGAGTCTGTTCTTTGCATCAAATGGCCAAAGTATTGGAGTTTCAGCTTCAGCATCAGTCCTTCCAATGAATATCCAGGACTGATTTCCTTTAGGATGGACTGGTTGGATCTCCTTGCAGTCCAAGGGACTCTCAAGAGTCTTCTCCAACAACACATGCTTCTGGAAAAACCATAGCTTTGACTTGATGGACCTTTGTTGACAAAGTAATGTCTCTGCTTTTTAATATGCTGTCTAGGTTGGTCATAAAGAAGATATACAGATGGCAAATAAGCATATAAAAAGATGCTCCACACCATACATCATCAGGGAAGTGCAAATTAAAACAAAAAGATACCACTACCTACTTATCAGAAGGGCCAAAATCCAGAACACCGACAGCATCAAATGCTGGTGAAGAGATGTGGAGCAACTGGAACTCTTCTGACTTAAAAAGGGGATGAAAATGGCACAGCCACATGGGAAAACAGCTTTGTGGCTTCTTAAAAAACTAAGCAAACACACTTTTATGCAAAACAGTTGGAAACTTATGTCTTCACACAAAGCTACACACAGATGTTTACTGTAGCTTTACTTACACTTGCCAAACTTGGAAGCATCCTAAGATACCCTTCAGTAAATGAATGGATGAACGGTGGTACCTCCAGAAATAGAATATTACTCATTGCTAAAAAAGAAATGAGCTATCAAGCCACAAAAAAGACATGGATTGCTAAGAGACATACATATTGCTAAGTGAAGGAAGCCAGTCTGAAAGTGCTGCATACTTTGTGATTCCGACTACATGATATTTTGGAAAAAGAAAAACTGTGGAGACAGTAAAAAGATCAGTGGTTGCCGCGGTTGGTGGAAGTAGGTGGGAGAGACCTGAATAAGCTGAGCACAGAGTGAGAATATTGTTTTTGCTATTATAACAATGGATGTCATTATACATTGTTTATACCCATAGCATGCATAACACCAAGAGTGAGTCATAATGCAAACTTACAGACTTTGGTTGACTATGACGTATCAATCTAGGCCTATCCTTAGTTTAAAAAAAAGAAGGAGCATTCTGGTATATTCTGGTGCATTCTATGCACTTGGGGGGTCAGGAGGCATATGGGAAATCTCCACTTCCCTTTCAGTTTTGCTGCAAACCTAAAACTGCTCCCAAAAAATCTTTTTTAAAAACTAAGTAAGGATACATAACTGTATTTTGAATGATGTCCTGAGAAATGTCCAAGGTTAAAAATCTGTCTGTTCAAAGAAATATGGAGGCCAATATTTACAGAGGTTACACTCAAAGGTGGAAGGTAATGGAAATAATCCTCACAATTAGATAACAGAGCCTTTCCATATTAACATAAATGATATTTTAAAATTGAAACATTAAGCCATGGTAAGCATAAGCTCCAATATTAATGGGGCACATAAACAGGAAAAAAAATGGTTTTGTGCTATTTAATCTCAAAAATGGTTTAATGACCCTTATCTGATTATGAAAACAGCACAAGGCACTGTATTAGATAAATAGGACATTTAAAATACTGCTAACTGGTAAGCAGCTTGAAAATATCCAAATGAAAGTATTTTTAAATCAAATTTAATAGTCACTGAAGGAATATTAAAGAGATGTCCTGGATATGGCTATGACATTGGCAAACACAAACATGTATAAAGAAAGTAAAAGAAAAGCACAGAATAACAGCTAAGAAAACAAATTACAGACTGAAAGTTATGAATTTGGTTAATTTACTTATAGCCTGGTGTCTGCTACTCCAGATGCATTAATCCTCAGACTAATAAAAATGTTGAGTAACACAGTATACTTTAATGCATAATTATACCAACCTAATACAACAAACATGGTCAAGTGCTTTTCTCTGGAATTTGGTTATTTGTTTGCTTACTATAATGAAATTTAGACTAGACATCAACAATAAAAATTGTATATATAAAGGACACAAACATAAACAATATATACATTTTGAGAAATATATAATATTTAGAAATAAATAATAAAAACATTATTCATGAAAATGATGAGTTATAATAAAAGCAGTACTTAATGTTAATATTTGGTTAAGCTAGACGCTAATATATGGGGATTATTATATTAAGTTCTATTCATATTTTACATTTTTAAAAATTTTCATCTGTGATTTCATTTTTGGATTCTTTTTTTAACTTGTTTTTTTTTTAACTTGGTTAGTTTTATATTAGGAATTGAAGGCTGAGCACTGAAGAATTGATGCTTTTGAACTGTGGTGCTGGAGAAGACTCTTGCGAGTCACTTGGACTGCAAGGAGATCTAATCAGTCCATCCTAAAGGAGACCAGTCCTGGATGTTCATTGGAAGGACTGATGGTGAGGCTGAAATTCCAATACTTTGTCCACCTCATGCAAAGAGTTCACTCATTGGAAAAGACCCTGATGCTGGGAGGGATTAGGGGCAGGAGGAGAAGGGGATGACAGAGGATGAGATGGCTGGATGGCATCACCAACTCAATGCACATGAGTTTGGGTGAACTCCAGGAGTTGGTGATGGACAGGGAGGCCTGGCGTGCTGCGATTCATGGGGTCACAAAGAGTCGGACACGACTGAGCGACTGAATTGAACTGAACTGATATGAGGAATCAACCATTTCAGGACACTGGACAGAGCTTAAGCAAAACTTGTAAAACACTGTACTTGAAGCTATCACCATTTCCTCACTACTCACTTTGACATAAGAGTCATGGTGACTAATAAATGATTCTCTCTAGCGCTTCAGCATCTGAGTATGGGTGGGCTTGACTTGGGCTTCCCAGGTGGTGCTAGAGGTAAAGAACCTGTCTGCCAGTGCAGGAGACATAGAGATGTGGGTTCGATTCCTGGTGAGGAAGATCCCCTGGAGGAGGAAATGGCAACCCATTCCAGTATTCCTTCCTGAAGAATCCCATGGGCAGAGGTGCCTGTCAGGCCCCAGTCCATAGAATCACAGAGTCAGACACAGCTGAAGAGCAGCAGCAGCAGCAGCAGCAGCAGCAGGGCTTGGCCTGGGATGGTTCTGGCTACCCCTTCTAAGTGTTCATTCATCTCTCTTTCTCTCTTAAGTGTTAGTATAATGAAAAGGACTTGACTTCACCCCAAAGTCATCCAAGTGTGGGGTCTTCCAGGCCTCAATTCCCTAACTTGAAAACTGAAGGTAACAGCAAAATCTCACAAGTGATTGCATAATAAGAGAGGTAAATAATGTGCCTGGTGGAGCGATAAGTTCAGTGAGCATTACTGATTGTTATGCTCCTTACACCACAGCCCTACTTACTGTGCTCTACTCACTGGCCCCAACCCCAAGATTTAACTTCCTACAATGATCATCTAGGAACCTCCTCATTTGGGCCATGGTTCATCACATTGTTTTTCTGGTGCTACAACATCTGAAGCTACAACATCTGGTGCTACAATATCTGAAGCGTGTATGTTAACTTGTGGTTGGAAATACCAAAGAGAATTTGTCACAGATAGTTCCAAAAAGTCAAGTAATTACCCAAAAACATTTGTCTCCATCCCAAGAGCAAAATTAGATCACAAGATATTTTCAATGGGATAGTGATGACACTCTCGAGTCAGAAGGGAAACCTGGCTGAGGTTAGTTGGAGGCTGTCCCAGCAGTACCAGCCTCTATGTTGTTAGGCTTTGCACATTGGATCAGCTCTGAAAGTCAAAACGGTTGTTGTGATTATAAAGGGATCTCGAGTCAGAAACGATCAAGACTCGCCCTGCCTGTATCATTTGGTGACATGAGGCCTGGAGTTACCTCACAGAAACACAGCAGTTTTTTCTCTCCCTGTTTATCATGATCTAACCTTTTGAACTGTAATTTGGAGAAAAGACAAAAAAATTCTCTGTTAATGAAATCTTGTTGGTTTGTTTTGTTTCTTCAGGGAGCTTGATGTTTACCTACATGTTCCCAAATGAGAGAGCCATTTTTAGGAATCCATTTTTCCAAATAACAAATAGAAATGAACCCAAGAAGAAAAATAATGGCAGCCAGATAGCCTAAAAAGTAACCCTAGTGCTCACCCCCAGGTCTGTTATCACCTCCCTGAGTACTGTAACTTCTCCAGTCTTTCCTGCAAGAACCCCAGTGGCACTGTAAGTCACATCCAGCAGAAGTGGCCTGTGGCATTTATTAGAACCTATTTGATGTAATTATTCTTTTTTCCTTAAGAACCCCTTAACACCCAACCATCCACACAGGTGTTTGTTAGCAGGTACAATGTTACTGCGGAGAAGGCAATGGCACCCCACTCCAGTACTCTTGCCTGGAAAATCCCATGGGCGGAGAAGCCTGGTAGGCTGCCGTCCATGGGGTGGCTAGGAGTCGGACACGACTGAGTGACTTCACTTTCACTTTTCACTTTCATGCATTGGAGAAGGAAATGGCAACCCACTCCAGTGCTCTTGCCTGGAGAATCCCAGGGACGGGCAAGCCTGGTGGGCTGCCGTCTACGGGGTCACACAGAGTCGGACATGACTGAAGCGACTTAGCAGCAGCAGCAGCACAATGTTACTGAGCATTTACTTTTGTAGGTACAATCCTGAAATGAAGAGCATAGGATGAAATAGAGAACACAATAAAGGCCAGTGCATAAATCCTATCATCTTTATATTCCTACAACTATGCTGTGAAATTATATACAATAAATGCAGCAACATATGATTTTCAACTGTAAATTTTGTAAACACTGTTTTGATTCCTCTAATACATCTCTGGAACTACTCCATAATGTGAATTCATGTTTCCTTCATTTTTGTTCAAATTTTTTTGGAACACAGCCAGTTACAAAGAAATAATTTTATTTTTCAAATCACCACTATCCTCTATACCACCTTTGGCCAATGGGGACTAGCATCAGATTGTTAAGCAAACAGTAATTAGGTGCAAAGCTCAGAAAGATAGGAATGGCTGTTATACAGGCGGGGCAGTTGGAAGCTTTCCTTTTTTGACAATTACAGATACAGTGAGTGCATCAAGAGGCATGTGAGAAATATCAGTGCTCACTTGATCTACCAAATATATTTGTTTGGGAAAATATAAATGACAAATTGATCTTCAGATTAATGGCTGCCATATTGGTTAAAGTACAAATCACTTTTAACAGCCACATTACTTTAGTAAAGAGAAGCTAGCTAACTGCTCTTTAATTAAGTACAGTTAATGACCTTAAGGGGATTAGTAGTCTTGTCTGATAATCAATAAGCATGGCAAGATTGCTGCCTCATAAACTGGGATGGGAGAACTAAATTAATCTGAAAAGATTAGTTTCCTCTAGTTTTTTTTTTTTTCTTTCTTTCTTATAGGTTGATTCCATGCAACCCTTTGGAAACTCATAATCCCAGGCAAGAAGTACATGCCAGTAATCCATTTGTTATAAAGAAATACATTTATCTTAGCATACATGGCTTAAAAAATGGTGCCAAGAATCCAAGTGAAAAAAAAAAAAAGGCCTTTTCTTTCAAATCATTGCTTGAATAATGCTCAAATAAAATCCTCTGTGCTGCATTTGGTAAGTGATTGGTTAATGGATTTTAACTAGCTCTACCACTGTGAGGTTCCATTTCTTGATTCATAAAATGAAGGAGGAAGCCTTGAAGGCCCTTTCCAGTTCCTATATTTTATATTTTGAATAGATCATAATTATAGATTCACTTGGTGAATTGTCCATTTTTTAGTAGCCAATCAGTTTAAGGCAATAAGACATGAACCTTCTGGGCTAAGTCTCATCTTCATTTGCCCCCACACATTCAGCAAAAACAAGCACGGTAGGCCAAGAATGTCCATTTGAAATGTACCATCTAGGCAAAAAAAAAAACAATAAATTTAAAATGGGTGGTAGTGGATGCCATATGGTACAACGGAGATAGGAGAGAGAGAAGGAGGAGGAACTTGGTAATAATAGCTTTGTAGTCACATATGTTTTATTCAATACTTGACTCTTCTGCTTCTAAGAAACATGGCTTAGACAAATTGCTCTTCCTTTCTCAACCTCAGTAGGGTTAGAGAGCGGATCATCAAAATCATGGTAAATAAATGTTCTATGTACATATCATAGCACTTTCCAAAAGCTACTTGTCTATTCCCATGCCATTCTCTGATGTATTTAGGTGATCAATAGACAAATTCACACAAAATTTGTATGATCCACCAATCCCACTCCTGGGCATATATCTGGAAAACCATATTTCAAAGATACATGCACTCCAATATTCACAGCAGCAGTATTTATTATGGCTAAGACATGGAAGCAACCTAAATGTCCATCGACAGATAGATGGATAAAGAGGACGTGGTACATATATACAACAAAATATTACTCAATCATTAAAAAGGATGAAATAATGTTATATGCATTAATTGAGTGACTTTCCCTGGTGGCTCAGACGGTAAAGCATCTGTCTACAATGCAGGAGACCCGAGTTCGATCCCTGGGTTGGGAAGATCCCTGCAGAAGGAAAAGCCAATCCACTCCAGTACTCTTGCCTGGAAAATCCCATGGACAGGGGAGCCTGGTAGGCTACAGTCCATGGGGTTGCAAAGAGTCGGACACGACTGAGTGACTTCACTTTCATTTTCAATGTTGTATGCAGCAACATGGATGAATCTAGAGAAGATCATACTAAGAAAGTCAGATGGAGAAAGACAATGTAAATATATATGATATCAGAAAAAATGGTATCAGTCATATGTGGAATCTAAAAATGATTCAAATGAACTTATTTATAAAACAGAAACAGACTCAGATTTAGAAAACAAACTGAAACAGACCCAGATTTAGAAAACAAACTTATGGTTACCAAAGGAAAAAGTAGAGGAGAGGATAAATCAGGATGTTGGGATTAACATGCACATTACTATATACAAAATAGTCAACAAGGACTTACTGTATAGCACAGGGAACTCTACTAAATATTCTGTAATGACCTATATGGGAAAAAAATCTGAAAAGCAATGGATATATAACTGAATCACTTTGTTGTGACCAACACAAAATTGAAAATCAACTATTCACCAATATAAAATAAAAATTTTAAATACATGTATGTGCAGTATAACTATATGTGATATATAAATTCTCTACTTGTATCTGAGTGCCCACAAACCTTTTGAAAATAAGACTGGGTCTTTTTTAGCTATAGTTTTCAGCTCCACGTGTAGTATCTGGCATAGACACATACTGATAAAACTAAATAAGTACACTTTAGAGTAGTTTATTGGTTTTATTCAATTTTAAACCTTCAATATCTAAGCCTTCAATGTTTTGTTGAGCAACCAGGGACAGCAATCTACTTGCTAAAACTAATAAGTAGTATCTGATTTTTCTTTCAGTATGTCAGTGTTATCAACTTCATGCACAGCAGTTTACAATTAAGCCCAACTATGTCCCAGGGATTATGTGAAGTGGTTTAAACATTAAATGATGCTAATCACAAAAAATTATATAGCTATTTAATATGTGCTGTCATAATAGAAAGGGTTTTTCTTAAAGTCTTTTCACAGTCACATTTAACTTAGTATTATAAATATGTCGATTATTATCCAAGCAACATTGGAAAGACTTGGAAACTTGGAAGCTGAAATTGTCAGAAAAAGTCATTTTGCCAGCATTAGATAAAGTTCTATTTACTAACATAATTAAGATAATGTAATAGACGCTGTATTTGCAGAATAATCTCAAGAACTTCAAAAGCTAAAAAGCAAAAATAGGAACAGAAACCCACTGAAATTCTAGTAATGCTGCTGGTACTTCAGAGATCTTTTCCTTTCTTATGGATAGGTTATTTAACTTCTTATGGGTTCATCTTACAAGCCTTCTAGATGAACAAGGGAGAAAAGCTTCCTTCACTAGATAAAAAATTGTTAACATTTGCTATATTCCAAGAGTCAAAAATCCATATAGTGTATGGGAATGAAACCCATTCTGAAATTCCTACATGAGATGCCAGATTTCCAGCTTTGCCACTGAACATGGCTATCCATGTCTTTAGATTCTCTTGCAATCCCATTTTTTCCCCCCATTTGTGAGAAATTACACAGAAAGGGCAATGTGTTTCCAGCAGTCTGTAACAGCCTCTAATGCTTAAATGCTACTGGATTGGTCTTGGGGGAGCTGGGGACTGGGTTTATGATTCTACAGCTGGACCTCAGGTTTCTCACTGGTGACAGAGGGCAGCTTCCCATGTGGAGGTGGTTCCGCACCCCTGTACTCTGCCACTGGGGGCATTTTCTGCAGCCCCTGTTTCAGTCAGTGGACAGTTCCTACACCATCTACCTACTACTGATGCTGGTGGACTGACCAAGTTCCTGGATGCTGCCCTGGGAAACCTGCCCTGCCCAACCATGTGCTTCAAGGGTCACTAAGGAGGTCCTGATGGCTCAAATGATTAAAAAAAAAAAAAAATTCTACCTGCAATGCAAGGGGGTGTGAAAGTTGCTCAGCCATATCTGACTCTTTGCAACCCCATGGACAGTGGCCCACCAGGCTCCTCAGTCCATGGGGATTTCCCAGGCAAGAATACTGGAGTGGGTTGCCATTCCCTTCTCCAGGGATCTTCTTGCCCTGGGGATCAAACCCAGGTCTCCTGCATTGCAGGCAGATTCTTACTGTCTGAGCCACCAGGGAAGCCCACAACACAGAAGTCCTGGGTTCAATTCCCTGGGTCAGAAGATTCCCTGGACAAGGGAATGGCAGCCCACTCCAGTATTCTTCTCTGGAGAATTCCAGAGACAGAGGAGCCTGGCAGGCTATGTAGTTCATGGGGTTCATGACTATAGCTCATGACTGAGCGACTAACACTTTCACCTTCAAGGAGGTCCTATTCTCTGAACCATGAGCCACAACTATCCTTTAAGCCATGAATTAATCTAGTGTCACTATAAATGGCAAAATGTGTTGTTCAACTGTGTCCCCATGGACACACTGACCTCAATGTCAATAAATTGCAGAAGGTTATGAGATTTCATTAATTCCTTGCTCTGAACAGCTATGGCCATGAAGACAAGTAAACATCAAACACTTAAACATTCAAAAAGTTCCCTGAAAGTCCCTAGCTGTGGGATAAAGTAATAACAAATACAAAATCATCCTAAATTTCCACTGTGCCTCTCAGTCAAGCTCTAAAAATTCAAAAATAGTACTGTTACTACTTTGCCAAATCTTCAAGGAGCAGTTAAAAGAATGAAACATTATTGGGGTTAAGATTTTATTCTTCATAGAGCTGAAGCAATGTGACAAGGCATTATAAAACTGTCAGAGAGGATAGCAGTAAGTAGTAGTGGTAATAGTAGTAACGGAAGTGGTGGTGTTCTATGAGATGCTTGGAAACAGCAAAAGAATCAACGAGAAAGACAGAACATTGCAGAATAGATTTGGTTGAAGAAAGACCTGCTAAGTGTCCCTTCATGCTGTCTCACTTAGTATATATGTGGCTGCCCATGCCAGTCAGCCAGTCAGTTCAGTCGCTCAGTCATGTCTGACTCTTTATGACCCCATGGACTGCAGCACGCCAGCCCTCCCTGTCCATCACCAACGCCTGGAGCTTGCTCAAACTCATGTCCGTTGAGTCGGTGATGCCATCCAACCATCTCATCCTCTGTCGTCCCCTTCTCCTCCCACCTTCAATCTTTCCCAACTTCAGGGTCTTTTCAAATGAGTCAGCTCTTCGCATCAGGTGGCCAAAGTATGAGTTTCAACTCTAACATCAGTCCTTCCAATAAATATTCAGGATTGATTTGCTTTAGGATGGACTGGTTGGATCTCCTTGCACTCCAAGGGACTCTCAAGAGTCTTCTCCAACACCACAGTTCAAAAGCATCAATTCTTCAGTGCTCAGCTTTCTTCACAGTCCAACTCTCACATCCATACATGACCACTGGAAAAGCCATAGCCTTCACTAGATGGACCTTTGTTGGCAAAGTAATGTCTCTGCTTTTTAATATGCTGTCTAGGTTGGTCATAACTTTCCTTCCAAGGAGTAAGCATCTTTCAATTTCGTGGCTGCAGTCACCATCTGCAGTGATTTTGGAGCCCAGAAAAATAAAGTCTGCCACTGTTTCCACTGTTTCCTCATCCATTTGCCATGAAGTGATGGGACGGGATGCCATGATCTTAGTTTTCTGAATATCGAGCTTTAAGCCAACTTTTTCACTCTCCTCTTTCACTTTCATCCAGAGGCTCTTTAGTTCTTCTTCACTTTCTGCCATAGAGTTATTGATATCTGAGGTTATTGATATTGCCAGAGAAGCCTACAATTTCAGCATCATCTTCAACAGGCTTGATTATAAGGTCACAGGGGGGAAATACAGAAGAGTGAAGAGAGCATAGGTATTCTACCACCATCTCCGGCTAAGGCTTTATGAGGCCTTGAACAAATCCCTTCACTTCACTGGCCCCCCATTCCTCTTCCATAAATATCCATCTCACAGGGCTCTTGGAGGACATATAACTCATCAACACAAGGCACCTAGCAGGGTTATGGTTAGAGCAGTGATTTTTAAATAGATACTTTATTTTTCACATATTAAATTTTAAAACGCAAATAATTCAGTGCTACCCATGCCCATCCATCCAGATTTAATTTATTAGTAGCAAGGAAGGTCCAATGAGACTCTAATGTAGAGCAGAGAAGATTCAGAGAACAAAATTTGTCCTCTGGGGGCCAGTCGGGAAGAGAACGCTAGAGAGATCAGTGGAGCAGGAGGATACAATGGGGAAAGCATTGAAGATGCTCAAAGGGAGTTTTCCAATGGATCAAAGAGTTTCTTTTATAGTTCTGCTCTGCAGTAGTCCTGAGTCCGGATAAGGATATCTAATCAGAGAGCAGTTAATTGTTATTAATATCAAATCACGATTTTTACTTTGCAGGTGTCACATTTTCATTTCTGTGTCTTTCTTAGAGAAATATTCCTCAGCATTTTCTCATTTTGGCATGGTTCTTTTTTTTTTTCACAACGATGGTGGGGGTTTCAGTGATAGCAGAACTGACCCGGGGCTTGTCATAAGAGCAGTCCTGGTTCCTATATTGCTGTTGGACAGATTGATAAACAGCTCTGGTATCAGATTGAAGATGTTTTGTGCCACAGATTATGAACTGGGGGCCAGGCTTGTGAAAGTCTCTGCAAAGAGTATTCTTTTTACGTTTTTATTGCCTACAAAATGCCAGGAGAGTTTCCAAGTAAGAGCAATCACTGTTAAAGAAAATAGGACATAAAATAAACTGTTATTACCTGCAAAACAGCTGTATTTCCTTTTCTTTCCAGAGAAGCACATAAACCCTCTGTATACTCTGACAGGAAGAAATGTAATAGAACTTTTATTTCTGTAAACACTAGATATTCATTCTTGATAGGTAACATTGGGGGAAAAAGTTGTACTTAAAATTATATCAGCTGTTTCAGAATCACAAAATTAAAGAAGGGATCTCACAAATGGATCTGGCCATTCTTGGTCCAAGATGGGATGTTGTTAAGGTTATGAGCAAGTGTTTGCAGCAGGACAGACTGGTGTTCAATTCCAGCTCTGCCTCTTGGTACCTAGGGAACCTGGAAAAATTTATTTCTGCTCTGCAAGTTTCACTTTCCTCATTGTCAAAGCGGGGACAATAATAGCACCTACTTTATAGGTGCTATTAAATGAAATTATAACATTAAATGAAGTAAAATATGTAAAGTGTTAAATATAGCACTTGACCCACTGGGAGCACACCAACCAATTGGTAGCTATTATGCCAAAACTGTTCCTAGAAACTAGTTTTCTGTTACTTTATAATATATAAAGGGGACCTAATGGATAATTGGAAGAAATAAGAGTATTTTCAATTGCTTACTTTCTTTTCCATTCATTTAAATCCTTTGCTTTTCCTGATTGTTTTCTTTGAATAAAATGAATTATTTCTCAGCACCTGTCTTATAAACACACTCTTCACAGATCTAGAATCACGATTTTACAGCGGTGAAAGCCTTCATATATAATTTAATGCAACTCCCTTGTTTTCTAGATGATGGAACAAAGTGTTAAAAAGATGACAGGACTTGCACAAATTCACAGGTATCATCTTCAACAAGACTCCAGCTATTACGGGCCTCTCCCAAAGCTCCTTCAAGTAAAAGTCTGAATTCAAAGCTAATTTTCACACTCTCCAGTCCTTGATCCCTGACATGAGTTCTCCCAACCACCTTTTATTGTCATTCTATCCTTTTTATGATGCTTTTTCTAAGCATATTCCTGGTTCTCTGACCTTTTTTTTAATTTTTAGCTATTTAAAGACTGCAAGCTGAACGCATCACCCTATTGGTGTCTAATTACAGACAAGGGTTCCCAAAGGATGTTTCCCTGACCCTAGTCTTTGGCCCTGCCCCTGGAAGAATCTTCTCCGAGCGTACCTGGTAAAGGTCCTGCTTTCTTTCGACTTCTCATAGGTCCAGATACACGTGCAAATTTGCTCCTCTTTCCTGGACTCGAGTCCCTGGACAGAGGAATTCTAGTTCCCTGCATCGATCATCCAACAGATCTCCGTTTAAGAAGCACAGAACAGTTTCTTCTTTCTTTGCTTGGGCCAATGCAACTCATGGATCTAGATCAAGGCACAACAGTGGCTGCCTCTGACTTTTGGAAAACAAAGCAAAAGGCAGAACTTGAGTTTAGCTTCTTCCTCATGTCTAACCCCTAACTCGTTTTAAATGAATGTATCAGACTGCCTTGTTGTTTTTCTTATTTTTCACTGTCAACTTTTCTCAGTAGATGTGTCTTCATATCCCATGGATATGTATTCAAGTACGTAATTTGGTATAAAGATTCCACTGATGTTCTTATTTAAATTCCAGACCCCTTTTCTTATAACTAAACTTTAATTCTACCTTCTTTTGATGGAGCCAAAGAGGTGTGGGTTTGGTATGAAATTTTTCATACATCAGTTACACATCCTTGAAAACAAGGATGCTAAATTTTGAGAACTGCTTTCTGCATAATGATTAAAACTAGTACCACTCTAATACCACTGGGTGGGTTTGCAGGGTGTGTATGGAAGGTTAGATGATGACAGAATTATTTTTAAGAAAAGATATTTCTACTTTCTAACCTGGGTTAAATAAATATAAACCTTAAGCTGGAGGGGGGAGGTAAGGGATGAGCACAAATTCCCCATCCATAAAAAACATCTGGCACAAGGAAAACAGTAGAGAGTCCAGATGGTACCCGGCTCTGATACAAGCCAGGGAATGCTCTATGGACAGAGACACCATATAGACTGTGTGCGTGAGGAAGCACAAAATACAGTCTTACAGAATTAAAACTGGAAACCTTCATGGGTGGGTAGGGGGAGAGAATGAGAGTTTAGTCGAAATTCTAACAATGACTACTTTGTAAAACCTTTTCTTAATACTTTATGTCTACAGTGTACTATAAGCTACATGGCAGTTTTACACTGGGCAGTCACACTGGGAGGGGGCAAATGCTGCCCAGTATTGAAAAAACCAATTGGAAAGGTGAACACGCATGGCACCCAGTTGGTGTGGATGCCGTCTAATACGGTCTCAGATCAGCAACTGGCCTCTTGTTATCATTCAGCATGCATTTGGTGCACAGCTTTGTTAAGATCAGCTGAACTGGCTATAGAAAACAAACTTATGGTTATCAAAGGGGAAATGGTAGAGGGGATAAATTAGGAAGTTGGGATGAACAGATATACACTACTGTTTATAAAATAGATAACCAACGAGGACCTATTAACATAGCAGAGAGAACTATACGCACTATTTCGTAATAACCTATCAGGGAAAAGAATTCTAAAAAGAGCACTGTACTGTCCCGCTGAAACTAGCAACACGTTATAAATCAACTACACTTCAGCAAAATAAAACAGAATTTAAGAAAAGAGATCGCTGCAGCAATTGATTCCTACTCGCTTCACTCTCACCTCAGAAAAGCTAAAGGCTATTTTCTCAGTTCAAGTATTTCTCATTCCAGGAGGCTTCTTCAAGTGAGAGTCTGGTTTAGGGCTCTCATTCCACCCTCCTTAGCAGCCAGGACTTTCTGTAAGAACTCACCACAGTAGTGGTAATTGACTCAAAGCAGGTTCTTCCTCTAAGCCTGAATTACACAAATGCTGGGAATACAACCATTTTTCACATTTATAGCCAGTTCATGACTGACTCCGCATCTTCACATCTTGCGTCTGTGTAACAGACACTGTTCTAAGCACCCATACAGTGACGAACAAAACAGAAAAAAACCCTGTTTCATGGAGTTCATTTCTATGAGGGGAGACAAGCAACATGCATGAAATAAATTAGCAAGGCTCTCAAGAGAGAAATGTTTGATGGTGCTGACAGCTCTGGAGGAAAATCCAGGAGGCAAAGAGAGAAGGGGAAAGTGAGATAGGAGAGGGGTTTTTCAGTTTTAAATAAAGTGATTGGAAAAGCCTTGCTGATAACTTGCTGCTGCTGCTAAGTCACTTCAGTCGTGTCCGACTCTGTGTGACCCCATAGACGGCAGCCCACCAGGCTCCCCCGTCCCTGGGATTCTCCAGGCAAGAACACTGGAGTGGGTTGCCATCTCCTTCTCCAATGCATGAAAGTGACAACCTAGATGTCCATCAGTAGATGAATGGATAAGAAAGCTGTGGTACATATACACAATGGAGTATTACTCAGCCATTAAAAAGAATACATTTGAATCAGTTCTGCTGAGATGGATGAAACTGGAGCCGATTATACAGAGTGAAGTGAGCCAGAAAGAAAAACACCAATACAGTATACTAACACATATATATGGAATTTAGGAAGATGGCAATGATGACCCTGTATGCAGGACAGCAAAAAAGACACAGATGTGTATAGCGGACTTTTGGACTCAGAGGGAGAGGGAGAGGGTGTGATGATTTGGGAGAATGGCATTGAAACATGTATAATATCATGTAAGAATCGAAATGCCAGTCTATGTCTGATGCAGGATATGACACGCTTGGGGCTGACGCGCGGGGATGACTCAGAGAGATGTTGTGGGGAGGGGGGCGGGAGGGGGGCTCATGTTTGGGAACGCATGTACACCTGTGGTGGATTCATGTCAATCTATGCCAAAACCAATACAGAATTGTAAAGTAAAAATTAAAAATAAATAAATTAATTAAAAAAAAAATAAAGTAAACACTCTTAAAAAAAAAAAAAAAGAAAAGTGAAAGTGAAGTTGCCCAGTCGTGTCCGACCCTCAGTGACCCCATGGACTGCAGCCTTCCAGGCTCCTCCGTCCATGGGATTTTCCAGGCAGGAGTACTGGAGTGGGGTGCCATTGCCTTCTCCACACTGATAACTTGAGGAAGATCTAAAGAAGGTAAGGGAGCAAAAGCAGGCATCAGAAAGGTGTTTACGTGTTGAGTGAACTAGTAAATGAAATGACGAGGTAGAGAAGAGTGCAGTCACTGGTCTAGAGTTTCCTCATCTGTGTGGTTCCAGGCTCAGGAGCACTCTGCTAGGTTAAAAAAGATCCATGTAAAAATCCAAGGAAGCAGCTCTGGGGTGGAGTTATTTTCTTTGTAATTTGAATTACATAACAGAAAAGAAAAACTAGCTGATGAGATGCAGAAATCAAGGAAAGTCAGGGTGAAGATTAGCTGACGGTTGACTTTCCAGAGAAGAGTAGGTGAGGACCAGCGTGAGCAGAGGTGGGAAAGAAGAAAGGAACCTGGTGCCTTGGTGTCACGGAAGACCAAGGGGAGAAACTGACTTCTGGACCATTTGGAGAGGAGGCTGGCTTGAAAGACAGGCCAGAGAGAGTCCTTGGAGCTGAAGAAAGAAATTTTGTGTCTGATGTCACAGACAGTTGTAACCAGCGAGCTTTATGAAGCCTCATCGAGACCTGAGATTGATGGTCAAGGAGGTGAAACGGAAGTTTATTAGTGCAAGAGTGGAATGGTGCAGGTGCGGCGCCAATAAGGGAGAGACGGGATTAAGGGGAAAAAAGCACATCACTAACTGCAGGACCTTGGGAAAGGTACACAGCCTCTCAGCCCACTTTCATCTGGAACAGAAACAAACTGGGCCAGATAATTCCTGTAGCAGCTTCCAGCTCTAATCAGTTCTGACTTTGTTTATATTATAAAAGGATAGTATAAAGAAAGACATCTCCTTTCTGGATTGAATATTACCTCTTCCCATGGTTCTACTGTTGTTTCTGAAATGCAAGTCTGTGTACCCAATGCACAGTGAGGCCAGATGATACCAAAACATCAGAGTTTGCAGCAGAGAAAAGTTTATTGAGGGCCCTGCAATGATATGAATGGGTCATACTTTTAAAATCCCAAACTCCCTGAAAGCTCCCAGCGGAGCCCTTTTCTAAGAAAGGTGAGGGAGGGGTATGGTGAGTTTGTGCCAGCGTCTTGGTATCAGACCCTTTGTTCTAGAGGTGGAGTTGTGGTCAGATAACCATGTTCCTGCAAATCTCCACAAAACAAACTTTATTCTCTGTTCTGACAAGAGCGAGCAGGTCCTGCGGCACAACCTTCAACCTCTGAGATCCAGGACTGGCTGAGAAGGCAGAGCTCAGCAGGTGGCTCCCTCAGGGCCTGGTCCCCAGACTCTATCTGGCCGTCATCATGGAGGGAGCCAGGCGCCCAGGACCCAAAGGTCAGTTGGGTCAGGAGCTCAGGCTCCTCAGGTCAGCCACATGGTGGGGACAGGTCTCACAGACTACGTCCCAGGCAAATGGCCACTGCCATTAGGTAGCAGAGGCAGAGATTGGGGAGAGGCTCACCGCCACCTCAAAGCCTGAACCTGGTCAGTGGGCAGCCTTGGCCAGGCCTCCGAAGCCTTGCAGGACACAGATCCTGTCTGTCCCCTGAGCCACACACCCCAGCCCAGCTCACCTGCTGGCCCTAGGACAGAGGGCCTCAGGGAGAAGGCCAGGGTGCACCTCTTACCTTACTCTCTGCCTGAGGACCACCGCCCAGCTGGTCACTTGAGGGAGGGGCTTACCATGGCCTCAACCAATGGCTGAGCAAGGCCACTGACAGTCACTCATTGACAGTTGTATGCTTGTAGGTGAGGGGCCCATTGTAGTGCCACCATTAGTGGTCTCCTGGTAACCATCTCCTGGTAACGGAAGCCGGTAGTAGAGCACACCAATGGCCATGTGCTAAGGGGTATGCAGGCTGCACCCTATCACACTGTCAACTGTTGTGGCTGTACCTAGAGCCCCATGCCAAAGCATTCAGTTGGAAATTTCACTTAGAAAGTCTGGTTCCTTAAAAAACTAAAAAATAGAGTCAGCATATGATCCAGTAACCCCACATCTGGGCAAATACCTGGAAAAGATGAAAATTATGACCCCAAAAGATACATGCACCACAATGTTCATAGCAGCACTATTTTTAATAGTCAAGACATTGGCTATTGACAGAGGAATGGATAAAGAAGATGTGGTACACATATACAAAGGAAAATTACTCAGCCAAAAAAAAAGAATGAAATAATGCCATTTGTAGCAACATGGATGAACCTAGAGAATGTCATACTGAGTGAAGTCAGAAAGATAAATGTAATACTACTTATATGTGGAATCTAAAAAAATGATAGAAACTTATTATAAAGCAGAAATTAACTCAGATGTGGAAAACAAACCAAAGGGGAAAGTAGGGGGATAACTGGGAAATTTGGGACTAATATATATACATGCTATATATATATATATATATATATATATAAATAGATAAAAACCAAGGACTTACTGTATGCTGCTGCTAAGTCGATTCAGTCGTGTCAGACCCTGTGCGACCCCAGAGATGGCAGCCCACCAGGCTCCGCCATCCCTGGGATTCTCCAGGCAAGAACTTTGGAGTGGGTTGCCATTTCCTTCTCCAATGCAGGAAAGTGAAAAGTGAAAGAAGTCGTTCAGTCGTGTCCAACTCTTTACAACCCCATGGACTACAGCCCACGAGGCTCCCCCGTCCATGGGATTTTCCAGGCAAGAGTACTGGAGTGGGTGGGGTGCCACTGCCTTCTCCAGACTTACTGTATAGCACAGGACAAATCTCCACCAAACGAACTTTTAATAACCCATAAAGGAAAAGTATCTGAAAAAAGATGTGTGTGTGTGTATCAGATTCAGATATCTGAATCTCCTTGCTGTACACCTGAAACTTGTGAATCAATTATATGTCGATTAAAAAAAAAAAGATCTCTAGGATTCCTCTAGTGTTAGTTGCTTATGTGTCCAACTCTTGTGAACCCTATAAATTGTAGCCTGCCAGGCTCCTCTGTCCATGGGATTTCCTAGGCAAGAATACTGGAGTGGGTTGCCGTTTCCTTTTCCAGAGGATACCAAGGGAACGAACCTGGGTCTCCTGCATTGCAGGCAGATTCTTTTCCATTTGAGCCACCAGGGAAGCCTGATTCTTATAAAAGTCATATTCAAGCCACTTTGAAAAACACAAAAATCATGTGTGTGAAATACTGCAGACTTTTGGAAATAATTTATTTTATTCTATAAGCATTATGAGGAAGTAACCAAAAAAGATATACAGAAAGAGAGAGGACTACACCACAGGCATATATTTAAGTCCAACCCTTAACCACATATGAAACCACAAAATGAAGCAGATGTTAATTGGAAGATCCATAGATCACGTAAAAGACAGCAGCACACAAACAATCCCATCCCTTGGAGTCAGGAATTCCCCGTCTTTCTTGTCTTCAGCTACACTGAGTTTAATCTAAGTCATGTTGGGCAGGACTTAAGAGAATTTGGTGAGAGGATTGCTAAAGTTTTCTACAGTATAAAGAAATCTCAGGCAAAAATTTTACATATGCAAGGAAAGTGATATTTATGAAGACTTTCTTTTTTGTGACTACGTTTAACTCAGTTCAACCTTTCATAGATTATTATGGATTCATACGCTAAATTGATAGTTTGGTTCTGTTTCAGTGTTCTCACCTTGTGGAATGAAAGAACTCTTCCTAAGAAATTTCAAAATTAATTAATTTTATTTTAGCAAAAATCCAAACACTTTTGAGGCTAAACCCACTTTAGTACGGGCTTCCCAGGTGGTGCTAGTGGCAAGCAACCTTCCTCCCAATGCAGGAGACATTAGAGACACAGGTTCGATCCCTGGGCCAGAAAGATCCTCTGGAGGAGTGCATGACAATCCACTCCAATTTTCTAGTCTGGAGAATCCCATGGACAGAGGGCTGCCTACAGTCCATAGGGTCACAAAGAGTCAGACAAGACTGAAAGGACTTAGCAGGCCCATCACTTTAGTACATCTGGATGTACACCGACTTCTGCCATAATTTCAGTACCTAGCTATGTGTGTGTCCACAGTTACTTTGGAATCAGATTGTTGCAGAAACATGAGAAAAGTCTAGAGGCATATTTAATATATAACAATGTCTGGGCACCAAATGCATGCTGAGTGATATAACACAATGTGCTTTAGAATAGAGGGTTTTAGTGGTTTATATGGAGAAAAAAATGATAGAATCAGTTTTACAGTTAGGACTGAGTACATCCCCTGGAGGAGGAAATGGTAACCCACTCCAGTATTCTTGCCTGAAAAATCCACAGACAAGAAGAGCCTGGCAGGCTATAGTCTAGGGGTTTGCAAAGAGTGGAACCTGACGGAGTAACTTAGTATGCACGCACATAAATTGTAAGACTTAGTGGATCATGAAAATATGGAGCATTTTGTTCAAAAAGAAAAAGAAAAAAACATTTCTAACCCTCCCCCCAGACTCTCACTTGACCTGTTACTGTATTTTTATCAGTTACTTAATGTCTCACTCCCTGGAGTGTAGGGATACTGGCTAGAAAAGTGCAGACCCTCACATACACTAATGACTCAGATCACATGATGAACACATAACCACAACCCTCACACCAGCCTTCATAACAGCACTTCAGAGTCAAAGCCCATAGGATCTGTGTTTTAGTGATACCATATTGTCATTATACTAAATAATCCAGTTTCAAGAAAAGGTATCATCTGTCACATGCTTTGTTTTATATTTACTTTGTAGATTTTTTGTTACATAATTGTATAAGGAATGTCCCCAATTGTGCACTTGTAATTATTTAAGTACTGTTATTATAAAAACAGGGCTTGTAATGGCTCAGCAGGTAAGGAATCTGCCTGCAAAGCAAGAGGCACAGGTTCAATCCCTGGGTCAGCAATATCCTCTGGAGAAGGAAATGGCAACCCACGCCAGTATTCTTGCCTGGGAAATCCCAAGGACAGGGGAGTTTGGCGGGCTGCAGTCCATGGCATTGCAAAAGAGTCAGACATGATTGACTGACTAAGAACAGGCATTATAAAAATAAAAATAATTAAGTAAATCTTGGAGATCTATGAATTTTTTTCCCTTGAAAAGTATCAAAATTATTAACTAACATGAGCTGCTTCTGTATTCCATAGGGTCATTCAACATTGGTGATGCCACAAAAGTCAAATGAGGTGCTAAAAGACCTATGATAAATTCTTGGGGTACTGTGTGGAAGGAAAATGCACTGACAGCATGATGAGGAGTACATAGTACAAACGAGGAGAGAGGCTGAGGAAGTGGGGAAGGGCTTGGTCATTGGATCTTCTTTTTCCCCTGACTCTTCCCCTCCCCATCCAATTTGTCATTATGGAGCAGGAGGAAAAAAGAAGGATGGAAAAGCATGTATTATGAAATGACAAATAACAGTAGTGGATCTGTATTATGAGAAAAAAAAGCAGACTTAAGGAAAAAGCAGATCATACAGCTGAAGAAGGAAAGTTCATTGTGATAAGGGTATCATTTGCCAGTGAAACCAATTTAATGGCAGAAAATGAAGAGGAATGAAAGAGCCTCTTGATGGAGGTGAAAGGGCAGGGAGGAAAGGCTGGCTTAAAACTCAACATTTAAAAAACAAGGATCTTGGCATCTGGTCTTATCGTTTCAAATAAAGAGGCAAATGAAAAGGGAAAACCTGGTAACAGTGTTGGATTTCATTTTCTTGGGCTCCAAAATAACTCCAGACAGTGACTGCAGCCACAAAATCAAAAGATGCTTGCTCCTTAGAAAAAAAAGCTATGAGAAATCTAGGCTGTGTATTAAAAAGCAAGAGACATCACTTTGCCAGCAAAGGTCTATATAGTCAACATTTCATGCAAAAAATGAAGTTGCTCAGTCGTGTCTGACTCTTTGCGACCCCATGGACTGTAGCCTACCGGGTTCCTCTGTCCATAGGATGTTCCAGGCAAGAATACTGGAGTGGGTTGCCATTTCCTTCTCCAAGAGATCTTCCTGACCCAGGGATTGAACCCAGGTCTCCCACATTGTAAGCAGATGCTTTACCATCTGAGCCACCAGGGAAGTCATGCAAAGATGGGTACAATAAAGGACAGAAACAGTGTGGACCTAACAGAAGAAGAAGATATTAAGAGGAAGTGGCAAGAATACACAGAAGAACGATACAAAAAAGATCTTTATGACCCAGATAACCATGATGGTGTGATCACTCACCTAGAGCCAGACATTCTGGAATTTGAGGTCAAGTGGGCCTTAGGAAGCATCACTACAAACAAAGCTAGTGGAGGTGATGGAATTCCAGCTGACCTATTTCAAACCCTAAAAGATGATGCTATACTCAATATGCCAGCAAATTAGGAAGACTCAGCAGTGGTCACAGGACTGGAAAAGGTCAGTTTTCATTCCAACCCCAAAGAAAGACAATGCCAAAGAATCTTCAAACTACCATACAATGGCACTCATCTCACACGCTAGCAAAGTAATGCTCAAAATATCCAAGCTATATTCAACAGTATGTGAACTGAGAACTTCCAGATATTCAAGTTGGATTTAGAAAAGTCAGAGGAACCAGAGACCAAATTGCCAACATCTGTTGAATTATAGAAAAAGCAAGAGGATTCTAGAAAAGCATCTACTTCTGCTTCACTGACTATACTAAAGCCTTTGACTGTGTGGATCACAACAAACTGTGGAAAATTCTTAAAGAGATGGGAACACCAGACCACCTTACTTGCCTCCTGAGAAATCTGTATGGAGGTAAGAAGCAACAGTTAGAACTGGACATGGAACAACAAACTGTTTCCAAATTGGGAAAAAAGTACATCGATGCTATATATTGTCACATTGTTTATTTAACTTATATGCTGAGTATATCATGCAAAATGCCAGGCTAGATGAAGCACAAAGTGAAATCAAGATTGCAAGGAGAAATATCAATAATCTCACAAATACAGATGACACCACCCTTATGGCAGAAAGCAAAGAGGAACTAAAGAGCATCTTGATGGAAGTGAAAGAGGCGAGTGAAAGAGCTGGCTTAAAATTCAACATTCAAAAAAAATGAAGGTCATGGCATCTAGTCCCATTACTTCATTTTCAATAGATGGGGAAAGGAAACAATGAGAGACTTTATTTTCTTGGGGGCCAAAATCACTGAAGATGGTGACTGCAGCCATGAAATTAAAAGCTGTTCGATCCTTGGAAGAAAAACTATGATAAACCTAGACAGCATATTAAAAAGCTGAGACATTACTTTGCCAACAAAGGTCTGTATAGTTAAAAAGCTATAGTTTTTTCCAGTATTCATGTATGGATGTGAGAGTTGGACTATAAAGCTGAGTCCTGAAGAACTGATGCTTTTGAGCTGTGGTGCTGGAGCAGACTCTTGAGAGTCCCTTGGACTGCAAGGAGATCAAACCAGTCCATCCTAAAGGAAATCAACTCTGAACATTCATTGGAAGGACTGATGCTGAAGCTCCAATACTTTGGCCACCTGATGTGAAGAACTGACTCATTAGAAAAGACCCTGATGCTGGGAAAGATTGAGGGCAGGAGGAGAACAGGGAGAGAGAGGATGAGATGGTTGGGTGGCATCACCGACTCGATGGACATGAGTTTGAGCAAACTCAGGGAGACAGTGAAGGACAGGAAAGCCTGATGTGCTGCAGTTCATGGGGTCTCAAAGTGTCAGACATGATTTAGCAACTAAGCAGTCATTTGCCAATATCATATAACAGGTCTAAATATATGAAGCCAATCCCTGGGTTGGGAAGATCTCATGGAGAAGGCAATGGCAACCCACACCAGTACTCTTGCCTGGAAAATCCCATGGACAGAGAAGCCTGGTAGGCTACAGTCCATGGGGTCACAAAGAGTCGGACATGACTGAGCGATTTCACTCACAAAAAATTCAAAGCCTATATTGACAAATCTACAATGAGACATAGACAAATTCATAATATTATTGAGATACTTAGATATACCTCTCAGTAACTGGTAAGGACAAGCAGCTAATATCAATAGAATTTTTTAAAAATTATAGATTTGATCAATAAAGTTGACATAGTGAATACACTCACACACACACACACACATATATATAATTGGACTTAGCAACTGAAGAATATTCATTCTTTTTCAGAAAATATGAACATTTACAAAAACTGGCCATAAATGAACCACAAAGTCTTAAGAAATTTGAGCATTGAATTTATAAGCAGTATGTTGTCTGACCATAGTACAGTGAATATAGAAGCTAATAACCAAAAGAAATCAAGAAATATACTTTTAAATAAGCTATGATCACAGAATAAATAGCTTGGGATATTAAAAAATTATTTTGAATTTAATGTTAACAAAACATTAAGTGATAAAATATGTGGATGAGCAAAATCTGTCAAAAAGGAAATTTCATAAAATGTATTAGAAATTAAGGAAAGACGAAAACTAGTGAGAAAGCGTCTCTCTCAAGAAGATAAAAACATAAAGTAAATGAATCTATGTGAGTGACAAATAAAGAGAATAAGAATAGGAATTAGTATATCAGCAATAATATAATAGAAAAGGAACAAAAATTTTGCCAGTTTGTTCTTTGAAAACACTTTTAAAATTCATGAACTTTGGAAAGACTAGTTAAGAAATGAATGAAGGGATGGGTAAGAATTGTTGTTGTTGTGTATTTGCTCAGTTGTGTCTGGCTCTTTGTGACTGCTTGGACTGTAGCCCACCAGGCCTCTCTGTCCATGGGATTTCCCAGGCAAGAATACTGGAGTGGGTTGCCATTCCCTTCTCCAGGGGATCTTCCTGACCCAGGGTTGGAGCCTGCATCTCCTGTACTAGTAGATGGATTCTTTACTGCTGAGCCACCAGGAAGCAACAGCTGTTATTAAAATGTCTACAAATAATAAATGCTGGAGAGGTTGTGGAGAAAAGGGAGCCCTCCTGTGCTGTTGGTGGGAATGTCATCTGGTACAGCCACTATGCAGAATAATGTTGAGGTTCCTTAAAAAAACTGAAAATAGAACTACCATCTACCATATGATCCAGCAATCACACTCCTGGGTATATATCTGAAAAAGGCAAAAACTGGAATTCATAAAGATACATCCACCTTAAGGTTCATAGCAGCATTACTTACAATAGCCAAGACATGGAAGCAATCCAAGCGCCCATCAACAGATGGTTGGCTTAAGAAGATGAGATAAATACATAATACTATGTATATGATGTCTGGAATATTACTCAGACATAGAAAAGATTAAGATAATACCATTTGCAGCAATGTGGATGAACCTAGAGAATATTATGCTAGTAAAGTAAGTCAGACAAAGAATGACAAATATTATATGATATCACTTATAAGTGGAATCTAAAAAAAAATACAAATGAATCTATATACAAGACATAAAAGACTCACAGACATAGAAAACAAACTTCTGGCTACCAAAAAGGAAAGATAGCAGGAAGGATAAATTAGGAGTATAAGATTAACAGATATAAAGTAGTATATAAGATAGATAAGCAACAAGGATTACTGTACAGCCCAGGGAGCTATCTTCAATATCTTATAATAAACTGTAATGGAAAATAAGCTGAATATAGAGACATATATGCCTGAATCACTATACCATATACCTGAAACTAACACAATATTGTGAATCAACCATACTTCAACTTAAAAGAAAGGAAAAGAAGAAAGAGTATGCAAATACTCAATATAAAAGAAGTTTCAATGAAAAAGGAAATACCATTGCTATAGACTTCTCCAGGGGATCTTCCCGACCCAGGGATCGAACCCTGGTCTCCTGCATTCCAGGCAGACACTTTAACCTCTGAGCCACCAGGGAAGTCCAGATATAGACTACACAATGTCCCACAAAGATATCAGGTCCTAATCCTCAGAATTTGTAAATATTACCTTATTAGGAAAAAAGAGTTTATACAGATGTGATTAAGGATCTCGAGATTGGTAAATTATACTTACTAGATGATCTGGGGCCTTCTAAATGCCATTACAAATATCTTTATAAGACAGAGAGACAAGACATGAAGTGAAGAAAGGGTCGTGTGCTGATGGAGCCGAGAGAGATCTGAAGATGGGACTAATCTAGTTATATGAAAGTTGCTCAGTCATGTCCAACTCTTTGTGACCCCATGGACAATACAGCCCATAAACTTCTCCAGGCCAGAATACTGGAGTGGGTTGCCTTTCCCTTCTCCAGGGGATCTTCCCAACCCAGGGATCAAACCCAGGTCTCCCACACTACAGGCAGATTCTTTACCTGCTGAGGGGTAAGGGAAGCCCAAGAATACTGGAGTGGGTAGCCTATCCCTTCTCCAACAGATCTTCCTGACCTAGGAATCAAACCAGGATCTCCTGCATTGCAGGTAGATTCTTTACCAACTGGGCTATCAGGGAAGCCCATCTAGTTATACAGCAAGAAACGTCAGCAGCCCCCCGTAGTTGTAGAAGGCAAGGAATGGATGTTCCTCTTGAGTCTTTGGAGGGAACATCTTGATTTGGGGCTGGTGAAATTTATTTCAGACCTCTGCCTGAGGATAAATGTCAGTTGTTAAGCCAGTAGGTTTGTGGTAATTTGTTATAGCAGTCACAGGATATTAACACAACTGCTCCATACAGACTTTGAAGTCACTAAAATAATAACAGAAAACTATGAACAATGTTATGCAAATAAATTTGAAAACAGAAATAAAGGCACAAATTCCCACAAAAATACAAACATGATACAAGAAGAGATTTAAAAATTTGAATGATGTATATACTTGTTATAAAGTATAGTCCTAAGGAAATAACTTTAGAGAAAATATCTAAAGTTGGACGATAAAGGAAGCTGAGTGCCAAAGAATTGATGCTTTAAAACTGTGGTGTTGGAGAAGACTCTTGAGAGTCTCGTGGACTGCAAGGAGATCAAACCAATCAATATTAAAGGAAATCAGTCCTGAATATTCACTGGAGGACTCATGCTGAAGCTAGAGCTGCAATACTTGCCACCTGATGGAAATATTTGACTCATTGGAAAAGACCCTGATGCTGGGAAAGACTGAAGGAAAGAGGAGACAAGGATGACAGAGGATGTGATGGTTGGATGGCATCACTGACTCAATGGACATGAGTTTGAGCAAGCTCTGAGAGTTGGTGATGGACAGGGAAGCCTGGCGTGCTGCAGTCCATGGGGCTGCAAAGAGTTGGACATGACTGAACTGACTGCAACCTCCCTTCACACATTACATTTGGAGATACCTTTTAGACACCAAGAAGTCTAGTGTGCAGTTGGGTTCTTAATTCTTAGAGAAAATATCAGGTGCTCCTGGTTTCTGCATCAAATTCTATGATGCATTACCAAAGAAATAATGTAATAAATGAGATTAGCACAATAAATGCATTTGGTTCTAATTCAAGTTCTTCAAGAAAAGGAAATCTAAAGGAGATACATTTCTTCCATCTTGTTTTATGACAACCTTTATATCATAACATGAAAATTATATCATGGAAAAAAATTAAAGGATTTTCTTATTCATAAACAGAGATGGAAAAATTCTTAAAACATAAGCAAATCAAATTCAGCATAATATAAAGAGATTATCAAACTATGATCAAGTTAAGTTTATTTCAGGAATGCTATATTAAAATAGCAATCAATAAGTTGCCACATTACCAGAGCAAAGAAGAAAAATCACAGAATATCTCAGTAGATGCAAGAAAAGGTATAACATTCAAAGTCCATGGAGTATAAAAATTCTTGGCAATTGGTGGAAAAGAAGGAAGCATCGTTTATCTATTAAAGAATGTCTGTATGGAACCTACATTGAAATTAATCCATCAAAATTAATGGAGAAAGCCAAAAGCATTTACTTTGAGACAAGGAATAAGGTAAGGGTTCTTATCTCACTAGTTTTATTAACATGGGATGAAGGTCTTTGCCAGTCCAGTAAGAAAAAAGGAAAGAAGTAAAAGACAAAGGGTTTAGAGGAATGAAATAAAGCATATATGAAAGATAAGTTTGAGCATGTAAAAAATTCAAAAGAACTCACAGACAGCTAATTTGAATGAATATGTAAGTTGACACAGGTTGGTGGATACAAACCAAATATACCAAGCAATTTTAATTTTAGATGTCAGCAAAAGACAGAACACAAAATTAAATAAAAATGAACTCTAGACATAACTTTTTATAATAGCAGCAAAATATTTCTAATACGCTATAAGGACTCAAGTTTTTTTTTTTTTTAAGATGCTGCTTTGTAAGAAAATAAAGTGCAAGAAAAATAAAATCGAGGGTTATAACATACTCATGAATTAGAAGTCTCAATGTAACATAGATATGTATTTTCTACAAATTGATCTAGAGAATTAATGCCATCCCAGTTAAAATATTACCAGGTATGTGCAATTAACAAGATGATTTTGTACTTTATATAGAAATGCTAAATGCCAAGATACTTAGGTAAAATATGGCACGAAGAGGAGTTGCTCAGTCAGCTATTTAGCCTTATAGTACTTTAGGAAGTAATTAAGAGTGTGCAGGATTGGCAAAAAGATTGACAAATGAATAGAAGAATGGACCCAGAAACAAAGGTGTATAGCAATGCTGACAGTGGAGCTGCAGGGAAAGGTCAGTCTTTCCCACGGAGTGTTTGAACAACTGGATGTTCATACAGAAAAACAAAAAGATAAAAACCGTGACCTCCACTTCACGGCATACCAAAAAATCAATTCCAACTAATTCGAAGATGTAAAGGAGTAAGGCAAAACAATAAAGCCTTTAAAATATTTGAAAGCCTCATCATAACCTCAACAAAGGGAAGAATTTTAAAACTGGGTACTATGTAAAGTAATTAGCCTCCAATTAAATAGATTTCTATTTAAAAAAAATAAAAAATAAATAAAACTGGGTAGTAAAAGCACAAACTGTAGAAAATGATTGATAACTTGGACATTAAAATTAAGAACCAATTTCTCAAAATATAGCATTGAGAGTGAAAATCTAAGCCACAGTGTTAGAGAAGTTACTTGCTACACATTAAAGTGACAAATGATACGTACTGAGAATATATGAAAAAAACGACAAATCAGTAAGTACAAGCCACCCGAAATGTGAATGAAGCAATTGCTTAAACAGAAACTTCATACAAAATAACCAAAATGCTAATAAAAATATGAAAAGGAGCTCAATATTATTAAGCAGGGAAATGAGAAACATTATAAAATATTTATTAATACATAGTCATCAGAATGACTAAAATTTAAAAGTATGCAGTAACATTCAAACCTTTAGAACTTTCTCTCACACTGTGAGCAGGAAAAGATACTGACATAACCACATGGGAAGAGTTTAGAAGTAACTGCTGAAGTTGAACTTCATGAGAGTCATGCCATTTTTTAGAATATAGTAACAAATGCATGTAATATAAGTAGATGGTGGGGCAAACCAGTTAGCTTGTAGCAGCATTATGCATACTAGCAAAAACTGTATATAACCCATATGTCCATCATTTGGAAAAATAAACAGTATTATACAGCACTGAAGAGAAACTACTATTAGTTATAGCATGCACAAATGTCTCAAAAGTGATATTGACTGAAAGAAGCCAGTCACAAAATATTATGTATTGTATAACTCAGTTTTTATAAATGTCAAACGTAGACAAATTTGTACCATATTGTTTAGAAATACACGAGTAGAAGGAAAAGTGAATCGTGATTTTCTTTGTTTTGGGGAAGAAGCATAAGTGTGATATTTGTCAAACTCACAGTGTTCTTTCTTGACTTGGTGGATGCTTTCATAGATGTTAGTTTGATGATCTTTCTTTAAGGAGTACTTATATTTTAGGTACGTTTCTATGTTTTTAAATGTTTTTAAAAGGAAATTACTTACCGGTAAAGAAAATGATCAATTAAGATGTCATGAAGATAATGAACATTATGTAATTGATGACAGAGATTCAAATTATATAAAGAAATAACTAACATACAATAAATCAATACATAATTCTAAGTGGAGATTCTAACACATCCCCGTAAGAAATTCTAATATCAAGCAGACAAAAAATGTGGCAACGATATATTTAAATAATATTAATAATGTGCTAAAATGAACATTTCGCTCTTCATTCAGAGTATGCACATTCTTTTTGAGCACAAGTGGAATATTCTCAAAAAGCTGATCCTAGCTTAACAACAAAGAAGGCTTTTCTAAATTTTATGGTTCAAATTCATACAATGTTATCTGACAATAACAAAACATCATTAGATCAATAGTAGCAAGTATTTAAAACAAATATTTGAAAACATAGACCTATAAAAATATATACATATACAACATACTGGTAAAAAGCCCTTGATGAAAAAGTAAATCATAAGAAGAATTACAGAACACTGCAAAAATACTACACATCAAATTTTGTGGAAAAGTACTAAGAGGGAAATTTGTGGCTTTAAATACAGTCATTAAAAAATGAAAAAGTGAGTAAAAGTTATTAAGGCATTTGTGATGTACTGAATTATTGTCTCTCTTTATTTCTTTTTGTTTCTACACTCTGTCATGTAAATTTGAAGTTTCTCCCACATAATTGTTTCTCCCCTGTTCTTTGACTTTGGATTTGGCTACATGAGTTCCTTTGGCCAATAGGAGGAGTGCGTGCTTAGTCGCTCAGTCCTGGCTCTTTGTGACCCCATGGACTGTAGTCCATCAGGCTCCTCTGTTCATGGAATTCTCCAAGCAAGAATAGTGGAGTGGGTTGCCATTTCCTTCTCCAGGGAATCTTCCCCACCCAGGGAATGAAACCAGGTCTCTTGCATTGCAGGTGGATTCTTTACCATCTGAGCCAGCAGGAAAGCCCAATGAGGGGAGACAGGAGATAAATAAGAGCCTGAAATGCTCTTTTGTCTTGGGACTTGCTTTCCTGTGCCCTCTTTTATCATCATGATAAGAGGATCTTCTGATTAGTTGCTGCCCCTCTAGCCTGGCCCCCCGAGGGAGACATGAGATGCTGAACTGAGCCCTCTCTCTAGATACTCCAACCAACTTCAAATGAGTACCTATTTTATTCCACAGTGAGGTTTTGTATTGTTATGCACCAAAAACTGATAGAAAAATCGGTGCCCAGAAATGGAGTTTCTGCTGTAATGTAAACCTAAAATATGTGGAAGCGGTTTTGGAATACCGGCAGTAAGAAACCTTTATAGAAAACTGGAAAAATGCTACTGAAGGCTAGAAAAATGGGCAATTCATGTTATATACTAGAAACCCATTCACAAAAGTTTTGCCTTCAGTAACTTGGATGAAAGTAAATGAATCTAACAAATTTATGGACTTGGAAAAGATGGTTTATAGTTAGAATGCTAAAAGCATGGGTTGATTCCTCTTAACTGCTTATAAGAAGGTACAATGAGAAAGAGATGAACTCAGAAATAAGCTGATCAGTTTGCAATCTGAATTTAGAGGGAATCCAGGACTGCATATAAATAATTAGAATTAATAAAGAAATTCAGGAAATATTCAAGTATAAGATCAATACGTAAAATGAAATACTATTCTTTATTTTAAAAGTCACTAATAAAATAGATAGTAAGTTACAATTTGCAATAGCCACAAATCTGTAAGTTTCCTAGGATTTGACTCAAAAAATGAGACTTCATGGAGGTAATTTAAAAACATGTTTTCTTAGGTTAATCTCCTAAGGCAGTAAAAATTTTTTTAAAATTAAACAAACGGGATCTAATCAAACCTACAAACTTTTTCACAGCAAAGGAAACCACTAGTAAAATGAAAAGACAACCTACAGAATAAAAGATTTGCAAATGAGGCAACTGACAGAGATTAATTTCCTAAAGATACAAACAGCTCATAGAACTCAACAACAAAATAACAAACAATCCCATTGAAAAATAGACAGAAGACCTAAATAAATATTTCTCAAAGGAAGATATAGAGGTGACCAACAGGCCCATGAAAAGAAAATTTATTATTTGAGTCTACAAATGTGGAGAAAAGGGAACCGCCCTACATTGTTGGTGGAAATGTACATTGGTGCAGCCACTATGGAAAACAGTTATGAAGAGTCCTCAAAACACTAAAAATAGAACTACCATATGATCCAGCAATCCCCCTTCTAGCCATATATCCAAATAAAACTCAAATTCAAAAAGATACATGTACTTCTCTGTTCACATCAGAACTATCCGCAATAGCCAAGACTTGGAAACAACCTAATGTCCACTGACAGATGAATGAAAAAAGGTATGGTATGTGTGTGAATATATACACACGTACATATGCAGAGACATACATATGTATGTATACTTATATACAATGCATACATGCATGCTAAGTTGCTTCAGTCATGTCCAACTCTGTGACTCCATGAACTAGAGCCTGCCAGGCTCCTCTGTCCATGGGATTCTCCAGGCAACAATACTGGAGTGGGGTGCTGTGCCTTCCCCCAAGGGATCTTCCTGACCCAGGGATTGATCCCGGGTCTCTTATATTTCCTGCCTTGGCAGGTGGTTTCTTTACCACTAGCACCATCTGGGAATCCCCACAATATATACATAGACACACACACGTATACATATATACATACACACAATGGAATACTACTCAGTCATAGAAAAAGAACAAAATGCCATCTGCAGCAACACAGATGAAACTAGAGTTTATCATAGTAGGTGAAGTAACTCAGAAAAAGAAAGACAAATACCATATGCTATCACTTACTTGTGAAATCTAAAATATGACACAGATGAATTTATCCAAGAAACAGACTCACATAGAGAAGACTTGTGGTTGCCAAGGGCAAGGGTCCATGGGGGAAAGACGGAATGAGAGTTTGGGGTTAGCAGATGCAAACTATTATATATAAAATGGATAAACAACAAGTACTACTGTATAGTGCAGGGAAATATATTCAACATACTCTTGAGACCATATTAAAAAGGATATATATATATGTATAAATACATACATTTGTATACCTGAAACACTTCACTGTACAGCAGAAATGAATAAAACTATACTTCAAAAAACAATTCTTAAAGAAATAAAAGAAGATATGAATGGAGAGAGATGTGTCCACTGAATCTGATTGATGAAAATGTTAACTTTCTCCAAATTAATTTGTAGACTATATGTTCATTCTGAGAACTGAAAAAACACCTTGGAGTTTATGAGAAAGAAAAAAATTTTTCCATAAAAACAATTTGACAAATAAGACAAAGTGTGTGGCAGGTGAGTGGAGGATACACTCTAAGAGATATTAACACAAGTTAAAAAAATATACTAATAAAATAATATAATACTATGGCAGTAACATATAGACTGTCAAAAAGCATAAGAAAAAATTAAGTAGATCTTTATACATGGTCGTTTGGTATCATACAGATTTGACATCATACTTTGATAGAGAACCTTATATCACAGCTTATCCAAGCGAGATTTTAGAAGGCTTCAATACAAAATTTAAATCATAAAAAGTTTCAAAAACTTAGAAACATATTTTTAAGTTTGAAAACATGAGGATCAAATAGATGAAACACTCTATCACAAATAATCTCTAGTGAACACAGACAAAGGTCAAAGTTACTAGATGGATGACAGATTAGGAGAAGACATTTGGGAAAAAGCTGAAACTGATAAGGATCAATATCTAGAATATATAAAGAACTCCTGAAGATGAACAAGAAAATGGTAGGAAATTCAATAGAAAAAAGAGCAAAGGTTATGAATAGGCAATTCACAGAGAGAAGAGCCTAAGCTGGTAGAAAAATAGGAAAAGATGTTCAAAGAAGTATAAGTCAAAATAATTAATTGCTGTTTTTAAAATAGTGTTAGTAACATTTAAGAGCAAAATAAAATTATATGCTGAGGGAAAATGAAACAAAATGCACTGCTGGTGGGAGTTCAAACCTACCTAATTCAAATTATATCAGTCCATAGGAAGTCATCCAAAAGTGTTCTTTGCATTATTGATTGTATTAAGAATTTGAAAACCACCTTACCAGGAACAGCAAGGAAGTCACGTGCCATAGCATCCTTGCATGTATTAATAAAACATCTAAAAACATCTTTATATCTAAACATCAGTTTACTTATGACCCAGCCCAGAAATTACTCTCAACTACATTTTGTGTGTGTGTGTGTGTGTGTGCGTGGAGGAAAGGACTTTTTTTTTTCAATGCATACCCTTAAAAACATAGACTACATATTTATTTTGATCTAGAAGCATAACATCGATACCCTAGGGCTAGTCAATCATTTTGTTCACTAAAGGAAAACCAAGACAAAATCAAAGTCTAGGGGAGAAGAATCTCAAAGACAGTAATATAGAACTCTCTGTGGGGTTTTCTTAATGTTTAGTAATTTTCATTTGTAATAATTGGAAATCTCATAATTTGGGGGTGGGGGAAGCCAACACTTGTATAGCTCTAGATCTCATTTTGGAAATTGCTCTCACGATTTCAGTTTTCTGTGCTGTTTTTTTTTTTTTTCTTTTAAATAGCAGCCAGTTCTTCACTTCCCAAGAAAACTGTGAAATTCGACTGTGCACAGCAGATTGAACTGGAGTGTGAATAGCGTGATTTAACGCTCCTGCTAGTCTGAAATGCTTTCCTGTTTGTCCTTTTCAGGGACCCCTCCCAACAGTGTGTTTGTGTTTTCAAAACCAACTCTCCCAAGTTCAGTGTATTTGAAACACACAAGGTTACCATGATTCTCATAAAGAAAATAGGCATTTTCTTGTAGAATAAGATCCAATTCTACTTTGACCATCTGTAACAAAATTTGTATTGATTAAAGGCTTCAGTGTTTCAAAATCCTTTGTCAGGGCTGCATTCTAACACTTCTAGCAAAATCATCCAAATAATTCCATATATTCTATGACATTCTTTTCAATTTTTTAAAAAAAGAATGTTGAAAAAGGTATATTATACTCTAAGAGCATTTTCATGCATGCTCAGGGCTTCTGTGCTATACTTGCTACCCTCTGTTTAAAAATATTTTTACACACACATACACACACACACACACACACACATTTGGTTTATGATCTTAAGTTTAAAAACACTTCTAACTTGAAGCAAATTTTCTCACGGCCAAAATTCTGTGGTATGCTAAGGCAACACCATTAGTACATTAGGATGTCTTTTTTTTTTTTTTTTTTTTGAGGTTGTACAATTGATGGAATAGTTAATTATTAATCTGACTGGCATCTGTAATGAAAAAGTGAGTATTCTTGCTTTTAGGCCATAGAGCAGTATGTAAATCTCTTGTGTGGCTGCAATCATAACATTCCTGCAGCTATGGTGTCACCTATTGTAATTTTTCTGCTAATAAACAAATTTGAACTAGCCAGGAATCCTAAATTTTGAGACTCGTTGTTTATCTCAAATATACTCCAGAGAAATCGTAATGCAGTCCTGCTTTGAATTTAATTTAAACAGGAACAGGCAAAACAAATCTCTACGGAGGACATTTGACAATAATAAAATATTTCTCCCAGCGGGTGAGCTGGTAGCAATTGTATTGTTGCAATACAAGCTCACGTTTCAGTAGGTCATTACCATCATAACAAGCCCTTGGACCAACTGGCATGGACATGCAACATTGAGCCCCTGATGGGCACATTATTTCAGACCTTTAACTTCATGGAGAACAAGACAAATACTCCTGGGAAAGGAGGATTATATTTTGAAATCCTTCTCTTTTCTATTTTGTTTCATAATAAGATGCAGTGTACAATCAATCTACTGCTACTTGTTTCATTTTGTTTTTTCCACACTACCGAGGGGCACCAGAAGCTGGACTTAGAGATTTGAAAGGGCCAGAAACAATGACTTAAACACTCTATGTCTATTGGACTCTGGAACTTTCCATTTCATGTGTACATCACTGTGGACGAAACGAAAACCTTAAGCATTGCTCTCTTTTGACAGTTTAATCACAAAGTAAATTTCAGAGTAACAAAGTGTACCTAAAGTTTTTGCACAGGCCCAAGAACAAAATCTTCTATTTTAGTTCTATTTCGTTTCTACCTCTTATCTACATCAGCAACTTGCAAAAATAGAGGTAAGGGGAATCATTCCAATAAATCAATTTTGTTTTGTGTTGGTTTTTCATTTTTCAGTAGAAAAAAAAAGGTATTTTTGAACCAAACCTAAATTAATTTTAAAGCACAGGATAGGGCCAAATGAGCAGGATTTAAAAAAAAAAATTGGGTGATGTTCTGCACAAGTTTTTAGCAAGTATTTCCGTTCTATCTCCATTATCTGGGGCATAACCAGAAGATGTGGCTTGGGAATTATCAAAGAAAATGTGTTCTCCACACTTGTGCTATGCTGCAGAAGCATGAAGGTATGAGGGGTGGATGTGAGGGGGTGGGAGAAAGTGGAGTTGAAAACCATGCAAATACATTTCATTGGCTTTGTGAATTAAAAAATAAAAGAGGTTAAGTCCTTTCGTCTTGATATTTTAAAAGAAGATAGTCTAAAACCTCATAAAAACTCAGAGCCAATGTCTGAAAAGGCTTTTTATTTTTTAGGACATTCCTGGCTTATTTGAGAAAAGTATAAAACTTGAAAGCAGTGGTTGCCTCATCTTATCTTTGCATTAGGATCACCTGGAGATGTTTTTTCAAAACTGTTCCAAAGCCCAGGCCAATTAAGCCCCAAATTTCAGTATGAGCACCATTTTTAACTCTTCACGTGATTCCAATATTCTGCCAAGTTCCATAACCACCATTTCCAAAAAAAACAAACTCCTTTATACACAATAGGTAAAATAAAAGTGATACCTGAACATAAATACAGCCCATTTGTCAAAGCTCCTCATTTATATATTGAGAAACACGTGTCAAATTCTATTGTGTTATTTTTCTTTTACACCTGAGGCAACCATGATAAACACATCAGTACCAGCAAAGTCACTCTGTAATAATTCTAAATTATAAAAACCAACAAGAGAATTTTGATGTAAAAGTTTTCAAAAGCATGCGTGTGTGTGTGTGTAAAACACATACTTTGAAATGAGAACCTATTGGAAAGAATTACAGGCATAATTTTCCTTCTTAGGTTTGTCTCTTGCAGGGTCTCAGTTTTACCCAAACATTTTGCAATTGTCCAGAGTAAAACATGTCACATGCAACGCTGGGCTATCGCCACTCAAAAGACATTCAATCAGGAAAAGACAAGTCTGAATCCTGCGGCCAGCTAGTGTACCTTAGTGATTTAGGTAATTGTGCGCCCCTAAATCGGATGCGGTGTTATCAGCTTGTTTCTCTAGAGAACCGGCCACCTCGGAAAGGTGAGAAACACGGTGGGCAAACAGTGACAGGAGGCCATCCAGATAAGCCGAGAAGCCAAGGAAGCAGGGATTAGCACCTCGGAGACAGTGCCAGGAGGGGCTGGTGGATGAACGGCGGACGCTGAGCAGCAAGGGCCCTCACCTCTCTGGAAGAAAGAGCCAGGCAGGGCCCGCTTGCGGTCAGCAGTGCTGTGGAACCCTCTTGAATTCCAAGACAGCTCCCCAACCCCAGCCTCACCGTTCTAGAAGCCCTGCAACTGATGCCCCCTCGGGAAATCCTGCCGGGCCCTCTGCCTGGGGCTGCTGCACGGACCCGGCAGCTCGCTGGCTGCCAAGCTCAGAGCCGGCACCTGATTTAATTGTGGGTGGAGGGAAATAATAGGTTATCTCTAGCAGGTTTTAATAGGATCTTAAAATAGGGGGAAAGTTTTCTGTTATGACATTGACACAGAGGCGATGATTTGGAGTAAAGTAGGATGATGTGAGACGCTTTAAGATTAAATAAGAGCTATATAAAGGCTTGTCAGAATGAATTCTAATGTGCTTGAGACACTTTGCATACTCTTAAATATGCAAAATGTCTCTTGGCACCCTAGAATTCATTCTGACAAGCCTTTATATAGCTCTTCTTTAACCTCGTACCTTATTTTTAGGGAACAGGTAACTCAGAGGTATTCTCTGAAGGAAAGCCACAAAGGGCAGTGTTTTATTGATTTGGTTCTAAAGTGGGGGAGGGGAAAAAAAAAACACCATACGAAAGAGCAATCAAAAGTGGAAGCATGTTTAATATTGCTCTACCGTCATCCTGAAAGGCATAATAATTTGAGTTACACATCTGAACTGATTGGAGTTACAGAATCATATCTCCTTTTTGCATTTAACAATATATACAATATAAAATAAATACATTTACACAAATGGACATTTGCTGGAGCACACAGTATGGTACACATCACAAAAATATACAATTGATTGCTTTACAGATGTGAGGCCCATCTACAGCTATAGACAAGGTTTTATTATTATTATTATTCTTTTTACTACTGGCTATAATGCAACTCCTGGATTATTATAAGCAGTTTAAATTTTTTTTGTCCTTTTACGATCTTTGCACATAAGACTGCCATAAAATGTTTTCCTAGGCAGGTAAACAGAGACGCTTAAATAATTAAAATACAATCACCAACACTCATTTTCTCTTCTATAAGAAAAATAGCAGTTTTAAATTTTTTATATCTTTTATGTTATCATTTAAATGCAAAATAGTGGAATAAATACAACAATCTGATCTGATTGAAACACAAGTGTAACTACAGGTAGTCACACAATCATATTGCTTAAATAAGAACCAACCTAAAAGAAGCGAAAGGAAAATTAAAATTATATGGCTAAAACATACACCTCGAGAACTTTCCAGTACTTCACATTAAGTAAATGGTCTTGCTTGAAACTTGAAAAAACTTACCTCCAGCGAGGTTTAAGATGAAGCGTTTACCCTAAAGCCCGTGCAATTCTTTTAGATCTAAATTTTAGTTGTGTTTTCTATTTGTGAGATACTTGTTCTTTTGTAATGTGGAGAGTCAATTGAACTGAAAACTAAAAATTGTACTTCATTCTTTTAACATTTCTCCCTCTCATGTTTTCAGTTGGTTGGCTTTTACTTTTGAAGCCCAAGTACTTTAATGTGATACAGTGAAAACAATGTATATATTGTATATATTTTATTTATATAGATAGTGTGGTTGAATAGTAGTAACTTAAACCCTGCACAAACTTTCTGGAAAATAATCTTTTGAAACACTTACATATATAAATAATCTTATAGAATCAGCACCTTTTTTCCCAGGAGTTGTATTTTCCATTGTTATTTTTTCAAGGGATGTGCCAATTTCTGAACTCCTATCACAGCTATAAATTTCAAGTTATTGACCATCTGAATGAATTGCTAATGATGATTTATCTAGAATCACACTACAGTCACTTCTCTACTGAGAAACCACAATCTACGATATAGTCCCATATAGCTAATGATAGATACACAGTATTCCTAGCACTAGGCTGATGAAACATCAACCCAAGGTATTTTGTTTAAAGCACACAAAGTAGCAATAGTTTTGGAAACGTGTCCGCACCAAAAAAGTTTTGCAACAACACAGAGCGAGTTAATAACAACATCTGAGAGATGATTGAGTGAAAGCCATATATACAGCATTTAAAAATTAGACTTATCTATATTCTTGAAATATTCAAAGTTTTATTTCTAAGCTATACATTGGTATTCTATAATAAACCATTAGAGAAATTATTCCTTGTTTTGAAAATATTATTATGATTCTGATGTGTATCTGTTTGTAATGAATACTTGTTTGGAGTTTCAATCTCTTAATTATTATTAGGAAGAACCTTATTAATGGTAAGGAATAGAATATACTACTGTAGTCTCCTGAGGAATTGTACATCCAATATTGTCTCTAATTCTACCCTGTGTCTAAAAGCACACACCACAAGAATCCAAACACCACAAGAAGAACAAGACAACAGTCTTTGAATGCAACGTAAAATTCAGAAAAGCACAGCAAACATGAAACATTGAAAAGCTGAACTACATTTCTTTTGTTAGGATTACAATTTTAATTACATCTGTGTACATAGAATAAGACTGTTCACATAATACAGGGAGCAGCTACTAACACTGGTCCATTGGTATAGCATTTGATGGAGGTTACTGTTTATTGGTTATTCAGCGATTGTAGATTTCGGGGGCATCTAATTGATTTCTTCATTAGATTACACCTCTTAACAGTCTGGAACCTGACTGACTTTCTTGCTGTGACAATACTGGTTGAAAAGCACATAGATTGGCTTAGCTCTTGGTAAAAACTGCAGATTAATTTTAACAAACATTCCTAAATGAATCAACTCATAGAGACTGGGTTTTAGAATTTGGTCAGGCATCTGCTGTCTTTGATGTTTGTTTGTTTGTTTGTTTTTTCCCAAATCCTGGCATTTGCCTTATTGCCTCTTAAGTGAATATTGGCTCACAGCTCCTTCAGGGATAAAGTCTGTAACTTTGCAAACAGGCAGTATTTCATTCCTAACCACCGTGGCAGCTAGAAATCCTATGGCATCTGGACCTCCCAGGGAGAGAGGTGCGCTCCTGATCACTCTACGGATCTGTATTCCATATGCAGTGACCACTCGGAGTCACTGCAGGTGTAATCTAATCCTTTGTGTCAAGTGAACATTTAGGTAAACTGGAGCTCATGTTAAGAAACTGATGTTTGGGACCAGACTGGCACACAACATAAATTGCATCCGTGAGAGTATGCACCTTCCTTTCAACTATTGCTTGAGTAAGTTAAATTCCCATATTAACAAATGGCTGAAAAGTGGTAAAGCTGGTACAAAAAAATCTCCATTTGTAAGAAGAAAACGAAACATTTTTTTAAAAATCTTCCTTCAGGATTCATTTGTCCTTCATTATTGTTCATAATTGTTCAAAGCCAGCACAAAATTGCAGTATTCTTATTTCTCTTTAGTATTGCATGAATGAATAAAGCTTAAACTATTCCCTGAAAAAGTTACATAGTAGCTAAACTAACAAATACCTGGAAGACTTGAAAAAACAATTAAGGAATCAAATGGCTGTAACTGATTTAGATGGAAAAGCAATGATAAGAAGCAGCCGATGCAACGTTGCTTAAGTCATCTAATTAGAGGCTGCTCCCGTGGAATCTAATACTGCACTCAGTCAATTTGTGTGTGTTGCACTGTACTTTTAGGTACGTTGGTTCTGTCTCTTTGATTCCTTAGTCATTGGGGACGTTACGGTTCACAAGAAGTTCACTGGTATCCATATTATGGATCTCCATCCTTTGGCAGGGCTGGCTTCCATAGCTCTCCAATTAGAGACCTCTTTTAAAAGTTCAGCAGCAGAAGGAAGGAAAGAAGGGGAAAGGGGAGGAAAAAAGGAAGGAAGGGAGAAAAGAAAGAAGGAAGAAGGGAGGGAGGGAAAGAAAAAGAAAGGAAGGAAAATGTTCTTACAACTAGAGATATTAAAGTTTAAAAGAAAATGGAAGAATAAGATCAGGCGGGACAAGGGATACAGAAGGAAGGAGGGAAGGAAGAAGGAAGGAACGAAGGAGAGGAAGACTAGGGAGGGAGGAAAAAATAACAAGGAAAAAGAAAATGAGAAAAAATATGGAGAAAAGATGAGATCAAGGGAGGAAGAAACTCATCAGGAAGATAGGGAGAAATCTGAAAGCTGCTTCATAGTCTTGCTGCTAAATCATCAGTGCAGTCTTTGTTGATTTTTGACGTTGTTAACTAAACTCTTAAGTTTCTTTGACATCACTCTTGGGTTTATTTTCCCTTTTTCAGCGTGCAGGATAGGATGGCCCTGGGAAGCCTTTAGTCAGACCTTGGCCTCCAGCATTTCCAAAAAAAGTTTGTGCATGGGGACTTTGCCTTCCAGTTTGATGTTGTAGAAATGCTGCACAGCCTTGGTGGAGGTCTGCCTCAGAAGCGGCAGCGTCATCAGCATCTTGCCAGCCCTGCGAGGGTCTTCCATGTGCTGGCCGGCCTCATAATCCTGCAGGGCCTCATGTAAGACATCCTGAAGCTTCTGAACAGCTTCGACATCTTCTATGTGCATGGAGTCTACAAGCAAAGCCAAGAAGATAAACAACAACGTTAACAATAATAAAAAACATGGCAATTCGAATGGTGAAACTTAAGTCTTATTCTTGAACTTCTCTATGCTGTGAATTGCTCGGGGATTTTCAGAATCTCCATTTTATTTTTCTAAATTTCACTGCAACAGATAATTTCCAATGCTGACTTAGGACATGGGAATTACTACAAAAATCCATTATTTCAAACATGTGGGTTTTTCCCTTTGGAGACTGAGCAAGAGAAGACTTTAACAGAATATAGTCTTGGCGGTTTTATTCATTATTTCATTCATATATTTATTCATTCATTCAACAATTATAAAAGGCCATCTGTTAAAAAATTATCCTAAGTGCCATGGAGGTAATGTCTAAAATGCAGATCTTGTGCTCAAGAAGCCCATATTTGCCAAAAGGGAAAAAAAGAATTTGATAACCAAAACTGTAAGATATCCATGAAAATACATTGAACCTAATACTATGTTCCATTGTAAACTATACACAAATCACAATAAACTGCTCATCTTTCCAGAATTTTTAGTGTTCTCTTAACAATTCATTAAAGCATCCTTACCTAGTCTGCTTCTCTACAGAAAAACACATGAAGTCTTTAATGAATTCTGAAATACTCTTCACATTTGTGAAGGTGAACTTTGCCCGCAAGTGACTAATTTAAAAATCTAATTCAATCAAGCAAGGAAAGGGTTAACAGGGTTGCCACAATTACTCTTGCGAGAAATGTGAGATATGAAGGAAAAAATAAAAGTTACAGCTCTAGCTCTAAAACAGACACTTAATTATATACAAGTTTGAATCATTTAGCACGTTTTATTGATTCTGATGACAGTTTATCTGTTAATTACACATAATGGAGTCTTTGGGGGGTTCTTCATGTTTAATAATTCTACTTCTCTGAGAATGCAGAGCTCTGAGATATATGTAGTTAGCCTAATCTTTCATATAATTCAAATATCAGATCACATGCCCAAAAAGAGAGAGGAAATGTAATTTAAAATCAAGTAGCTAAACATACGATGAAAAAGAATTACGGCAGGGTAATTAAAAGATTGACGGCTATAACCAGTAAATGTTTTTAAAACCTCTAGGTATTTTCCTTATTGTTCTGTTTTGATTTTTACATTGCCATTTTTAAATTATTTCATCACATCATTATGAATTGACTATTGATAACAACAGATTTCTTTAAAAGAGTTTAGGGGATTTCCCTGGTGGTCCAGTGACTAAGACTCCATTCTCCCAATGCAGGGGACAAGGGTTTGATCCTCAGTCAGGGAACCAAGATCCCACTTGCGGCAACACGCAGCCAAAAAAATTTAAAAATTTAAAAACCAGAAAAAATGAAAAAGAGCAGAAAAATATAACTAAATCATTTCTTAAATACTTGTTTTTGGGTGTGGCCTCTGATAAGCACTTTTATGAACTTTAACTCATTCATTTCCCAACAGTCCTGTGAGTCAGGTGGCAGTGCTGGTAAGTATCAGAATAGGATTAAACTCAGGTATCTTTGAATCAAAGTATGTTACCAGAATTTATAACACTGGACATGACATTTCCTTTAAAAAAATAAAAAATAAAAGAGTTGAAATTGTCCTCTGAGCTCATCTCACTCAACTTTCCATCTTCATCAAAAATCTTGTCTACAACATTTCTAATGATGACATTGCCAGTTGCATGGATAGCTTTCTATTTAACAAGGAAAAAGAACTAATTGTTAGAAATGTCTTCTTCATATTTTCCCAAATCTGTCTCCAACTTGCATCCTTTGGTCCTGGTTCTAACTACTGAACCCATACAGGATACATTTTCTTCTTCAACATGGCAGATCTTTAAATGCTTGAAGTCAGCTGTACGGTCACCTCGGCCCCCACCCCAAGTCTTGCCTTCCCCACTGCTCTTGCCCAGCAGGAGATATATTATAGAATGTCACAGGAAATGAGGCGAGGACAAATAGCAGAGAGATATGCTCACAAACAGCAATTAAGACTTCAAACTATTCTTTAAAGGTGGTGATTTAGCTTGAGAGATTTAAAAATGATTTAATCAAATTACTATGATAATTTAACTTCCCATTTACAGAAAAGATTCTAACTCATTTTAGCTTAACCCATTCTCGGATCTGCTAATATTTTAAATGCAAACTCACTAAATCTGAACTATTTAATTAGACCATGATTCAGCTGGCAGACTGCTGAAGAAAATATTAATCTCCATTAGGGATCCTAGTTCAAGTTCTGGCTCCGTGGCTTTAATCTCTGTTTTATTCTTGGGGCTAAATTTATACATTCATGCCAAGCTCAATAGAACTGGCATTACTTTATGTAATTATTTAATTTGGTTGTTGGTACTTTTTTTTAACTTTATGTTTTAAAGGAAATTGTCCCAGTATTTGCGCTGATGGGAACCAACTAAACTTAATAATGGAAACCATAGGTTTATAAACTAATCAGACAGGGCAAAACTGAACATTAAAAACAGAGTGAGCTGCTAAGAAAAAATAAACCTAGGATTTCTGGGTTCAAGCCCAGACCCATTAAATAAAAAAACTGGAGCAGCAGGCAGGACATTAGTATTTTTGAAAATCTAGGTGATTCTATGGTCAAGTCAGAGTTGAGAATTTGTCAAATAGACAATAAGACAACTGGAATTCTAAAATAATCAAGATTCCAAAAGACAATCAGAGTTCAAATGATATATATAGCCTCAACCATATTTTAAGTTCCAACATCTAATAATAAAACAGAAACCTTCTGTTAAATTCCAGTATTTTCCTCCACGAAGTGGGGCCGTAAAGGGACATATCTAACTCAGATCATTTACTTTGAGAAGACAGCTAAATATCCTTATACTAATAGCTGCAAAATCCATTGAGACTTAGGGCTACAGCAAAAGAAGATTTTTATTTTTACATCTTATCTGGAATAGAACACTGTCCTTCTCGATGGTAAAATTATCCATTACTGTGGCATTAGGTACAGCCAAATGCCCACGTTCTATTTGGAAACTGTCTTCAGGATTTGTAGCTCTTTCTTGGTAATATTTTCTCAATGATGCCAAATTTTATTTTGAGGATGGAATTGAATATTAGACATAGACGAAGTATATTCAGAGTCAAGCCTGGTACACATTATAAACCGATACTCAGCCATCTTTTCCATGGAATACAGGTGTTGATTTTCTTTAGTTTGTAAGCTGCCTACATGAAGAGGGGCAGTAAGGGCTCAGCCAATGTGACTCTCTCTCTAATCACCGAAGCAATGAAATGTAGTATGATGAAAAAGAGAAGTGAGCAAAAGCCTACTTTCTAAAAGCAAATTTGTGTCTCCAAATTTTTATATACAATTGTAAGGAGTCTAATGAAGTGATCTCAGTTAACCAGCTGAGATGTTGAAGAAACTGTGTTGCCCACCATGGCAAAATGACTCTTGCCCAGTTAGACTTAAAAGTTTTCAAAAAGGTGCCACTTATAAAGTTTTGATTAAAAATCAGTAAACTATATTCCAAGAAGTTGGTAGTTGTGGCACCAAACACTTTTAATCTCTCCAAAATCTGCACATAACAGAACAGAGCAACTAGATAGCAAAACTAAAAACCACAGACAACACTTAGCAAAAACACGAAGCGACAAGATATCCAAATCACACACACACACAATCAGAATTATAGTGTGTATGTGTGTCTGTGTTCCTAGCTCTGTCCTCTGAAAAGATTCAGGAAGGATGTCAACCTAGGGATGTAGTAATGGGTACCACTGGCACCCAAGCTGTAATCAGATTCCAAGTCCCAGCCAGGAAATATTAAGGAAGAATATGGAACACCTTGGGCTTCCCAGGTGGTGCGAGTGGTAAAGAACCTGCCTGCCAGTGCAGAAGACAGAAGAGACATGAGTTTGATCCCTGGGTCAGGAAGATCCCCTGGAGGAGGGCATGGCAACCCACTCCAGTATTCTTGCCTGGAGAATCCCATGGGCAGAGGAACCTGGTGGGCTACAGTCCACGGGGTCGCAAAGAGTCAGACATGACTGAAGCGACTTAGCACACACACACATATAGAACACCTTGTCATGATAACTAGGCAGGAGAGTATCTACACCTACTAAGTCATTCAAAAAAGATTCCATACGCTGACCTGCAGAGGTTCCCACTGACGCTAGTGGGGCAATTTAAAAAGAATTATAATTGCAATTGATTGAAATCCACTGAATCTGTTTAAATACAAGTTTTTATAATGACACTTAAAAAAGATAAGAGTGCTGTTTCATTATCTTGAAAACTTGTAAATTGTAAGTAGAAATAATCAAGCATTTATCCTTTTTTCCCACATTCACTTTGTGACACTGGTAACCAAGGAAGAGAAAGAATCTCTTTGTAAAAGTATCCCCACTACAGAATGAAAAATGAAAGGTTACAATACAAATCGCCATGGATTTAGGGAAAGAGTTCCAATGGCTGCTGGGCTGCCCTGGTGGCTCAGACAGTAAACAATCCGCCTGTGATGCAAGAGACCCAGGTTTGGTCTCTGGGCTGGGAAGATCCCCTGGAAAAGGGAAGGGCTACCCACTCCAGTATTCCTGCCTGGAGAATCCCATGGACAGAGGAGCCTGGTGGGCTACAGTCCATGGGGTCACAAAGAGTTGGGCGCGACTGAGGGACTAACACTTTCCCTTGCTTCACCAAAGGCTACTAACATCATACAAAAAAGTGAGACAGCCAGATATCATGTGTCTGCCCAAGAATAACATGCTACCTATAGGTCTAGAAACTGAATCTGATTATGCTGTTTGGATCCTGCTGCGGGTTTGCACAAGATGCCAAGGCCAGAGAAATAAGATGAGCTGCCCCCTACAGGGTGTAAACTACAAAGTTCACACTGTAGGGAACTCTGCAGGGCAAACGTCTTGGCTTTTGCAAGAGACAAACTCTAAGAATGTGAAAATGAAAGAATGAATTTTACATGGAAAGAGACTCCACAGATCCATAAGGAGAAGACAATGTTTTTTAAAGGGCAAGACTAAACTATCAAGTCTGAGCAACAAAGCCAGTGTAAAAAGCCAACTGTAAAAGTTGGGAGGAGAGTGGTTACTTTCATGGAAAGGGAGGGGACTGAGATCGGGACAGACACAACTTGACCTTGTTCATTGTGATAGGTAGCAAAATGGTCCCAAAGATATCCAGATTGTCTATCTCTGCAACCTGAATGCTACTCTGTATGGAAAAAGGGACTTTGATATAGGACAGTATCCTAGATTATCCAGGGGCATACAATGAAATCAAGTGTCCTTTTAAGAGGGAGGGGGGAAAAAAAGGCAATGTCACCACTGAAACAAAATGGTACAGGAATGGCTCTGAAAATGGTAGAAGGAACCATGAGCCAAGGACTGTGAGGAACACCACAGAAGCTGTAAAAGGCCAGGAACCAGATTGTCCTATAGAGTTTCCAGAGGCAGTGTGGTCCTGTCCACACCTTGTTGTTAACCTGGTGAAGCTGATCAGGACTTCTGACCTCCAGAACTGTAGGACAATAAATTCATGTGGTTTAAAGCCACCGGAGCTTCCTTGCTGGCTGAGTGGTAAAGAAACCTCCTGCAGTGCAGGAGATGATGGAGACATGGGTTCAGTCCCCAGGTCGAGAAGATCCCCTGGACGAGGGCACAGCAACCCACTCCAGTATTCTTACCTAGAGAATCCCATGGACAGAGGAGCCTGGCAGGCTTCAACCTATCGAGTTGAAAAAAGCTGGACACAACTGTCATTTACACTTTCAAGTCACATATTTGGTTTTGTATGTGTATGTGTGTGTTAGTCTGTGTTTTACATTAAAATGGTGAGAGACCTAGAGAGAGGTAGAGAGAAACTTGATGAAAATGTCCTTTCTAGAAAGTAATGAGTTGAGCGGAATTCCTATCAAGACTACAAAAACAGTTGGCAGAAACACCAAGGAAGCTGCGCACATATCAAGTAGGGGGTTGGATTGTAACACCCTGTAGGTCTTTTCTAACCCAGAGAATTTGTAATTCTAATACTGGAAATAAAAATAACTCTGAGGAGACTGGGCTTAACATGTACACACTACTGTATATAAAGTAGATAACTAATAATAACTAATAACTGACTAATAATGAGGGTCAGTGGTCAAGAATCCAACTGCCAATGCCAACTCTAAAAGTGCTGCACTCAATATGCCAGCAGATGTGGAAAACTCAGCAGTGGCCTCAGGACTGGAAAAGGTCAGTTTTCATTCCAATCCCAAAGAAAGGCAATGCCAAAGAATGCTCAAACTACTGCACAATTGCACTCATCTCACATGCTAGTAAAGTAATGTTCGAAATTCTCCAAGCCAGGCTTCAGCAATACGTGAACCGTGAACTCCCTGATGTTCAAGCTGGTTTTAGAAAAGGCAGAGGAACCAGAGATCAAATTGCCAACATCTGCTGGATCATGGAAAAACCAAGAGAGTTCCAGAAAAACATCTATTTCTGCTTTATTGACTATGCCAAAGTCTTTGACTGTGAGGACACAATAAACGGTGGAAAATTCTGAAAGAGATGGGAATACCAGATCACCTAACCTGCCTCTTGAGAAATCTGTATGCAGGTCAGGAAGTAACAGTTAGAACTGGACATGGGACAACAGACTGGTTCCAAATAGGAAAAGGAGTGCGTCAAGGCTGTATACTGTCACCCTGCTTATTTAACTTATATGCAGAGTACATCATGAGAAACGCTGGACTGGAAGAAACACAAGCTGGAATCAAGATTGCCGGGAGAAATATCAATCACCTCAGATATGCAGATGACACCACCCTTATGGCAGAAAGTGAAGAGGAACTAAAAAGCCTCTTGATGAAAGTGAAAGAGGAGAGTGAAAAAGTTGGCTTACAGCTCAACATTCAGAAAACGAAGATCATGGCATCCGGTCCCATCACTTCATGGGAAATAGATGGGGAAACAGTGGAAACAGTGGCAGACTTTATTTTTGGGGGCTCCAAAATCACTGCAGATGGTGATTGCAGCTATGAAATTAAAAGACGCTTACTCCTTGGAAGAAAAGTTATGACCAACCTAGACAGTATATTCAAAAGCAGAGACATTACTTTGCCGACTAAGGTCTGTCTAGTCAAGGCTATGGTTTTTCCTGTGGTCATGTATGGATGTGAGAGTTGGACTGTGAAGAAGGCTGAGCGCCAAAGAATTGATGCTTCTGAACTAAGTCCCTTGGACTGCAAGGAGATCCAACCAGTCCATTCTGAAGGAGATCAGCCCTGGGATTTCTTTGGAAGGAATGATGCTAAAGCTGAAACTCCAGTACTTTGGCCACCTCATGAGAAGAGTTGACTCATTGGAAAAGACTCTGATGCTGGGAAGGATTGGGGGCAGGAGGAGAAGGGGACGACAGAGGATGAGATGGCTGGATGGCATCACGGACTCGATGGACGTGAGTCTGAGTGAACTCCGGAAGTTGGTGATGGACAGGGAGGCCTGGCGTGCTGTGATTCATGGGGTCGCAAAGAGTCAGACACGACTGAGCGACTGAACTGAACTGAACTAGGTTTGATCCCTGGGTGGAGAAGATCCCCTGGAGGAGGAAATAACAACCTATTCCAGTATTCTTGCTGGGAAAATCCCAAGGACAGAGCAGCCTGCCGAACTACAGTCCATAGAGTCACAAAGATTCGGGCATAACTGAACACACAGCAGTGATCATTGAGCATGATAAGAAACATTCGAGAACCAGCTCTATTTTTACATAGGAGTTTGAAAGATCACAATATGCAAATAAGGGTTGCATTAAATCAAAAAACAATCTACTTTTCTAATATGGCTTCAAAAATAAAATAATCCAAAGAATGATGGCAGATTTGAGCAAAACCTAAAAAGAAGTAGAAGAGATGGAAAGGCATTAAGTTTTTTATTTGTGTGATAATATTAATTATGGTTTTGTCTGGGTAAGAGTTGAGAATAAACTTCTACCTGCCACAGAAGACCTATCCATATTAATTTCTTATAAAATCTGGTAAATATTTTGGCTCCAACTATTTTTGTAACTTTCCTGAGTGGTTTTATACCATAACTCCACAAAGAGAGTAAGAAGATAAAGGAAGCGTAAGCAAGCACATGTGCTCAGTAGTGTCCAACTCTTTGCAACCCCACTTATAATAGCCTCCCAAGCTCCTTTGTCCATGGGATTTCCCAGGCGAGAAAACTATAGTAGGGTTGCTATTACCTCTTCAGGGAATCTTTCCAACCCAGGGATTAAACCCGCATCTCTTGAATCACAGGCGGACTTTTTTTACCACTGAGCCACCTGGGAAGCCCAAGATAAAGGAACTGGGGACAAAATTCAAAATGAAACTGAAAATATTAATTTAGGCTGGCAGATCTGAAACTGCACTTGGTAATGTCTTACTCACTGACCACTTTAAAGACAAGGGATATACTTATTTGTGAAACAAACAGCTTATTGATAGCAAGGGACACAGGGTCCAACTCTCTGTCCTCAAGCAGTCTCACATCTTTTATCAGCTCACTTCTGTTACCCATAAAACTATACTGGAGTTGTCTACCCAAACAGGCAGGTTGTGGAAATCTAAAAAGATTTCCTGGCAGAGGCTCAAAACTAAAATAGAAATGTCTACAGAAAGATACTAAAAATGGATAATCTCTTGTCCATTAGCTAAAACTGTCTCCTGTGTATCAAATCAGCAAACTCCATTAAAATTTCAGTAAAACTGTTTGAGGACCCAGTAGATACTAAAGAGTTCAAGAGCTGTTTTTACTCTTTACTAATTGTTCTGATCTGTGAAGATGTTAATGTTTCTCTATTACACATTCAACACAAAAACACACACCACACATGAAATCTAAGACCCAAGTCATTATCCTCTTTTAAAAGTAACTGAGAGCTAAAATTTTAGGCCAGTTAGGAGAAATAAGATGTTATTTAATTCATCTGCCTGATTTTACAGAGAAGAAGCCATGCATTCTTAAAGGAGATAAAAATCTGAAATTGGAGAGTAGGGGAAAAAATCTCTGCTTTAAGGTAAAACACATACACACATAGTACAGAAATAGATTATACACAGTATTTGTAATATTACTTCACTGGGGACCTATTAGGAAAAACATATCTAAACAGCCTACCCTAAGGAGAGTATGTGGTGCTGGAGAAGACTCTTAAGAGTCCCTTGAACAGCACAGACATCAAACCAGTCAACCCTAAAGGAAATCAATCCCGAATATTCATTGGAAGGACTAACACTAAAGCTGAAACTCCAGTACTTTGGCCACTTGATGCAAAGAGCCAACTCAGAAAAGACACGGAACAGACCATGATGCTTGGAAAGACTGAGGGTAGCAGAAGGGGGTGACAAAGGATGAGATGGTTGGATGGCATCACTGACTCAATGGACATGAGGCTGAACAAACTCTGGGAGATAGTGAAGGACAGGGAAGCCTGGCATGCTGTAGTCCATGGGTTCACAAAGAGTCAGACATGTCTGAGTGACTGAACAAGAAGAGTGATCATGAAAAATAAGATTCTGAAACACTACACTTGTATGAGGTTCCAAATACACTGGTTAAATATGGCCCCCATTCCAGTCTCCAATAGAAATCATCAACTTTTTAATCCCTGAAATTACATCACATTCGGTACATATACCATTTGTATTTGAGAACAAAATATTGTCATGAGATGAGGATAATCACTTATAATTTAAAATTGATGACCAAAATATCATTTGCAGCTTGATATCAATTTGATGTTATTACTCCAGAGTGGGATTCCCAGATGGCACAGGGGTAAAGAATTCGCCTGCAATACAGGAGATGCAGGTTTGATCCCTGGGTCATAAAGATCCCCCGGAGAAGGCAATGGTAACCCACTACAACAGTCTTGCTGGGAAAATCGCATGGACAGAAGAGCCCTGCAGGCTACAGTCATGGGTGTCACAAAGAGTCAGACACAACCGACCTCGCATACATGCACACTCTTGAAGTACTGTGTATAAGTAAAAAAGAAAACTCAACTTGAACATGTAGATTCTATTTATTCTCAAACAGCCCAGGGTTAAAATTGCTCTAGGTTGGGGGTGGATCTGGAGCGGCAACAGTTGGCATGTGAGGGGTGGCTATGGAACTTGAAGCTCTTGTGACTTAAGCAAAGAGAATGATCGGACTAAAAGTAATTCTTAATCTTAAACTGCTTTTAATCTTGCACTGCATAAAAGTGAGTATATTACCTTGGGGCTAGTGATAATAGTTTTCAATAAATCTTAGACAAAAGATTCAAAAGAACCAATTGAGAGAATGGAGTCATATGCTATAATCTTACCTAAAATGCTTACAGTACTATCTTACTCTCTTTATGTCTCATGAAGACATAAAATGAATTCTAGAATCATAGAATTCCCCAAATGGAAAGAATTCTAGAGATTAGTCAAAACCTCTTGGTTAATGTGTCAGAAAGCTGGGGCCTTACAATGCCAATGTTCAAATCGTGACTTAGATTCTCCTTTTAAAATTTAATCTCACACGATGTATCAGGGGAGCAATATTTCTCAAGAGATTGTTGTTCTCTATCCAAAATAGAGAATATATAGTTGAAATGAGCCTATAAAGTTTCTTACCTTCAAATATAAGTGGAATAATTATTTAGAGTTTTCAAATATTAGAATATCATAATCACAGTAGTGTTGCTGTTGTTTAGTCGCTAAGTCATAGCTGACTCTCTGCGACCCCACTGACTGTAGCCTGCCAGGCTCCTCTGTCCATGGGATTTCCCAGGCAAGAATACTGGAGTAGGTTGTCATTTCCTTTTCCAGGGGATCTTCCTGACCCAGGGACTGAACCAGTGCTTTCTGCATGGGTAGGAGGATTCTTTACCACTGAACCACCAGGCAAGCCCTAATCACAGCATTAGCTCACGATACATTGGGATTTTTGGCTATGTACCTAAAGACAAGGAATATACTTTCAATTGCTTTCTGGTGTTATAAATATTCCTGAATTCATATGTGACAGAAACATAGCTACAAAAAATATGACAGCCATTATCAGGAAGCCAATTCCCTGTTTCCCAAGCATAAGGACAACATTTATAATTATTGAATAAAGACAGGTGTTTAAAATAAGCTGAAATTTAGATTAATGAGACAATGGTTGTTAACACCGACAGCCTGAAGGAGAATGCTGAGATATTATAACAATAAAGTAGATTTTTTTCTCCACAGAAAGTCTTTTACATTAATCTAAAATTTCTAAATATGAAAAGAAAAATTTACAAACTTTTTGGTATGTTTATGAGAAGTATTAAAATATATTCACATTGATGTGCTTGGCAGCTTAAGAAACACTGGTTCCTAGCAAGATCGAATCTACAACTTTATTGATGTCCTTCAAATGATGGTTAAAAAATGGAGTAAAACAGCATCATATTGGCAGTCTCAAACAAAATGACTTTCTGAGTGGTTTATCTCAAGCTAAAACAGTAGGCCTTACAGCTTGGATGGATGAGAGAAAGCTATATTTACACGACAAAGGAGAGGTGACACCATGTAGACATTAAAAAGTCCTTATAGTGCTTAATCACTACTCCTTCATTACAGACTCTGATTCTATTAATTTTTCTTGGTATTGAGGAGCTGAAAAATGTTATAATTACTTACAGGAGAATTTTGTGATGTGGAGAAGTAGCATACTACTGAATACTATGTTAGAAGAGAGGGTTTGTTGACTATTTCTGGCTTAACACATGAAAAATAAACTGACTAGTTCTTTAAAGAGTTTCTAATCACCACTCATTGCTCAAAAGTAGGTCAATTCCTCCCCCTCACAGAAGAGAATATGGGATTCAAACATCATATATCAAAATATTAATGATTATACTTCTAAACAACAGTGACAAATGCTGCTACTAATTAATTCAGATATTTTAAATTATAATCCATAGCCATAAAGTATACAACTAATATCTAAAATTACAAAATTTTAGCAATTTTGATGATAAAGTTTTAGCATTGCACAGCATTCATGATTAGTTAATAATTCACAAAAAGCAACTGGAGACACAAAAGATATACAACACACTAGGCTGTAATTTAAAAATAATTAACCAAGTAAATGTTTTAAATTAGAACCACTATAATTTCCAAATAAAAATTCTTCCCAAACCATCACTAGATCTTTCATCAAATTATGAGAGATGCTTTAATGGGAAGTCCATACCAACTAATAAATTCTCAGATCATTTCTATCCCATCTCCCACTTTGGTCTTCCAGACAGCAGGGGTTTCTTCAGAGTTTGTGACGATGATGCCATGTGTCATAAAGAGTCATATTTTACCATTTCACAAGGGGAGGACGAGAGAAGTGAGTGGTATTTTAAGGAAGAGGGGTCCATTCGCAATTAAAAGTGTGAAATGCTAAACTCCATTATGAAGACAAATAGCAAAGTACAACTTCATTGTTGAAAACAATTTCCCTCCTATCAGTCCAAGGATTCATGCATCAATATTGTAGATGAACTGTTAATTACAAAATCAATTAAAAATTATTCCTAAAAACAGTCACGCGTCCCTGGCTCTCATGGGGGCAATTTGGGCAGAAGGTCTCATCTCACTAGGACCGCGCCAAATCACAAAGTCGTCATCCACAAGTAAGCAAAAGCAATCTGGTTTTTCATTTTTCAGCGCGGCTGAGCCCAGCCTGAGATTGATCGTCACATATGGCCCCAGAAAACAAACTGTCAATACCTTGAATGCTGCAGAATTTGAACAAATAGCCATCCGCCCATTCAAGCCACTCATTGCATCCCATTTAACAGATTTTATTGACAGTTTCCTTCTTGTAATTAAAGGGAAAACTACTGGCCGGCAACCAAGATAAAGTTCAAAGATAGGGTCAAAACAAAAGCAGATGGAGGGGCACGATGTGACTGTCAATGGTACATAGCATCAGAGCCTGTTATTGACGCAGGTATCTAAAGATCGGCACGTCATTAAGGAGGGATCTATCCTGGACTTTATGCAAATGCTAAGAGAGACTTAAGACCACAATCAAGCATCCAGAGAGGCACAAAGGCAAAAACAACAAAGCACCAACGATTTTTACTTATCAGAGTTTGCTCTCTATTTTAGCACATTTCAGTTCTCATGTAAAGACCGTTTATTCTCATAATTCTTAACCCTTACTACATAGGTAATACCTTTAAAGGGAAATACTCCTTTGCAGAATTCGACTGCTAGAGAATTCCAGAAGGGAAGAAAACAGTATTCTCTGATAACCAGAATGAAAAGCAACACAACATATATTATTCCAATCACAAAATTTGCATTATAGGGTAGGGGAATGATCTGCATTTGTAACTCATACTTATTTTCACTTGTGTAAATAAGACAAAGGACATAATATTGTCCTGAGCATCCATTTACACTACTGCCACTTTTGCTTTGCCATGATTTGTGTTAATGAACAATTTGGTGGTAAAAGGGACACAGCCCTTAATAAGCACATAAAATAAAGATAACTCCCTTTACGTTGGTTTTTCTTTTCTTCTAACTTTTCCCTAGAAAGCTACAAGGATTATAATTTTGCTGACTCAGAATTTACAGCTGAGTCTAGTGAATCCCTGAAGAAGGTAAGTGAAGGGGTAGAACTGACATATTAGGAAATATAACAATGAACCATGTCAATATGCCAACCTGAATTAGCGAGAGCTATCGCTTTGAGGGTGACAAATTCTTCTTTCTCCAGCTTCATGCTCTTGTATTTTTTTACCAGCTGCAGGATAGCATTATTTAGGTCAAGAAGGCCTGCTAATTTGGACTGGTCTTCATCCATTATATAATCGTCTGCATAGACAAGTTCATCCTCAAAGGAAAGAGATCGGTACACGACACCAAGGATCAAGATTTCCATCCAAGCACTTTGCAGAAGGCTCATCTGGTCCGCCAGGGACAGCGTGGAGAAGCCTGCATGGGAATATAGGCAGATCAAGTTACTTTAAAATTATGCTGAGCACTGATTAGCTGCTCTTAAAATTTCTCCTGCATTTTGCCAATGGCAAAGTAAAAGGCACCAACCAGCTTCAACTTGTTGGTGTTTTCTCCATATTTTAGACACAGCTGACAGGAATATAATAGATAAGAGGCAGTTTTCCTTCACTTGAAAATACCATGCAATCATGAAATACAATTGATTTCTAGTGGAAGTCTTTATGAATGTCTTAAATGGAAGGAAGTGTTAGTCGCTCAGGCATGTCTGGCTCTTTGCAACCCCATGGACTGTAGCCCGCCAGGGTCCTCTGTCCCTGGAATTCTCTAGGCAAGAATTCTGGGGTGGGTAGCCATTTTCTTCTCCAGGGAAACTTCTCCACCCAGGGATCGAACCTGGGTCTCCTGCATTGCAGATAGATTTTTTACCATTTGAGCCACTCTTACTAGGCTTGATAGTTTGATAGGAACTATCAACTACCTCATCTCCAAAAATGGCTCTTGATAAACAACATGAAAGTGAAAACCAAAAACAAACAAACAAAAAAACCCAGAAGCCCCAAATAAAGGACAACAATTTAGGCCACACAATAGAGTACAATTTGGAACCATTTCTCTGTAATAGTCACAAGCACAGTGAGTGTGAAGTATGATTACACCCAAAAGAGCTTTCTTGATTGGATATTCTGTCCCCAGTGACATTCAGCATGAATTCCTTTTTAAAATGGTTATTGTTGGTATCAAAGAGGATGGAATACTTCGCAGCCTGGTCCCCTCAACAAACAGAGAAGCCACAATTTATTCTTGATATTAGGATCCACTCATTTAAAAAGTTAAACATGGAGACCATGAGGTGCAATGGACAAAGTATGAACAGAGACAGATCCTAAGCTTCAGTGTCAGCTCCACTGAACTACTGCTGTTTCACCTTGAGCAAGATAATTTCTTTGTACCTTAATTTCTGTTTTGCAGAAATATAAAATAAAATCCAGCAAAACACTACTTTATAATATGTATTCTATAAGTGTAGCTATATGATATACTATTTTTATCTGAAATACCTGGATGACTGCTTCAATCCTAAACCTGGTCTGCATTTATACATACATGTTTAAAGTCCCTTCTGAACTTGAGAAAATAGAAGTTAAAAAAAATTGAAAATGTGGATCAAGAGGGAAACATGAAGGAGGACAATTAAACCTATTTAGGAGTAAAGATATCTATTTAAATTTCAGAGGGATTAGATCCAGACTCTAAAAGGAGGTCTTAGTGGAGATAACCTGATGATCAGTTGCTTACTTTTGCCTTAAGAAAAAAAGTTTCTTAAAACTTCACCTTCATTTCAAGGTTATGCCCAGGAATTCCAAGGGTGACAAACCATATCTATGGTTTCTGAGGACAAGGTACCATGATTGTAGATTGTGCCACCAATAATTCCACAGAAGGAAGAAAGTATTAATAATGGAACTTATAAAATCTGTTATTATTCTCTTTCTAGAACCTATTACCCAAATCAAATCATAAATACCCACTTCTGTTCAGCTTTCTTAGGCTCCTACCTTTGGCTATTGTTCTTAATCATTTTTATTCATCACAAATTATTCATATTTCCTGTGAGAGTAGCAACTATAGCATGATAAAGAAAAGGAAATTATTTCCTGGCCCATTGGAGAAAACTAGTGGTTGGACATTTAGTACCATTCACTTCAAGTGTTTAATAAAATCACCAAGAGGGATTAGTCCAGCTTTTCTTAAGGCCCATGTAAAAAGCATTTATTTCATTTTTTTAAATCAAGTTGCTTACATATTACTTAACTGATCTTCTTTTGGACTGACTATGTCTCTTTTTGCTTTTTTTCTATTCTTTCTTTGTCACTGAAATATGGGGTTACATGAATAAACATCCGCTTAGAATTAGAGATGTAACAACTTTTAACAGGGATTACAGAGAGAAAAATAATGATCGAATCTGAGTAGATATGGCTCCATTTCCTTTTCATGTTGAGAATGTTTTACAACAAATAAACCAAAAATCAAACAAACAAATATTGATCTTTTTTCCATTCCCCCATTGTAAGAAAAAGATGTCCTGCAAATTAAAATACCTAAGTTAAGAAGAAGAGACTAAGTAGGAATTTCTTTTGTAAATAAAACAGACGCAAAAATAGTCATCTAGGAAGTTCTGAGCAAAAGGAGTTGGGTAATTTCCATTCGCCTTGTTTCCTTGTTCCTTTTCACGCTCCCAAGCAGCAGTTTTTCTGCGGCAGCAGATGGACAGAGCGCATAGCCTGCAGCACCTTCCTGTGACAGCCCTATTCTCCAGCCCAGACACTGCTGTTAGTAAATAGATTTACACATTCTCCAATCTCCACACATCTTTCTGCCGAATAATTAAAAGCAGGATGATTAGTTTATTGAGTGGAAGGAGGAACTTTTTTATTGAGGTCCATCCACGATTTTATCAGGGCCAGCACTTTTACGGTTGTCAGGAGGATGCAGGCATCCAATTTTTCTTATCTGCCTGATTAATACAAACGCTGTTTCAGGACGCATTAATTAACAGATACAAATCTACGTTCTCATGGAAGGATCAATACGGAGAAGAAAAGAGGCATCAATGTGAATTTAGTGCTGATGATGGAGCAGGCACGCTATCGACATTTACGTGCACGGAAACTTTAAAGTTGCATGGGGGCCCCTTTGTGCCTGTGATTTACAAATGAACAATTTTTTTTCCAGCCATGACAATGTTTCACACATTTCTTGGGGGGTTTAATTAAGCCCAAAACAATAAAACTTCATTTTCTTAGGTTGATCCTGTGACTTGATCCTTCTAAGGGTATGTGTGTGTATGTGTATATGTGAACTGAACTTGGCCTTTTACTTCTTAATGAAATAAAAACAAGGAAAAGGGTAAAGAAAAGGTTCTCCTTTTTTTGGGAGGGTGGTCAGGGAGCACATAAATATAGATATAGTACAAAAGGTCTGCTTGAGAGCCTCAAGTCTATTTCAAGCTGATCAGAGGAGGTGTAATTTTGCCAAACCAAAGGGGAAAGGACAACCTATGGTCTACACAATATAAATAAAGTCTGGACTTTTATCTCTTTTTGGTCCAGAAATAGCTGGACCCCAACATTTTAACCCTTTCCTCCCAAACCCTTGCAATCTGGAAGCTGTCACAAAGAAATGTCCTGCCCAAATACTTGGATAACAGTTAAACAGCCTTGTTATAAGCTGGCTGTGCTCACCTGAGCACTAAGGCAGCCCAACCCAAAACAGCGATGACATTTTAATTCCTCAGAAATTTCCTTCCTGGCCTTTAGGAGTACTAGTTCTATTTTACACTCATAAAGACGCAGGGATGAAGTGATAATTTTATCAGTAGTCCTGAGCAAAGTAGAAAAACGTAAGTGACCAAGAGCTAAATGAAAATGCATGTTTTAATGAACTGAGTCTAAGGAATTTTCTCAAAACACGACTGCTCCATTGGTGCACACAGGCTTGCCTCCAAATGATAATTATTTGTTTGTGCTTTTACTGGGCCTTTAGTGATGTTTTATAGCTACTGGACTGCAAGTTAGAGGTCCTTCGTATCTATAACCTTTAGCTATCTTTGGCGAGAAACCTCTTTGCCAAGTGAAATAAAACATGCTTTGCCGTGGTGTCATGGGCACTTCATGTACATCCCGGCATCTTAATCTTCAGTGTGTGACAGGTTATAGTTTTAAATGTTCAGCTGTATTACAGCTTTTTAAAATACAGTGATACCATGGCACATTTTTTTCTTCCCCAGCTCCAGTCCATCCCATGCATACTGCTGACAACTCCGATCTCTCTTCACCTCCACCCTAGAGTCAGTGCAACTTAATGTATCTCAGGCATTCTACAGGCAGAATGACTCTCTACCTTAACCCACAGTTAAGTAGCGTGTTTATCTGCAGTACGCTGTGCGCCAAATAAACCAGATGACGCTTGGGAATAACATCATTTTGAACGATTGAAAAGCTTCTCGAGAGGCAGGTACCCTTGAAGTAACAAGCCTGAAGAAAGCATGTTTTGTGCCAAGCCTCTTGCTTTCTTCTGCTGGAAGCTTTGGAGGTTGACAGTGGCGCTGTGGGCCCTTGTCAAGCACTTTTATTTATTTATTTTTAGCCTGGCAAACTGATGCACTTTGCAGTCAACTTACCAAAAAGGCTAAGCATTTGAAAGTGTGAAGGGCAAAAAATATCTGACGGCTAGTCTTCAAAAATACACTTTCATTTCAGAAAGCATAAATGTTTATTTCCTGAACAGAGTGTTGACAGAAATAGGCTGCCGTGAAGGCGTTTGGGTTTAACCCCTGCTAGGCATTTTCTTCTTGGCTGCTTCCTCGAAACAGGGCAAGCCTTTTACATCTTTGGGGTGTCTGTTAATATCACTTAATCATGGCATTGATTTCTCTGCTCACAGTTTTTGAACTGTAGTGTCTCTGTCCCACCAAAAATGGACACATTTCAATGAATAGCATAGCATGCTAAAATTACATGTATATCACAATGACATAACAACTCGCTGAGATCACAAGTGGAGTTCATTGAAAGAAGCTGACTGAGCAACACAGCATCAGCTAGATTCTTCAACCCTCATAGAAATAATCCTAGTGTTGATAGGAACTAGAGGAAAAAAGCATAACAATGGCACAAAGATCTGGTCTTAGTTATTAATAAATGCAGATCCATAAGCCCTGTCAGTGATACTCTCTTTTTTAGTCACTTGTTCTTCTCAAATAGGAGCAGACATATCATTTCTTCTATGATTCAGAAAACACAGGGCTCAGGTTTATGTGTGTGTGTGTGCATGTGTGTGTACGTGTGTGTGTGTGTGTGTGTATATATATATATGACCTTTTTTTCTCTTTATTTCCCATAGAGATGAACTTCATGGACTAGAACTCAGCTGGGGCTCAAGGCAAACAGCTACCAATAGTCCAGAGCCAAACTGAAAACCTGGAATATCCTTTTGGTGCTACCAGCAGCATTTTATTTAAACATTTTCTTTATAAAAGATAATTATTATCACTCTATTATTATCTCTCTACCATATTATATTATCTGTTCATTATATTCGTACCTAAGCATTAGAGACATACAGTGCTACCCTTTGAACCTTTATTCTTTTAGCCTGACTGAGACCCAGATTTCAAGCATTTAAATTCAACCACAGTTGGTTTGGGTGAAACGTAAGAATAACTGACAAAAATGGGATCACTCCCTTTCTTGCCAATATGATCAGTCATTTCAACATATGTGGAACACAAGAAATCTGTCTCTTTAGTTCTGTTTCTATACTCCAAGTAAGGTTCATGGATATGTTACAGAGCCATTATCTTAAAATAGTGGTTTCATGGGACAAATGTGAAAATTAGAAAGACAGAACTCAGATTCAAAAATTATTTTATATCTGCATGGCAGAACTGACCACTGTGTATATAATGATCTGGATAGCTCTGATAAACCAAAAGAGGAGAGAAGAGAGTTGAACAGGTGGTATCCACCAGTCCAAGGCACAGTTACCACTATTCACCAAGCTTACAGGTTCGATTGGCCACTGACCACTCATGCTGGTTATGTGAACAGCCAAATATGTTAGCCATCAGCCCACTCCTGGGCATTGCAATCAACAACACGTCCCTACGCCCACATGGTACTGGTGAAATGCTTTCTTCAGCAATTGTTTTGCGTTGTTTTCTTTTTGGCCACACCACAAGGCATGTAGGATCTTAGTTCCCTGACTAGAGATTGACCCTGTGGCCCCTGCAATGCAAGTGGAGATTCTTAACCACTGGACTGCCAGGGAAGTCCCAGCAATTGTTTCTTGTTTCCCAGTCCAGCTTGCTAGAAAAATTAAAAAATATTAATAAATTAAAAATTAAAAGTGTAATAGCAGCTAAGGAAAAATATTCCCAGGTGGCAGCACAGGAAAGCCTCAAAAGGATGGTACAAACTTTTTTTGTTGGTTTGTTTGTTTCTGTGAGTGGGCAGGTTTAAACACTTGCCAACCTACTTTGATAGAGGGCAGATAAATGCACAATAAGAATCCAGAGAACATCTACAGGGAGGGTACAGCTTCTCTTTGTAAATCCCACTTACCTACCATCTCTGAATGCTCCAGAGGAGCTGAAATAATTCCCTTAGTCTTTCCCCAACCCTCTCTGAGCTGGCCTTGACTGTAGTTCTCTCCTTTCATCTAAGCCAAGAAGAAAGACAAATTGTTTGGGGTCATGGAGGCAAGGATAGAGAAGCTGCTTTCAAGGAGGAAACTCTAATAGCTTTCTTTTCTTACGAGCTTTTTTTGTGTGTGGTACTAGTTGAAGACAAGAAAGTTCTGCCTGGGAAAACTCTCCTTTTTGATGTGACTAAAATTTGTTTGGCCATGAAGAAAAAAAAAAAGGCTGTACCATATATAAAATAGGACTCTTCAAAAAAATCTGATAAAAGGGTATTGCCAGTTTTACTTTGGAATTAGACAGATACTGAGGAGGGAAAAACATTCTGAAGCTACATTTCTGATTTGGGAGGAAAAAAAAAGAAACTACTGGAATCTTGCTCTCCCCAGTAGGACTGGTCAAGAAATATCTTGTGTATTACAGGGGCCAGAACAGTTGTCCAAGAAGAATAAGCCCAGCCCCATGAGATATGCAGGCACTATCCTCTTTAGGAAATTCCCAAGAAGTGTGCATCAGTTTTGGTCTAATACTTGATATAAAAGTCAAATCTTCAAAATAAACACAGGTCGACTCTGTCTTGAACTCTGGGGATCTTTAAAGCTGCCAGACATTTCCACAAACTTTTAAAGAGTATGAAGCAAACTTTTAATGTCAAATATTCAAAAGCTAAGGGTTTACTGCTACGGGTGACAGAGGAGGGAAGAGTCTGTGGTGTGGGGAGCAGTGACCTTGAGGTCTGGGGATCTGGGTTCTGGTTCCATCTCTCCCCATGACCAAGGGTGTTAACGTGGCCCCTGCTGTTAAGTTGAATCACTGCCCTCCAAAAGCTGTTGGAATCCTAAATCCCAGGACTTTGAATGTGACCTTATTTGGAAATAAGTTCATTAGGGTGGGCTCTCATCTAATCTGATTACAACTTCATTGAAAGGGGGAAATTCAGACTCAGACACAAACAGGAGGAAAACAAAGCGAAGATATACAGAGAGAATACTATCATCCACAAACTTAGGGCTTCCCTGGTGGCTCAGAGGTTAAAGCGCCTGCCTCCAATGCGGGAGACCCGGGTTCAATCCCTGGGTCGGGAAGATCCCCTGGAGAAGGAAATGGCAATCCACTCCAGTATTCTTGCCTGGAGAATCCGATGGACGGAGAAGCCTAGTAGGTTATACTCCACGGGGTCGCAAAGAGACGGACACGACTGAGCAACTTCACCTCACCTCACCTCACCTCACCTCACAAACCATGGGATGCTGGAGGCTACCTGAAGCTAGGAGAAAGGCATGGGACAGATCCTCAGAAGGAAGATATCCTCCAGACACCCTTGATCTCAGATTTCCAGGCTCCAGAACTGTAGGACAAATGCTTAAGTCATCCAGTTTGAGGTACTTAATTACAGCAGCCCAAATAAACTGCTGGCTTCCCTGGTGGCTCAATGGTAAAGAATCCTCCTGCCAATGCAAAGTACTCAGGTTTGATCCCTGGGTTGGGAAGATCCCCTGGAAAAGGAAATGGCAACCCACTCCAGTATTCTTGCCTGGGAAATTCCATGGACAGAGGAGTCTGGTGGGCTACAGTCCATGGGGTCTGTAGAGTTGGACAATACTGAGCGTGTGCACGCACGCACACACACGCAGAGCAAACCAATACAGACCCATAGCTGATGCTTCACCTGTCAGTATGAAATGAGGACCAGATACCTCTGAAGCGTCTTCCAGCCCCAATGCCGTCGGACTCCAAATAACAAATGGAGAGCAGCTGACATGAAACAAGCCTGTGTGAGCAGTAGTGAGCACCTCTGATGAAGATCACCAGATTGGGAGTAAATCAACCTAACATGTGGTAGCAACGCTGCCACCAACTAGCCATGGGACTCAGCTCCTGGGATTTCTGCTTTCTCACCCGTAAAATGGAAGGTGGGAACAATCTCCCCAAAGTTTGGGTCCAGTCCTACCTCATTCAGGTTTTCAGTGGTTCCACCCTAACACAATTTTAATCAATCGATACTCAGTGCATCTATGATGAATGAAACACTGTGCTCACAACCATGATACTAATATTACACAAGATGATACAATCCCTGCCCTCTCAGACTTTCCAGTTTAGTAAGTGAAAAGGAGTACACAACGAAGTGAAGTAGGTAGGTACCACAAAGAAGGCTCACACTGAGTGCATTGGGCTGGCCAAAAAGTTCACTCGGTTTTTTCCATACCATCTCACAGAAAAACCCTAATGAACTTTTTGGCCAACCCAATAAATGCAGAGGAAGAAAGATGGGTGTTTGGTTGGACGCATCCTCCCAAATGGACCCATCATTTTGTCTCCTTTTCTTCCTCTGTGGTTTCGGTTTGGGTCTCCATCTTCTCTTTTGGGATAAAGGATACACAAATCCTTAGGTCTAGTGTTTCCCACTTCTAGCCTACCTGTGGTTTTTCGAACGTTCTATTGAATATGAAATCTAACTCTGCTATTCACTGATACAAATGTTTTCTTGGCTTCCACATCTCCTGAAGGACAAAACTGAAACTTTCTGGCACAAGATGAAATTTCTTAAAAAAAAAAAGATGAAATTTCTTTCACTCTGTGGCCTTTCTCATCCCTTCCTTCCATACATCCTGAAAATTTCTCACCTGGGAAGTGCTTTGTGGATGGCTTAACACCTTGAAAACTGAGACCATTTTCCCAACCCCCATGTCAAACCCCACACCTTCACGACTTCCCAGATTAAGAGCAACACCACCTACCAGCTGCCTCACCCCAGCCTCTCAGGGATCTATCACCAAGTGTTCTCTTTAATGCCTAACGTCCAGTGTACATGTTTCTTTCCATCCTTATTGTCCTTATCACTGTTCCCGTGTAGCAGCCAGTGGCAGTGACAGTTGTGAGCTGCAAAACAGGCTAGTGGAGCTCAAGGTAAAGACCTAAGCAACTGAGGGGGTGGGGGTGATGACATGTTGCCCAGCAGGTATATCCATATCCTTCTTGTGCATTTCCACGATCTCTGAGCTCTTACCAGTGGAGACCTTCTCTTCTTTGCTCCTTGCGGTATCCACAGCACCTCCAACACTGCCTGCCGTGTAGCATGTGCTCAATAAATACGTGCCAAACGAATGAATGGATAGAAAATTCCTTAACAACTCATGGACTGGCTTTCAACAAGAATGGGAGGCTAAAGAAATAAATATTCCGGATACCAGCTCCAACCCCCCAAATATTTGAACACTTCACAAAAAAACTGCCTAATGTCTTTTTATAATTCAACAAGTGGTTATTAAGGCACTGATTATACACAAAGCTCTTTGCTTGTAAGTGCCTATCTAGTATATAGGATTTTCTCTGGAGCCACTTAAACTCTGAGAAAGTTCTGCCTAAATTTCACAACCTCAGCCAGTTTTTTTTGAATTTGTAATTAAAGTTGACATTTTAATCATACTGCCTAACTACATTCTCCTATATTTACAAATAACCATTCACAACAGATTCCATGATCATGTCATGACTTTTTTATTATTTACAAGTATCTGTAATTAATTTCTCTACTTTACCCTAGTTGTGTAATTATTTTGACAATGTGTAAATTTATTATCTGGAGCTAGTATTTTAATTCTCTGAAAGCCTGACTTAGGTCACGAATGAAAGAAAAAGCTCACTGCCTCTTTCTACTCGCTGGAATAAAAATTTGTATGTCTACTGTTTTTACATAAATTCTTAGGAGACTCCAAATCTAGCTTTGATAAAGCCAAAGTCACTGATAAAGGCACTTTCTACACGTTAAAAAAATGGCAAGCAGATTGAGCAATCCTGTATTTTCTTTATTCATTGTGAGTTTCCTTTCCTTGAGTCAAAAACAGCACAGAAAAGGCAATGCAATAAAAACACATTCAGATATGGCAACTCCCTCTCGGTCCATTCTAGAACAATGGATTCTAATACTCACTTGTCAGAAGTATTTGCAACATGACAGCCATTGGGCAGCACGAGGGAGTGAGGTGGCTTCCCACTTGAAAGCAGCAAATTAGGCATTTACAACAGTGAAGATGGTACTTGTTGGTTACGACCTTTCACTGTGACTGCACAAGCAGGTGTTAATGTAATTTAAATGCCACTTAGACATGTTTCAGGTTTATCAAACTGGTTTGTACATCCATTCTTATGCAATCATTTTGAAGGGAAACTATTTCCACCTGCTGTAGGAACAAGCATAACTAGAAACAGCCCTAGGCAAATATTCTGGGCAAGTGAAGGAGGATCTGTCTAACTTAAGAAAAAGTCAGCTTGGACCTTGAGAAAAGCAAGCAGGAGGTCAAAAAATACCGTTAATAAGTTGGGTAGTTGGTTCACATTACTTTTTATGAACTCTGTTTTTTTCATTTTTTTGTACATACTCAGCTGAGAGTCTGCATTTATGGACACACCTATTAGGTCTCTTGGAAACCATAATTTTTCATTTAAAATAGGGACATGGTAAGAAACGCAAGAAGATGAATTTTGCTAACACAAATTTTCAGATCAAATACATTTTTTTTACAATTCAAAATTTTAATAAACTAAACAATGTTATTAATAAAGCATATCATCTGTCAGAGTTTAGCAAGAGAGAGATGTGCCTCTAATCCTCTTTAGAATTGCTGGAGAAACAATCCCAACTATAATTTTGAGTTGTTTTTTTTAAACAACAGCACATTATTGGCATTTTTTACCTTATAATTCCTAATATTTGATTTTTAAACTGTGTTTCTGACCCCAAAATATACTTTAAGTTAAAAATAAATTTTGGTGAGTTTGTCTTTTGCCCACACATGAAACGTGATAACTTTTTAGAAAGATGAACCACTTCTAATGGGAACATTCGATCATTCAAGGAAATCTATAAATAGTAAGTTAGCCATGGCTGCTTTGTCTTGTTATATGTGACACAACATAATATTCTGATATTGAAGAATCGAAAAGCACATTCCACACATTGGATAAAATAGAAATAAGCTGTTGTAGGATATACATATATATTTATACATATTAAATAAATTGGTTATGTATCATATATATACACATAGGTGTGCATATATATATATATAACTACAAATATATAGTTTACGTATATCTAAATGAGTTAACATAATGAAAAATTAGAAGGAAAGAAGAAATGACCTATCCACCCTAATTTGATTTTGGATTAAATGCTGCCCATTCAAGGAAGGTAAGTGTTCAAACTTTCTCCCAATGCACCTGCTTGCATTAACGAAGGCACAGTTGCTGGCTTATGACTTGGGATATTACGTCAAAAGAGTCTTTTTTTTACACCATTTTTCCATTTGTGAAGGCTACATCCACACACCTGAAGCCACAGAACGATGTTGGCATCATGAAAGACTGAGTTAATTCCCTGAGCTCACCCAAAAATGTGCAAATTTTATTTCTGCTACCAAATACCAAAGAACAGAACATTGCAATCTTCTTGCTTGCTTTCACTTAAAGGATCAAGAATTGATTCTCTCTGGGATCTCTAAGAGAAAGTCACTTCTAATTTCTTTATTAATTTTATATAACATGCCTTCTAATCTTTTTTAACATACCAAATTAAGTCCCTCGATATAGAAATACAAATCTCAACAAGAGCACTACTTATGAGAGGCTTGTTGTTTTATGGAATTAAAATTTATTTCTTCCCTTTTCTCACTTTCACTTCTTATACATGAAGCAGGAAAAAAAAGAAAATCTTAAGGTGTGCTTTTCTTGATTTTTCCCCAAGTAGAAAGATACTACATTTCAGTGTCTCCAACATATGCCCTAGAAAGAGGAGAGGCAGGAAAAAAAAAGCGCAAAAAACTAAGAGGTCTTCTGCATAAACCAAGTTAAAGGATTTACAGCGCAGGCTATTAAAAACAAAGTGTCATATGTATTCGTGAAAGAACGTAGAAGAAATATGTTATCCATGAGATGCATGTCATAGATGTGAAATTATAGCACCCTGACCCTGAAACTCCACATTCAAATAATATTAGAAATTATCACTATCTATGCTTAAAAATCCGGGCATAATTTGTGCTCCAGACTGCAAGGAAAAACAGCAACTCTGAATTTCTAGCCCTGAGAGTTCGGTTTAAAGTCAGGCTCTCACATGATTTTTCTCTGGGGCTAATGAAGATCTGTTTACGAATATTTACTCCCAAGTTCACGGCTGGTGTTTGCTGGCTCAAGCAGAGCTAAGTCATTACAGCTTGGCACACGATCCACCGGGGAGGCTACCAGTTATCTTCTCACTGACAACAGAGGCAACCCCTCCGATTCCTCTCTGCCTCCCCTCCTTCTTCTCTACACTGCCCTGATTTGGATAACTGGCCAAGTTAAAAGGAAACAAAAAAACTGAGAAACAACACAGCTCTTGGAATTTCTCAACCACATGAATGCAGAATCGTTATCAGTCTTGAAATGCTGCCTGTCCTATTTACCACAGATGCATAATATACAAACCAAACCTGCAAACCTGCGCCTCTTAGAATAACTCTTTCGAGACACTCTTCCATTCAAAAGTAGAATGGAGGAGGGAGATGGAGCTGCGGTGTAAAGCTCTCACATTGTCACGGCTCTTCTCCTGAAATGAGCAAGAGCACCCACTGTACTGCCTCCCTGTCTCCCTGCTTGGATCTTTTGGGGAAGGAAATTTATCTTTGCATCTCACCTCTCCTTTATGCTGTGACCAATCCCTTTCATGTCACTGAGATCCTGCAAATAGATCCAGGAAATCCTAGAAATTTCTAGATGAGGCTGATTCAAGAAAACAAGCAAGAGGTTATTAAATAAGAGTTACCATTCAGGCATGAATCTAGCTGGAAGTTGCACTGCATCCTAACTCCATTTGAGTAGCATGAAGGCACCTCTGCAGGCAGAAACTCTTAAACGTCTGCAACAGTCCAAAATGAAAGAGGAGGGGAAAAAAAGAAGGAAAAAAAAAAAAAAAGCTGCCTGATTCTAATACACCTAATTAGCCATCGGCAGACTCTTAATTGCATACATTAGGATGATTCCATAGTGGAGATTAATTCTAAATATACCCAAGCAGCTGGTTAAGATGCCATGGATTACAGTGTGGACTGTACTTTTCCACTTAATTAGATATCAAAATTAAGCAGCAACAAGCATTTTGACATAACGGGGATCAAGCCGCTGCTTGGTATCCCAGAGCTGCACTTAAAATGACCGCTAAACAGAGCCGCACAGATGGAGAGATATTAAATGCCGCACTGGAAAGTAATTTCAAATAATAAAATATCAATATTTACATTTTAATTACCCCTACTGAGAGCCGCTCTGTCATTTTCACTATTGCCGACGCAGCAAGGGGTAGTGAAATGACATTGCAGCTCTGGCTGCAATGACTATTTTGTTTCCATTAAAGAATGACAAGTGTTTTAGAGGCAGTGACACTCAGTGTGTGAACAAGAATGACAGCAGATCAGAAAATTCCTATTAAGGGACTAAATGCCTCAACAAGAGAATTGACTCTGAGCAGCAGCTCTTCCTTGAAGCACATAATCCTTTCCAAATTTTCTGCTGAAAGTTTATTATTGGGGATGCCCAAGGGAAGTTTTAGTCTCCCATGAAATATTTAGATTGGTAAAACGTTATATGATGATTGCCAATCTAAAAACAATAATACTTGACATGAACAAATATCCAGGAGTTCTGTGTAAATCACAAAGAAGTTAGGGGTTTCTTTTTAAAAATTTCTGTCATTGAAATTGACAATACCATTGATCACATTTCCTTGAAACATATCTATTTCCTATCAAATACATGGATGAAAGCTCAGGATGCGACTTAGAATCATCATAGTAAAAATGCTGGGCTTGTTTGCCCCAGTTTTTCATTAGTATTTTTATTGTATGCAACCATCTCAATCATAATTTCCTTGACATGGAAAATAAAGTTAAAAAATGGGTAACAATTTGTATGTGTAAAATGCATATCCATGTGCAAATATGCTATAGATTTTTCTTTGGCTTCTGTTATTATTTAAAAGTAGCAAATTCCTTGCAGCTCTTAGAGGCCCTCCTCAAATTTAATTACTCTTTATGGGGTGCGAAGATGAGATCATGGAAAAAAATAAAAGGTATATATGAAACCTGACATGCCACATTCACGGGACAATAAATGAAAACGGTAAAGTCTTCCTTTGGGGAAGACTGTCAAAACTGTAGAGATCTTGAAAGAATTTTAATGCCTCAAGATATGAGAGAGTGTATAAGCGAAACTCCTCGGTCACTATAGTAGGCAGTTAACTGACCCCCTATCTCAGAGCCTGCATTTATTTAATGTGTGGAGATGAACAACCATAAACATGATGAATGGCTTATAGCGGGAGGCTGAATAGAATTTTTCAAAGAGAAAAGGGAAGTTGGGGAGTGATACAGACCCTTAGCCCTCTTCTACTCCCATTCCTTTTAAAATACCAGTTTTGAAGTTGGAATAAAAACTTGATAATAGGCATGGGAGACTAACGCTGATTTTCGAGGAGATGTTCCTCTGAACAACAAAAAAAAGGAAGTGCCTAGGAAAGTATGTCTTAAGCATCCTTAATGCTTTTAGGACAAGACAGATCCCCATTTCTCAGCTACCAGCACCTTTTAATTTCTGAAAGAGCCACGGTTGAAAATCTTAATTAATTGTTCCATACTGCTTCAGGATCATTATGCAATGTAATAAAGGCCGTGTAATTATGAAATTTTACAGCCATTACCAAGGCTGATGGCTCGTATTTCATCCTCAGCTGGACCCGATGGCTTTTAGGCACTCGGCTCCCCTTTGATGAACTACAGACAGATCTATCAGGCCCAAACAATATCCAGGCGAGGCAGCTATAATAGCTACCTACAGATGAAGCCATAGATAAAGATAAACTATAAATCTACACACACAAATGCAGGCACATCGCCTGGGGATGACAGAGAGAGGATGAGACATTTGGGAAAGGCAGACGCTCCCACGAAGGCGACCTCCTGCGTCTTCCCTTCATTTCACTCTGGAATGGCTTGGATTTTACAAAAGACAGCGAAACCCAAGTGAACGTCTCATTTATTCTCTGTATCTCAAAATCAAATGAGAAAAGGCAGGGGTGTGAGAGTATGTCCATGAGCATTGTACTTAGTGCATTATTTAAAGAGTAGAAACTACTCAGATATCCTAACATCTATTTCAAAGGTGAAAGAGAAAAAAAAGGCTAGCTATTTTTTTGCCCAAACCTAGCACTAACGTGGCAATCCAAAATAAGCACATTGTGGCAAATTAGAGTACATCTCATGAGTATCTTTTGTAGAGATATGAACATTTAAAAAATAATTTAAGAACAACAAAAAGCCAGGCTGAAATGCAGAGAGAGAAAAATACAATTATATTCATATGTAACTATTATAACTAAGGGCTTCCCTGGTAGCTCAGACAATAAAGAATCCACATGCAAAGCAGGAGACCTGGGTTCGATCCCTGGGTTGGGAAGTTCCCCTGGAGAAGGGAACGGCAACCCACTCCAGTATTCTGGCCTGGAGAATTCCATGGTCTGTATAGTCCATGGGGTCGCAAAGAGTCAGACACGACTGAGCAACTTTCACCATTATAACGAAAACTTTTGTAGATCAAGGTATTTTTCATTTTGGCATGTAAATTGATATAGCCTGAGAAGTGATAAAACTATGGTCTGAAAAAACTTTTTAAAAAACCCAGCAACTATGGTCTGCTTAATATGTTTCCAACATCTCTTTTTGTGTGTGAATTAAACATTTATGGAGCTTCTTTTAATCATCAAGATAAACGGAAAAGGGCCACCAAGGACGTTCATTTGACAACCGTAAGTGCTACACTCGGGGGAGCATTGAGTTCAACTCTGCCTCTGGGATGTGGCAGCAACTTCACAGAGCTAATGCCTTCAGTCCTTACGATGGCTGGCTCATTTCATGAATATGACCAGACACCCAGTCTTAACTCGGTCTATCCAGGGGAGGAAAAAAAAGCCTATCAGAGGGTTAATCCAATTCAAGGCGCAAGATCCAAGGGTGGACCGTGCCTGGCAAGAAAGAAAACTAGCAGGACGTACTAGGGTGATTTTGAGATTGAAGACAGGCTGCGAGGTAGGATGTATGTGTATGTAAGGGGGCTGGTGAACATAAAAAAGGATATAATATGGGTTTAAGTGGCATATAGTCTCTAGAAAGCACAGCTTGAAACTATTCACGAAAAGCATGGATCAAGAGTGAGAAAACTGGTTTCTGTACAATCTCTACTGACTAGTTGTGTAACCTTGAGCTAGTCACCGAATCGCTCAGCCTCCTCCCAGACAGAGTTGATTGACGGGATGCTCTAGTCTACAGTACACTCCAAACTGGACATTCCATTATCTTTAATGTCTTTTGTTTTGGGGGCGTGGTGCAGAAAAAAGTGTAGATCCAAAACATTCCTTTTGTACACAAATGGATGGTCTCCCTGCCTGAATCCCTTTCTAGGCTTGACTATATTTTACTTTGTTAACGTGACCCCACCTCTCCCTGCCTTTTCTCTGAGAAACAGAGAACACTGAGTACAAATGCCCTCGACCTCCTCCCCCTTGTCATCTGTATGAGGACTGATTCCTAACACATTCTTGCTTTTCTCTAAAGAAAAGGGATTGCTCCTTCCTCCCAAGGATGGATATTTGGCCCATTCTGCCCCTCCTTCTCCCCGAAACTCCCTCCATGCCCTCTGGGTGCTTGTCACACAACTTTCTCTTGGTCGTCCTGCCTTCTTTTGTGCAGTCTTTCCCATGTGACATTTTCCATAATTCTGCTTCGCTTTTCTCTACCTGCTCTCAATTTCCATGAGTTTAACAAGCCTATGGTACCAGCACACACGGCTCCCCAAAGAGCTCGACTTTTCTATCTCCCACTCCCTGCAGTCATCTTCATGGAAATGTACCATGGGGAGCTCACCTCAAAATACCTACAGGTGAGCTCATCCCCCGCCCCTCTAACTTAGCCCAGTGAATCCCCTAGAGCATCCTCATCAAATACTTTAAAAGACAGAACCGAAACTTCTGGATTGATCTTTCACTCTTCTCCCAAGTCCAACCGTTCCCATGAAATGCCTCTTAGTTCCACCTGTTCCTTTCAATCCTACTGCCTAACCACATCCGCTATTATCTTCCACCTGAACCGAACTCATGGTTTCCCTGACTCAAATCTCACCCCTCTACACTGACATTAAGCAGGGATCATCTCTCCCCTGCTCTTATGGTTTCTCTCTGTGAGGTTCATGGAATCCCTCATAGTCTAGGCTCCTCATGCCATTCTTTATTTCTTGTTAAGAATGATGGCGATGACAAAAATCTGTAAAATTTATGCAGAGCTTATGACATGCCAGGAATTGTGTTAAAGACTTCCATTTATAAAGAGCCCGTCATGAGCCCAGTATTAGGGATTCAGCAAAAGACAAAGTACTTGCCCTTTGCGGGTTTACATTTAGGAGGATGGGACCAGGTGATGCAGTGGTAAAGCATTTGCCTGCCAGTGCAGGAGATACAAGAGATGCAGGTTCCGTCCCTGGGTCGGGAAGATTCCCTGGAGTAGGAAATGGCAACTCACTCCAGTATTCCAATCCCATGGACAGAGGAACCTGGTGGGCTACAGTCCAAAGAGTTGCAAAGAGTCAGACACGACTAAGCAACTGAGTGAGCACTCACACACATGTTCAGGAGGGCGGTGGGAGAGAAGAAATAAAACCACAGCAGGCAGTAAAATAATAGTGCAATGGAGGGACCTTCCACAAAACTAAGGGAATAAACAGGCACCAAAAAGGGGCAAAGGGAAGCAGTCATGTTAAATAGGGCTCTCAAGGGAAGCGTTTCTGATACAGGATCTCTGAGCTGAGCCCCGAAGAGCTGAAAGCGCAGCCCCGTACCCCCCCATGGAGGAGCATCCCAGGAGGATAGAAAGGTAAAGAAGCACTCACTGGAGAAGGAGGCTTCTTTTCGTGGTTCAGAGAATTGCAGAGAGGCCAGTGTGGCTGGAGAGGAAGAGGAGGAGCTGATGGTGTTGGTGAGGTCATGAGAATAGGCATGTCACAGAGGCTTTGCAACTTTTTACAAACTTTTCCAATTATTTTTTTTGGTTGCTTTGAGCAAAGAGGAGATGCAACCTAACCCGCATTTTTAACAGATGAATGGGAGCAAGAGATGAATGAGGCAGCTCTAAGCATTTCATTCTAACCTTACGGAGCATCTACTATTCTCCTTCCCACTTTCCATGTGAGGCAACTGAGGCATGAAACCCACTCCAGGTCACACGGTGGAAAGTATTAGAGTGACAGCCATGAAAATGAATGAAATAATGCTATTTGCAGCAACATGAATGGACCTTGAGACGATTATACCAAGTCAGTCAGAAAGAGAAAACCAAACACCATATGATATCACTAGTATCACTTATATGTGGAATCTAAAACATGACACAAGTGAGCTTCACTACAAAACAAACTCACAGACACAGAGAACAGATTTGTGGCTGCCATGGGGGAGGATGGATTGAGAGTTTGGGATTAGCCGATGCAAACTATTATATAGATGCATAACTGAATCCCTTTGCTGAACATCAGAAACTAATACAACACTGTAAATCAACTATACTTCAATAAAATATATATATTTTAAAAAGTACTAGAGCTATGATTTGCCACCTGAATCCAGAACTGATAACTGAACCGAAACACAGAGATGTTCTCGTCCTGTATTCCCACCATCACTTACTCTTTCCCAAACAAGCCATACTGACTTCTGTGCATTGTTCCTTTATTTTTTCCTTCCTTCCTTTCTTTTGGCCACACTGAGTTTGCAGGCTCTCAGTTCCTCGATCAGGGACTGAGTCCAAACCAGGGCAGTGAAAGACGAGAATCCTAACCAACAGTTCAGTTCAGTTCAGTTCAGTCATGTCCGACTCTTTGTGACCCCATGAATTGCAGCACACCAGGCCTCCCTGTCCATCACCATCTCCCGGAGTTCACTCAGACTCACGTCCATCGAGTCCATGATGCCATCCAGCCATCTCATCCTCTGTCGTCCCCTTCTCCTCCTGCCCCTAATCCCTCCCAGCATCAAAGTCTTTTCCAAAGAGTCAACTCTTCGCATGAGGTGGCCAAAGTACTGGAGTTTCAGCTTTAGCATCATTCCTTCCAAAGAAATCCCAGGGCTGATCTCCTTCAGAATGGACTGGTTGGATCTCCTTGCAGTCCAAGGGACTCTCAAGAGTCTTCTCCAACACCACAGTTCAAAAGCATCAATTCTTCGGCACTCAGCCTTCTTCACAGTCCAACTCTCACATCTTGCTTCTATCACCAGTCACATTCACAACTGGGTATTCTTTTTGCTTTGGCGCCATCCCTTCATTCTTTCTGGAGTTATTTCTCCACTGATCTCCAGTAGCATATTGGGCACCTACTGACCTGGGGAGTTCCTCTTTTGGTATCTTATCGTTTTGCCTTTTCATACTGTTCATGGGGTTCTCAGGGCAAGAATACTGAAGTGGCTTGCCATTCCCTTCTCCAGTGGACCACATTCTGTCAGACCTCTCCACCATGACCCGCCCGTCTTGGGTTGCCCCGCGGGCATGGCTTGGTTTCATTGAGTTAGACAAGGCTGTGGTCCTAGTGTGATTAGACTGACTAGTTTTCTGTGAGTATGGCCACCTGGGAACTCCTGCTATTTTCTGACCTCTGTGTAGGCTGCCTTTTCCCTTCCTCTCTGAAGAGGCAACTCATTGGAAAAGCCCCTGATGCTGGGGAAGACTGAGAGCAGGAGGAGAAGGGGGCAACAGAGGATGAGATGGTTGGATAGCACCACCGACTCACTGGACAAGAGTTTAAGTAAACTCTGGGAGATAGTGGAGGACAGGGAAGCCTGGCGTGCTCCAGTTCATGGGGTCACAAACAGTCAGACATGACTGAGTGACTGAACCACAGCTGTAGAGCAGATGCCTCTTCAACCTCCCAAACCTCTCTGAAATATTTTCCTCAAACTCTCTCTCTCATGACCTTAAAGACAGTGAGGCGTCCTTCTCCTCCACTACGCAGCCCATCATATCACCTGTGTCGACCCTACTGAAGTTACTATCTTTTCTATGATATCAAATCACTTATTCATCATGGTATCCCCAGAGCTGGGTACACAGCAGTTTTGTTTAAACTGAAATATTTGTGTGCGTATGTATTCTAGACCTTGCATGGTCTCAGGACCTAAATGGTGTTAATCCATGTTTGGAGAATAACCAAAGAAATGACTGATGGGAAGGGAGACAGGGTCACAACTTGGCTCAGGGTGTGAGGAAAGCTGAAAGTGAAAGAGCTTCCCGACACTTCTGCCCCATCCATCCCTGGTCCCACGCTCCCTCCCAAAGGCTGGAAATCAGAACACAGTGAAGGCTTGCCTCTGCTGCCGCCAGCTAGAGGTGACTCAGATAGCTGAGGAATTCCTCAAGGGGAACACAGGGTAAGCTTGAAAAGCTGGAAGAGTTTTGAGAGCGAAAAAGCAGCAAATGCATCCTGTCGCCCCCAAAGAAGATGCTAAAAACCTCCTAAAAGGACCCTAAAGCATCATCCTATTCCCCAGGTTAACACCAAGTGGCTGTTCCACACGCCTGGGTTTAAGTCTCCAGCTTGCCAGGCACCCCATTAACAGCAAAACTGTTTCAAGATAACTTTGAAAAGCTAAACGCCACAGTAGTACAATGCAACCAGGTGTTTACTGAACAAAGCGCATAAGACCACAGGATACAAAGTCCTAGAAACAATCTTAAAAATAATCTTATTGAAAATCTTTGATTCAAAGATGACGAAGCTGAGAGCCCTTAGGAAAACAAATTCCATCATTATATTAGACATGTGGGCTGTGCTTAGTTGCTCAGTCGTGTTGGACTCTTTGTGACCCCGTGGACTGTACGTCCAGGCTCGTCTGTCCATGGCGATTCTCCAGGTAAGAATACTGGAGTGGATTGCCAGGCCCTCTCCTCCAGGGGATCTTCCCAACCCAGGGGTCGAACCCAGGTCTCCCACATTGCAGGCAGATTCTCTACTATCTGAGCCATCACCCACTTCCCTAACCATTCTAGGACACACAGTCTGGCCACACTGTGCATACAGTTTATGTATTTTAATATTTCTACTGCATCACATCCCTAAGACAGAGGTAGTCTTATAAGACTTCTCCCTTATTAACACTTCCTGTAGACTTTTGATATTCTATTCTCATGTTCTGAAGAACCTCAGCAGAGTCAATGGGCTCAGAAATTCCTATAGAATGAAATGGCTGTAAAGTTCCACATTATATGCAGAGAAAAACTTTACAGATTTGTTACACATGGTTTTTACTTATCATGTATTTTTAATTAGAAGGTATAATAGATTCATATATTTAAGCTCTAAATGAAGACTGCTGCGGCCACACATAAAGGACTGTATTTAAATTCTGACTGGTCTATTTCACCACAAGGTAGGTGCTCAAATATTCATTAAATGCATAAACTCACAAGAGTAGGTGGCGTAAATCAGTCAATATCATGTTTGACATAATGATGTGTTTTCAACTATTTCATTTCTAAATTCAACTTTAGTGTAAATAAAGTTGCTATTTGCAGCAACATGGATGGACCCAAGTAAGTCAGACAGAGAAAGACAAATACTATTTGAAATCATTTATATGTGGAATCTAAAGAATAAGACAAATGGATCTATATATAAAACAGAAACAGATTCACAGACATAGAAAACAAACTCATGGTTACTGAAGGGGAAAGTAGGTGGGAGAGACAAATTAGGAGTATGAGATTAAGAGATACAAACCACTAGTATGAAACAGATAAGCAGTAAGGATCTTCTGCATAGTACAGGGAACTATATTTAATATCTTATAATAACCTATAAACAAAACAACCTGAAAAAAAAATGCAACTGAACCACTTTGCTGTACACCTGAAACTAACGTAATATTGAAATTGACTATACTTCGGTAAAAAAAAATTTTTTTGCAAGGAACTTGGCATTTAAAAATTAGCAGTAAAGGAAAACAATATAATGGTGTGACATGCTCAAATCTGCTTCAGTTTCTCCAGGATCAAGTCCTGAGAAGTATGTGAGCAAATGAACTAGAGAAGAAACAATAGCTAGAAATAAAGAGTAATTCAAAGCCAATTACATCCCAATACGAACCTTACTTTATTCTGCTGCTTTTACTAAGATATGTTCTTTAGGCAGAATAATTCCTGTTGTGCTTGATTAGGATTTCTCACTACTTAAAATTTAATGGTTGAGTTATTTCTTAAAAAAAAAAAAAAAGCATCAAAGAACTTGCTTTTTTATTCCTATTGAAAACTGGCAGTTTTTCAAGAGGTTTCTTTGTAACCTGGGAAGATGACATTTACTACTGTGGTAAGGAGACACAGACTCTCTTTGGAGGCTGCAGCGCTAATAAGAAAGATATGGTTCAGTGTCCTAGGTATTCTTCCAAGTTTTATTAATTAGGTGGAAAGCCTTTCCCCCTGGAATAGTCAAGGTATTTATTAACACTTCAGCCCCACAAATAGAACAAATGTACAGCAAAGGAGGTAATTATTAAATACACCGATCCTTTTATCAACTTGGCAGGGCCAACCCAAAAGACGGTTTCTGATTATGATCTTTTTCATGATATTTTAATTGTGCTTCTTAACCTGCTAAATTAAAAACTACAGGGCAATCTCACTTAGATCACAGACAAAGGAGATCATATCAATTTGCAACAAAATGTATGAATGCTCCTATCTGCTTTAATTACACCAAGAACTTAACAGGCATATTCAATAGGATCACAGAAGGATTGAGAGCTAAATGTTATCTCTTAGCCAACAGCATTATCATGCCCGTATGTTGTTACACGTTATGGAGTGTGAACCTCTGTTTCGTAATGTGTAGGAAATAAGGACATTGAAGTAAAGGAGCTTGCTCTGATATTTGAGTCTGTTTTTTTTTTTTTTTTAAGATTTTCTTTGATGTAGAACATTTTTAAAGGTTTTCTTGAATGTGTTACAATGCTGCTTTTCTATTATGCTTTGGTTTTTGGCCATGAGGTTTGTGGGATCTGAGCTCCCCGACCAGGAATTGAATGTCTCCTGCATTGGAAGGCAAAGTCTTAACCATTAGACCACAGGGAAGACCCTGTCAGTTATTTTTATCATCAGCTCTTCTATGTATCTCGGCCATGAGCCTAAGATGAGTGACGATAAGAAAAGACCTAAGTCTTCCTGTCTCTTAAACAAAGTCAGCATATGGATTCTAAATATGTTAACTTGCATTTTATTCTACGTATGTAATCGTTTTTCAACCAAATTCCTGCTAGAATTAATCTCAGCCAACCTTTTAGGTTTTCTCAATTAGCCCATTTACTTTTATCCTAAAACCCTTCACCCCAAACCTTCTTGTGAAGCCTGAGTGTGAATACGAAGCAGCTTCCTGCGAGCATCAACTACCAAGGATTTGAGCTTTTAATTTTGTCCACAGCTTTGGGAGCATAAGCCAAGGCCAATTTTGCTATAATAACTTGACATGAAACGTGCTCTTCAGTGACTTTTCAAAGCTGGACACACTATATTCTGTGACTGTATTCTTTGCGTTTTGGGCAGAGAGTTTTCTGATTCTACTACTAATCCTGGTTGATCAGTTCTATGCTACCTGGGCTTCCCTGGTAGCTCAGCTGGTAAAGAATCCGAGACCCCAGTTTGATTCCTGGGTCGGGAAGATCTGCTGGAGAAGGGATAGGCTACTCACTCCAGTATTCTTGGACTTCCCTGGTGGCTCAGCTGGTAAAGAATCTGCTTGAAATGTGGCAAGCCTGGGTTTGATCCCTGGGTTGGGAAAATCTCCTGGAGAAGGGAAAGGCTACCCACTCCAGTATCTGGGCCTGGAGAATTCGCGGTCGCAAAGAGTTGGACACAACTGAGCTACTTGCGCTTTTCTTTCTACGCTACTTGCAAAGGAAACCCCTTCCCAGTGCTCACATCCTGCTGATACTCATTTTTTAAATCTTTCTTGAACTATTTTCTATCTCCCTCCCAGAGGTGGGAATTCTTATTTAATTGCTTTAGCACGCTTCAACCTTTTTGCTAGCCTGTGAGAACAGAAGGATGCAACCTTTTAAAATTCCTTACGAAGTCATCTTCAAAAATTACGGATAGCTCTTACATACCCATGTAAAGGAGATATTACCATGGAGCTATGACAAAGTAGCACATCCAAGCAAGGGTGCACAATGCAGCATGTAGGTTCTTAGAATTCTCCACCAGCCACACATGAAATGGGAGAGTGCAGAGATAAACTGCCATTCAGAAGCTTACACTCAATATTACCTAGGAAGCTACTGTTTCCCCTTTAGTTAGGACACACTGTAGCATTTATTCCACCAGGTATCCTGATTGTCCTTGACATTTTTGGGTGTTTCTTCTCAAATTTTTACACCGTTTTCCCAAATACATTTTGATGACTGGGATGGTTTTAAAAGCAGTATATTTCATACCCCCTCCCGCAAAAAAAAAAAACAAAAAAAAACCAAAACCCTCAATAATGTTGTAGGATAAATTTTTTTCTATTTACTTACTTATTTTTTGCTGAATTCTAGGTCCACACTCACATGGTTCATCTGCTCTTGCATGTGCCACTTAGGAAAAGCCCATCTGAATTTGTACTGCCCTGAATTGAGTATTCATTTCCACTCAAATTATTCTCAGCTAAAGGTAAGAGCCACTCTGTCCCACTCCCCTTGCCAAATGGCATTTGGAAATATGGTAGTAGTGTTTTTTTCTAATATTTATTTGTTTATTTGGCTGTCCCAGGTCTTAGTTGAGTCCTGTGGGATCTAGTTCCCTGACCAGGGATTGAACCCAGGCCCCCTGCATTGGGAGTATGGTGTCTTAATCTCTTAATCACTGGACCACCAGGGAGGTCCCCAGAAATATGGCATTTTTGAACCAAGACTTTTGAGAATCAAAGGATGCTAAAAGTTCCTCAAGATAAATAAGTTCCCATTCAAAATAACAATAGCATCCTCACTGAAAAATGCTATGAGTTCAGTCCACTAGACAAATAAAACTGAAATTGACTATACTGTTGCCATGTGCAAAAATGCACATGAGTTCAGTTCAGTTCAGTCGTTCAGTTGTGTCCAACTCTTTGCGACCCCATGAATCGCAGCACACCAGGCCTCCCTGTCCATCACCATCTCCCGGAGTTCACTCAGACTCACGTCCATCGAGTCCGTGATGCCATCCAGCCATCCCACCCTCTGTCCATCCCCTTTTCCTCCAGCCCCCAATCCCTCCCAGCATCAGAGTCTTTTCCAATGAGTCAACTCTTCGCAGGAGGTGGCCAAAGTACTGGAGTTTCAGCTTTAGCATCATTCCTTCCAAAGAAATTCCAGGGTTGATCTCCTTCAGAATGGACTGGTTGGATCTCCTTGCAGTCCAAGGGACTCTCAAGAGTCTTCTCCAACACCACAGTTCAAAAGCATCAATTCTTTGGCGCTCAGCCTTCTTCACAGTCCAACTCTCACATCCATACGTGACCACTGGAAAAACCATAGCTGTGACTAGATGGACCTTAGTCGGCAAAGTAGGCCACCTTCAAATCACTGACAAGGAATTGGATGTGCTGAAATTTTCCATGGGACACTGATATCTACCCCAATTCCACGTAAAAGTATACAATATTTTAGGTTGTAGCACTGTTTCCAAATCTGCCTTCAAGAATCTCATTACACATCCTTTTATTTGGGATTTTTTGAAGTTCCCTATCACCATTTTTAAAAAGTTTTGGGATTAAAATATGTTACTTTCCTTGGCACAGACATTCAGGAAATCTCTTCTATGCTTCTATGAATCCCTGATAGATCTAAAAGAATAAAGAACTGATTTCCTTGAGCCCCAAGGCTGGAAGACCATTCTGGTAACATAGGTATATATCACATTTGGATTCCAGCAAGCTTCTAATTTTGCTTTATTAACTCAATATTAATGTCTAACTGCTGCCTTCTGGAGACTTACTAATAAAATTTGAATTGGAAATATACTGCAACATGTATTAACATTATTTCATTTATTTCTATTGATTCACTATCAAAACTATGATTACATTTGCAGTGTATTTTCTCAGTCTATTGAATAAAAATACAGTGCTCACCATCATTTAAACAGTACTTTAACACATCCTAAACTTCAGGAGTCCATCTATATTTGAGAGAATAGTGATAAGTAAAGTTACTTATATACTTTTAAGAGATTAACTCATTTGAAAAATGGAAAGATTATAGAAGCTCATCATTATTATGTTTATGCCAAATAAATGTTAAAAATGAAAAAAAAATAGAAAATTGATCTAAATATCAAAATGGCAGAAACTTTTGATCACCTGAATTTACATAGCTTGTAAAACTGCATAGCAATTACCTGAGTGACAGCTGTCAAAAGACAGGTGTGCATAAAGAATCAAGTGTGTTAGTTTAGAGAAAATCACTTAATCTTTGTGTCTTGGTTTCCTCATCTGGTCAAAATAGGTGAAAACGACAACCTCACAGGAACGCTGTATGTAACAAATGCAGATGAGCACCAGATTTATTTGGATTCACTTTGGAAGCTGAGCCTCACTATGCAAATGATGATCATTTTCATTATTACTGTTTCACTAATAGTCACAATAGTTCAGACTCATCTCACCTAGGTGAATTTCAAAAACTTCCAAGCACTTTTAAAAAAGATTTTAGTCATCTTTGGTAGATTTCTTTAAAATAATTACATATTTCTCAGTCTTCTTAAAGTAAGTCTACTGAATACATCTTTAATTTTCCTGGTGACCAGGGTCAGCACGCCAGGACCCATCAGGAGATCCAAGCTGCCCTGAGTTACCCTCAGAGGTAGCTGAAGCTACCTTTGGGTAGCAAGGCTGTGCAAACCTGTGTTACTTAGCCTCCAGTGCTGGGCTTCTTAGGACTTGATTTGCATTTTATATTTTTACCTGCAGACTCTTGCTTTCTATTGCCATTCACAGATTCCTTTTGGCATTATCCCTCCTAAAATTTGCTATGTTTGAGAAGGAAAGCTAAGGTATTTAGAATGGTTCATAGAAACGATTGACTAGTCTATGAATGAGGGGCAGAGGGACTTTACAATAACAACAGTTTCGGATATTACCCAGAACATTTTTTTCTGTTTGTTTTCAGTTATGCTATAGAGAACTGGGCTATTCAAAATTTGATATAATACCCCTAGAAGGAGAGAAACTGAGTTGAAAGATAGTGATATAAAGTTTACTTACGTAGAAATTTCTGTGTAAAAAGATGGTTATTATGGTTCATTGCTTTTCCTCTTAAATGATTAGAAAAACAGTTTAAGAATTAAAAACTGTCAGTAACAGTTGAATTATATAGCCTCATGAATTTTTAAGAGTAACTGCCAAAGTGTTTATGCAATAAAGCAATACATTTAGCAACCCCAACTCAGCAATTTTAAGAATGTCCAGGTTAATATTAACATATTTAGTGTTATTTCTAAAGTTATCTGTTTAAGTTCATATAAAAGATATCTGTCAAAAATTCAAATGTCTTCAAACACACACAGCATTTAACTGCATGCTTAGAACATTTATCACTGAAGATTTATAAATTTTTATAAAAATTTATAAACATTATTTACATCCAAATAACTCTGAAAACATTTCTGTTCAATGAATAAATACATATTTATATATTTGTTAAGATGCATATTGCTTACCGGAATGTGCTATAATGGCCCCTTTCTCATCATTATATGTGAATATGTAATTAGCCACATAATAAATATCTCCAATGAAATTTCCAAGAAAGCTCTTAATTCAAATGTGTCATGACCACTTTTCAGAGATCATGAACCTTTCTGTTTTATTTTTTTGAACACCAAAGATAAAATTATGGCTTGGCCACAAAAATGCTGGTGCAAATGCACCTTGGCTGTGCAATAAATCTTTATTGATCTTGCGGATAAAGGTGGCTTTTTGGGAAGTGAAGCCTTCTCTTTGGTAATAAAGCTACCATATTTATTTACATATCCATTTAAAAGATTTGCAAAAGTGAACACTAAACTAGAAAATCATGTGAGTATGATGGTTTACAACAGATTTTTCAACCCCAATACTACTGCCACCTTTGGGTGGAAAATTCGTCATTGAGGAGAAAGGGGTGAGGGGCTGCTCTGTGAACTGTCGAAGGTGAAACAGCATTCCTAGCTTCTCTCCACCAGATGTTCCTCCTTCTCTGTTGTTTCCCTGATTGTGACAAAATGTCTCTGCTGCTGCTGCTGCTAAGTCGCTTCAGTCGTGTCCAACTTTGTGCGACCCCATAGTCACTGCCAAATATCCCCTGTGATGCAAAATTCTCCCTGGGTGGGGACCACTGGTTAAAGATGATGAAAAAACATCTTTTCCTCCCTAAATGAGCGACCAGAAGTTGAGAATCATGGTAACAAAAGTAAGTTTTCTTGGCCTATGCAGCATTTTTCCAGCCCTAACCAAACAGGGACTTGAATAAGAGAGGCTCCTCTATTCGCCAAACTTGTCCCCAAGCAAAATTTGCATCTCTCAAACGGAAGAGTAGGCCTGCTTCATGGCTAGCTGCCCTGTGTAGGGAGCTGCATGAGGTTGAATCCTCTGCCACTGCCACTGTGAAATTCTTAATAATTTTTAAACCATGGGTTCTGCATTTCCCTGTGCACTGAACCCCGTCAATTATGTAGCCAGTTCCATAAAAACTATCAAACCAACATTAGTGGGATGCACCAATGAAACCTGTTTTGCCAGCATAAGTTTTTGAGATCCCACTGTGCTAAACAAAAAAATCAGTTTGGAATTGAAAAAAAAAAAGAATTAGTTTATAAATTGTGTTAGCATAGTAGGTAAAAATCAGGGATTTTGAATGCAATAGACCTGAACTGCAACCTCATTGTCTCTATTTTACTTCAGAATCTCAGGCCAAGTTGGCCTCTCTACACTTGAATTTTCTCAATTATAAAAGGGTGTCCAATTGACAAGGGGATATATGTATAATGGAATATTACTCAGCCATAAAAAGTGAAACACTGGTATTTGCAGCAACACAGAAGGAACAAGAGAATATTATGCTTAGTGAAATAAATCAAAGACAAATATATGATATCACTTATATGTGAAATCTGCAAAATTATACAAGTGAATCTATATACAAAACAGAAATAGAGTCATAGGAAAACAAACTTGTGATTACCAAAGGGGATGGGAGGCAGGAACAAATTGGGGGTATGGGATTAACATATACAAACTACTATACGTAAAAGAGACAAGCAACAAAGATCTACTGTATAGCACAGGGAACTCTATCCACTACCTTATAATAACCTCTAATGGAATATAATCTGTACAAGTACTGAGTCACTACGCTGTACATCTGAAACTAATACAGTGTTGTAAATTACCTATGTTTCAATAAATAGCATCAGAGGTGACACTGAGTTACAGGGTTTCTTTGAAGAGTAACTGAAGTAGTTTATACAAAACAATTAGCCTAACACCTAGTAAGTGCTTAATGAATGTAGCTCCATGACGATGACGTTGCCCAGATTCATCCAAGATTGGGATGAGAAAATAAAATCTCAACCTGAAAAGGGTCATGATACTGGTGAAGGCACATTTCCAGAGTGCAAAGCATCAGTCCATTAGGTGGAGTCCTACTTGCCCAATCATTTCCAATCATCATTCACTCAAAAGTCTCAAATTTCAAAAACGCCTATCAAGTGTTTAAAACCTGGTCCTGAATTTGCACCTGCAGGTCCAAAGGTCCAGGGGAACACACCTGAGCCAGGCTGTGCATGCTTGGCTGCTGATATCAGCCGAAGTCGATGGTGCAAGCGTGCGTGTTAATACATTTCATACATTAGAGATGTAAATTTTATTCTTCAAGCTGAAAGCCAGGTGATTAATTCTCATAGCATAGTGATCAATTGGTGCAGATGCTCCACCTGTATTAATGTTTGTTTTTGTACGCATTAGGAGCGGGAGCACACCAAAAACACAGGTGTCTGACGCAGAGCTCTGCAATGCTGCCGTTAGCCGGCAAACATTGAGATCAGTACTTAGGCTGCACGTAGCGCTGCCAATTTTTTCAATTAGACCCATTATTGATTTGATGAAAAAGCAAATTAAACATACCATGGTGGTATGTAAATCGGTTAGAGAGAGCATAAGGTTCTGGTACAAAGAAGGCATGAGCCGCGCGGCTTTCCTCAGCTGTAACTCGTAAGGGGTTCTTGGCAGTTGCTGTCCTGTACGGGGTTCCTTGTAGCTTCCTCGGTGGCTCAGATAGTGAGGAATTCACCTCAAATTCAGGAGACCCGGGTTTGATCCCTGGGTCTGGAAGATGCCCTAGAGGAGGGAATGGTTACCCACTCCAGTATTCTTGCCTGGGGAATCTCATGGACAGGGAAGCCTGGTAGGCTACAGTCCACAACATCGAAAAGAGTCAGACATGACTGAGCGATTAAGCACACACACATATACAGAGGGTTCCTGGAGCTACATGGGCTGGCTGGCAAGACAACCGCCTGGAAAGAGCAGAGCTGTGTTTTAAAAATTCACGACAGCTTTGCAGAAAGGAAAAGGGATGCTGGAAATCAACTAACTCTGAAAGGACATGGAGATAGGAAGGGTTGCAGAAGCAGCATAAAATGGTTTTCAACCAACTGATGGTCCATTTTGCTCAGATGTATGGCCATCGAGAGTACATCTGGCAGGCATATATGTGAGACATTTAAGAAACTGATTTTGCTGATTCAAAATGTTGTCTTGACCACTACCTCAAGCTACTGCATGTCTTCCTTGTCTACAGTTGAAAGCTCCTGGCCTGTCTACAATCAGAGTTCAATCCAGCTCCTATAATTTCTTAAAATTTGAAAGAATGTTCTTCGTTGGTCAATGAATGATGTTCTCCAGCCTGCTAACAAATGGGACAAAAGTACTAAAAATGAGCCTGTTTAACCTACTCTATTGTTTGCTTTTAATTCAAACCTTTCACTTTTATTTATTCATTTATTTTTGGCAGCATCGCATGACATGTGAGATTAGTTCCTCGACTAGGGATGGAACCGGTGTCCCCTGCAGTGGACCAACAAAGTCTTAACCACTGGACTGCCAGGAGGTCCCTACTCTATTGGTTTTATTAACAGAAGGAAGCTAATGCTTATCTCAAACTTCTTGATATCTCCCTAAACATGTATCTTCTCTAGATTTCTATACAAGAAGGCTTCAAGGCTTCTAGGAGCCTTCCCTGATTCCCAATGTCCAGAGCTGCCACCATGGTGTATCCCTAGTATGCTGCGCTGCTCCATCAATGCACTGAGAACACCATGCTATAACCGCCTGTTTGCTTACTTGTGACCTTCAAAAGATCCAACTTTTGACAACTGTGTGATCATCTCTACTCTGTTTACTTGTGTATTCCACCACCAAGCAAAGTGCTTAGCATAAAGGTACTCAACATTTTTATAATCAATATGTCACACAGACAAAATTCAATTTTGTTGACTTTAAATAAGAGATCTTATTAAATAATACTCCAGGGACTTCTGTGGTAGTTCAGTGAGTAAGACTCCATGCTTCCACTGAAAGGGGGCATGGGTTCGATCCCTGGTCTGGGAACTAGGATCCCACATGCCGCACAGCCTGGTCAAAATAAATTAATAACGTTCCAAAGAGGTTGCTCTTCTCCTGGCAAATAATGGGGTCTGGTAGGCCAAAGGGTTGGCCTTGCCAAATCTTAAGCTCTAAGTTTCCATTATAAAGCCTATGACAAATCTGCCAATATAAACTGGAATCAGTCAGTGATAATTGAAAATGCCACCAAAATAAGTAGCAGGTGAACCAAGGTCATGCAGATGTTTTTCATATCTTATTTAGCAACTTTCAGTGAGAAGGCAAATGACTTCTGCAGAGAAGAGAATCAAAGCAACATCAGTAACTGGATGAGGTTAATGACAAATACAAATCAAAGAGGAAGTGTTGAAAGTTTTAAATTCCACGAGATCAATGATTTAAAGGCACTTTTTATATGAGCACTCATAAAAAGAGATTTAGACAAGAGAAAAATATTGGGAAAGGATGGAAACGTATGACCATTGCTTGCATTGGGATAAATAGAGCCAAGAGGGATTGAGAGGGATAGAGGGATCCTATATGTACGAGAAGACAATTTCTGTGAATGAATGAATGAATGGGCAACCGTCACAGCTCATCTGAAGTCACTGAGCTGCTATGCAAGTATAATTAGGGAAAAGACAGTCAGATCAGATACTCCATCTAAACAATTTCATTAGCTATACTGTGAATTATAACATGATGTGTATATATGCGTGTGTTTGTGTGTGTGTGTACATGTGTGTGTGAGTGTATATATATGAAATCAGGCTTCCCGGGTGATACTAGTGGTAAAGAATCCACCTGCCAATGCAGGAGACACAGGAGATACAGGTTCAATATCTGGGTCGAGAAGATCCTTGGAGGAGGGCATGGCAACCCACTCCAGTATTCTTGCCTGGAGAATCCCATGGACACAGGGTTGCAAAGAGTCAGACAAGACTGAAGTGACTTAGCACAGCACAGCAAATATATATAACCAGCATTTCTCTAGGGTGCCCCAAATCAACACTCTTATCAGGGCGCTGCAAAGATGCACATCTCTGCAAAGAATGGCTTAGGTGAAAAGAATACCTTGCCCAAACAGAGAGGTTCTAAAAATGTGAAACTAAGAAAAATGAAGTTTTTGTTCACTTTTTCCCCCCGAGGGAAACTCTTCAAAGAGATGGTATAAGTCATCTGAAGAGTTCCTGGTTGCTTTTTGTTTTCCTTTATTTTTACATTTGTGGGTTCATTTTTTTTTTTTAATCGAAAATCGAGAAGATTGGAGCTGGCACGGCCATCAGTGTCTGACAGGAGAGAGCATATGTTTCCTGTCATGCTGGCATCTGAGTGCAACAGCCGTGCGGAAGTCAGTGCAAGTCCTTACATCAAAGTTTGCTTGCCATTGTACGGACATTGTTAGAAGTTGAAAAAAAGCAATGTCCATTTGAAGCTCGTCTGTGAACTTTGCATGAACCGCTAGGAATAATGTAGTGTGATGACAAGCCAGTTATACCTTCCACTAAATTTGCTGTCTGGAATGAACTGAAATAGTGTTTGGTTTGTGTAATTACGTCCATCTATCTTTATATTCCAGCGGCATATCGCAAATTGAAAATACTAAAAATTGACTGTTGGTTCTGATATTTAATGATTGCCAAAGACAAGACGATGATTTATTGGTTACTTACCGATGTGACACATTTGCATCTTATTAGACGGAGATTACTATTCCTTAAAATGCGGACGAGGCCTGATCATGTCTGATGGATTGATTTGATTTGCAAATGTAATCAAACTAATAAGAGGGAAAAAATGAGCAATAATGCCTTGTTTTTCAACTGGCAATCACTCCCCTGCCAACAAGGCTGATATCCCTGACTAAGCAGCCTTTACACAGTCTTCCTGTCGCCTCAAATAAACAAAGGGATGCTAAGAGCTTGATAAGAGGATAACAAGCCAAGTATGGATGCAGCATGGAACCCACACCCCTGAACTGTGCTGCTGCAGGCGAGAACAAAAGTTAACAGCAGGAGATGCCACATGACCTTAACAATCTGAAGAAAAACTCTCATCAGCTCTCTATGCCCAAATTCTTCTACCTCTTCAAAGTCAATGAAGAAGCTTTTCTTAAAGTGAAAAATACTGTCATATTCCCTCATGCAGTAAAGCAGGCCTCTATTCATAAAGAGACTGTTTCTGAGAGAGTTTAACCACGTAACATCCAAATGGGTTTAGAACCACCACATGTACGTGGTTTGAAAACAGCATAAAAGCCCTGCTACACAGCCACTCAGTTGAGACCCTACAATATCACTGACATCCAGAATACAGGAAGGGGTACCACAGAGTGGGAAACTGCAATAAGGACCAGGAACGCGGTTGATACCTGACTTCGATCATTCTCAAATCCTTTCTTCAAGCCTCTTGAGTACATGTAGGACAGAAAAATAAAAACCATGATCTCAGTGTGCTGCAAAGCAACCATTCTTAAGATGAAAATTCAAAGAGTTTTGATAATAGATCAACTATGCCTCATAGTCACTTACTAATGCCAGAGACAGTCTCGCTAGAACAGAACTTCAGTATAAGGGCTACCATAGAGTAGGCTTTCAATATACATTTTTGTTCAGTGCATGAGTGAATAGGCATTAAGTTGCCAAAAAAATATATTACAAACAGTATCTTTGCTGGGGTGTTGAATATTACAAAGTGTGCAAAAAAGTCAAACTGAATTTCCAGAACATATTCAGATCTCCAAAACTATCATAGTTGATGTTTCAAAGATAACCACATCACCCATCCTCAGGCCATAGGAAATTTATTAAACCACAAGAACACAGCTTGGTCAGATTCAAATTAAATAATAAATAATTCTATAGTAACTATATAAAGTTGTCTTGGAAATTTGAATTAAACATACATGGCACACACAGAGATGTTAAAATCTAAAATCCTCACTGGGAATAATGGGTTGGATCACTGACTAGGCTAATTAGAATCCATGGATTATCCACAAGCTTATTTTAATCAAACGTTATATACCCATCTGCAAGAGACATTGTTTTCAAAGATAGCATCAGTGTCTGCATAGCAAGTATACTCAGAGATGGTCTATAAGTAAGGTGCACCTTGTGTATTCATGTTATTTTTCCTTATGTTATCCAGGCCCTTCGCTTTGCCTCAAGAACTTCCACTGAGAAATGCTTGGTCACCTTAAGCTATTGGCCATGTTTACCAACCTCAAGCTTCAGCAATGATTTCTCTCTACTATATACACCTGCATGAAACAGAAAGATTCTAAGCTAAACCTTTAGACTGATAATCCTTCAGATTATGATCTGATATATCCAGATATTATATCCAGACTATATTAAAGAATAACAAAAGAAAGATGGACTTACTGCTTATACCGTGGGGTCCACAGTTTTAAAAAATACACAGAAATAACTTTTCTATAATATTTTCATTACTGGTCTATCTTCAAGTCTATGTTGTCCATGTAAACATATGTATGCTTAGAGGTGTGTGTGTGTGTGTGTGTGTGTCTGTTAGTCATTCAATCACGTCTGACTCTGTGACCCCATGGACTGCAGGCTCCTCTGTCCATGCAGATTCTCCAGGCAAAAATACTGCTGTGGGTGTCCATTCCCTTCTCCAGGGGATCTTCCTGGCCCAGGAATCAAACTCATGTCTCCTGCATTGCAGGCAGATTCTTTACCATTTGAGCCACCAGGGAAACTCCTGTTTATATATAATGTGCTATATATAGAGATTAGAAAAAACATTGAGGAGAACTTGCTAATATTTAATACCATGCATAAGAGTGTTTATATACTCTTTTCCAAAAAACTGGTGGTGACCATGATAAATATCAACAGTGTTCAACTGGGAGTTAAAAGACTGAGTTTTAGTCTCAACTATGTCCTGAGTAGCTTGTGACCTTGGGTAAGTCATTCAGTTTTCCTGGTCTTAAACACTTTTATCTGTAAGTGAATGTGCAGGCAAAGGCATTTAACATTTAATGAACACTTAACAATTAAAATATTGGATTGGGCACTTCACAGTACATTAATGCATTGATTTGCCCTACCACCCTATAAGGAGAAGGCAATGGCACCCCACTCTGGCACTGTTGCCTGGAAAATCCCATGGACGGAGGAGCCTGGTAGGCTGCAGTCCATAGGGTCACTAAGAGTCGGACACAACTGAGTGACTTCACTTTCACTTTCATGCATTGGAGAAGGAAATGGCAACACACTCCAGTGTTCTTGCCTGGAGAATCCCAGGGACGGGGGAGACTCATGGGCTGCCATCTATGGGGTCGCACAGAGTTGGACACGACTGAAGTGACTTAGCAGCAGCAGCAGCAGCAGCACCCTATAAAGTTGGTTGCTATATCATTATCATCCCCATCTTATACATAAGCAAACTGAGTTCCTGGCAGGTAGCAAATACAGATATTTTATATCTAACTCCAAACTGCAATACAGTATTTCCTCTTAAAATGGAAAGTTCTAGCAAATGATCTCTAAGGTTTATTCCAGTTCTACCAACCAAGAACTAATTTTTTAAGAGATCTTTGATATCATGACATTATTTTTTTTTTTAAAGAGTGTCACAGAACTTTCCTCTAGGCATTTTTCTGAATAAGCAAGCACATTTTTTAAAACTTTGGAAAAGTCTATCATATAGCACTTTGCTTCAGCATCATAGCTGTTCACAGATATAAATCTGAAATGTTTGAGTACAGATTGAGTGTTTTTCCACAAAAGATTAATTTGACTAACATGCACAGTTGAAAGGACCTTTGGGAGGGTACTTCTCTCTTACATTTATAAATCTGCATTGCAGACACCCTGCCACTGGGTTCTGCCATGACACAGAAAATGACAAGAAGACACTCCGGTTGGGAGGGGAGTTTGGGGGAGAATGGATACCTGTGTGTGTATGGCTGGGTCCCTTCACTGTTCACCTGAAACCAGTCGCGTCCGACTCTTTGTGATTCCATGAACTGTAGCCTGCCAGGTTTCTCTGTCCTGGGAATTCTCCAGGCAAGACTACTGGAGTGGGTTGCCATTCCCTTCTCCAGATTAACTGGCTATGCTGCTAAGTCGCTTCAGTCGTGTCCGACTCTGCGACCCCATAGACGGCAGCCCACCAGACTTCCCCGTCCCTGGGATTCACAAGGCAATCACACTGGAGTGGGCTGCCATTTCCTTCTCCAATGCATGAAAGTGAAAAGTGAAAGTGAAGTTACTCAGTCGTGTCTGACTCTTCGCAACCCCATGGACTGCAGCCTACCAGGCTCCTCCGTCCACGGGATATTCCAGGCAAGAGTACTGGCGTGGGGTGCCATTGCCTTCTCCTAACTGGCTGTACCCCAATGCAAAATAAAAAAGTTTTTAAAATCACAAGAATAAGTACAGCTGGACTATTTTTTCCCCCCTAAAGTGCTGACCACATCAGGAGGAGTCAGTCCTTCCATGAACCCCCAGCGGCTCCTTCTCCCTTACTCCCTCCTCAGCCCAGGCCACCATGTGTCCTGCCACAAACATGCTGACTGGCGGCAGGGGCCCCACACGTCAGGTAATTAATCCTTCCCTAATATAGGTTAAGCAGGTGTGAAGCCCCCTTCATACACAGAGGAGGGGGCTACTCTTCAGAGACACCCCTGAGGTACGGTGCTTAATTGGGCTCCGATGACTCTCTCAATTCATACAGGCCATGCTGCTGACCTGGACGCCCAGTCATCCACTGGCTTAATCTGAACCCAGTGGAAGAAGCTGGTCCTTTCCCCTTCTTGATTTTGTAATATTAACTATATGCAGTGAGGACTTAATTGCCCATTCAGGCAACAGAAATATAATTTTCTTATTGGAAGCAAAGTTATGTGATTAACGGAGACACATAAAATTGTGGGATGAACTAAGCTGCATTGACTCTAGTGCTTAGAATTAACAAGAGGTGGTATTTATCCATTATATTTTTCTCTTTAACTAAATTACAATGCATTAGTAATTTTAAGTCATATAATGATAACACTGAACTGCACATTAAGAGATCCAAGTATAAAATGAATGCTGAATACCCCCTTTGACTTGGGGCTTGTACACTTTGTACATCATTCTTGATTCTTGTTGGAGGGAAAAATATATAGAACCTGAGAAAAATAAAAGTGGTTGATTGTTTCAGAGAAAACCATAGTATTTTTTTTTTCTGGCAAAACAGAACATTTTTCTTCTTAAGAGAAATATTAAGGTGTTTACAAACAAATGGACATATAATGTCTGTTTATCATATACCATAAACTTATTAGAAAATTTGATCAATTAAAGTGATTTTGGGACTTCCCTGGTGGCTCAGCTGGTAAAGAATCTGCTTGCAATGCAGGAAACCTGAGTTCAGTCCCTAGGCTGGGAAGATCCCCTGGAGAAGGGAAAGGCTGCCCACTCCAGTATTCTGGCCTAGAGAATTTCATGGACTGTTTAGTGATGGGGTTGCAAAGAGCTGGACACGACTGAGCGACTTTCACTTTCACAGTGATTTTGGCTGGTTCAATACATTCTTCTATCTGGATTCTTGTAATGAAGAGTCGTTTATGATGGCTGAAAAGTGGCCTGAATTGGGGAGGAAGCCATGGGTTGGGAAGATCCCTGGAGAAAGGAATAGCTACCCATTCCAGTATTCTTGCCTTGAGAATTCCATGGACAGAGGAGCTTGGCGGGCTACAGTTCATAAGGTCGCAAAGAGTCAGATGCGACTGAGTGACTAACATTGTCACTTTTCAGCTTTTAGGGAAATCATAAGCTTACAGCCGTATTTGGTATTATCTGATTGGTAAAATACCGCTGATATAGATAGTGTGGGTGACTTCGTCCACGCGTGTGTGCACTCAGTTGCTCAGTCATGTCCAACTCTGCGACCCCATGGGGCTAGCCCACCAGGCTCCTCTGTCCATGGGATTTCCTAGGCAAGAATACTAGAGTGGGTTGCCATTTCCTTCTCCAGGGAAGCTTTCCAACTCAGGAATTGAACCTGTGTCTCCTGTGGCTCCTGCAATGGGGGGCAGATTCTTTACCACTGAGACACCCAGAAAGTCCCACTTTGGACATACATGGGTTGAAAATTAGAGAAAAGAGAATAATGAAAAAGTATAGTTAAAGGGAGGACAGTGTCTTGACTGTGTGGACCTTGACTTTGGTTAATAAGGAAAATTCATATGGAAGAGGAACAAGTAAATGAACAGCAAATGCTAGTGGCCGATTTCCCCTCCCCCTTCTTGTCCCACCTCCCTGATAACTCCTCAGCAAAGGCTCTCCAACAGTCTAGGAAATCACAATATCAAAAGTACTCCTGGGACGTCCCTGGTGGTCCAGTAATTAAGACTCCACACTTCTACTGCAAGGGGCATGGGTTCCACTCCGGTCAGGAACTGAGATCTGGTAAGTTCCACGGAGGCCAAAGCAAAGAATACACCCTGATACTCCTCACACTGTTCATTCTTCCCCAAATGTCCACAGTGAGTTCAGTTCAATTCTCTTTCCTCTTAACTTCATCCACATCAACACCATTTCCTTTTACACGTCAAAACCACACTTTGCATCTTGATCCTGAAGCTCACTAATTCACCAGAGCTTGGTCTAACAGGGAAGCAGGCTGACTTGAGTCACTTAAAAAACACAGCCAAGGTGGGCACTCTTGGGAAAAAGATAAACAGAAGACCACAGTTATCTGGCTTTTCTGTGGCTTGTGAACCAAAATTATTTTTAATTCTCTTTCAGTTCAGTTCAGTCGCTCAGTTGTGTCTGACTCTTTGTGACCCCAGGGACTGCAGCACGCCAGGCCTCCCTGTCCATCACCAACTCCCGGAGTTTATTCAAACTCGTGTCCACTGAGTCAGTTATGCCATCCAACCATCTCATTCTCTGTCGTCCCCTTCTCCTCCCACCTTCAATCTTTCCCAATATTAGGGTCTTTCCACATGAGTCAGTTCTTCTCATGAGGTGGCCAAAGTATTGGAATTTCAGGGTGATGCAAAAGCTCCATTCCTTACCCACCCCGGCGCACATGTGTGCATGCGTGCATGTGTTCACTCACTCACACACACACACACACCCCACTATATAGCATTCACACTTTCAAATTAACCATTCCACTTTATGTGGATGATTTGACTATTCCTTCTTCCAAAGTATTTAGGCTGTGTCCTAGCTTTCATAAACTCATTAGGTATAGGCAATCTTGGATTACATAGCTATTTTTATCTAAAAAATATAACACACTGTACCAGAAATTCTGAGTTTAGCTGAGTAATACATACACACTCTTTCAAAAAGAAAACTCAGCAGGTTTTTTTTTTTTTGAAGAAACCTCTTCTCTGTGAGTTTAAAAAAGTGCTTTCAAATTACTCGGCATTCTACAGAAAACTGTTTCTCTGATGCTTGAAGTCTCCAACTGCCTCACAATTTATATCTCTTTTCTCTGCTCTTTGTTTTTCAGCCATTTTCCCTGAATGTCAAAGTCAATTTAGTGCATTTCACTTTGCTGAATAAATCAGAGGCGAAATCCTTGCTAAAAGTGAAAATTTGATTTGCTAAAAGGAGCTTAGGGCAACTATTAATCAATATATCCAGAGTGCCAAAGCCAAGGCCACTATAGACATGCATTCATTTGGAGATTGGCTGAGGCAGACCAAGGGGGACGCAGGGGAAAACGTGTGACCAGCCTCCAGGAGGGAGGTGGGATTAGGGGTGGGGAGAGGGGTCACGGAGGAGTATAGAGAGAAACAAAAACACGCCGGCATCATGTTCAGACTTCTCCCTTCAATTCTTCTTTTAGAAGTGGAGAAAGATTCTAATGACGCATTTAAGCATATATGGGTTATGCTAACTACACTAGCTTCCATGCAACAATTTTTTCACAAGACACAAAAGTCTTTCTCTCATCAAGCAGCCTTGAGAAGAACCTAAAAGCAACAGCTTTATAAACAAACAGAATTCCAGAATAGAAATGAGTTGGGTCAGATCTATAGGATGTCAATATTCTGATAACCCTCAGGCTTCTGATATACAATAAAATGAAGGACAGGACTCATCCTGTACCTTATCATTCAAAAGAGCTTCACAATTACAATTACTTGCCTGAAAAGGATACCATATTTTAGGATATGATGCATAGCGAAATCTTCAAGTGAATCTGAACAGAATCAAGGAGGGAGAGCCTTCTTTTTAGCAACCAATCACTTAAAAACTTTTCCAACTATTCAGCTGAGTAGCTACTCAGTGATCACTTTGTTTCAAAACCAATACAGTATTGTAAAGTAAAATAAAGTAAAAATAAAATTAAAAAAAAAACAAAAAAATTTGTGATCAGGGATATAAAGGGGACACTATCCAAGGTGTTTGACTGATTTTAAAGGTGTGTCATACATTTCCTCTTCAATTATTTTCATTCTCCTTTCATTTTATAAATTAACAGACAAAATTTAAAGATAAGGCAAACATGTTACATTTGCCTAAACTTACTATGAAAGGCAGGTAGATAATCTGGAACAAATGACAAAAAAAAAAAAAAAGTATGGGAAAGTAGATGAAGAAGGGTGAGAAAGGCCTAATGAAGCTATTGGTACAAAGTGATTTAAGCTAAATAGTCTATGGGTTCTAGTAACATTACTAACAGTGTGAATCAAACCTCCTGACTTAAGAGTTTGCTCATCTATAAAGTGAAGGTAATAAGAATTACATTATGATATGTAAAATTAGATAGCCAGTGGGAATTTGCAGTATGATACAGTGAGTTCACATTTGGTGTTCCATGACAACCTAGAGGGGTGGGATGGGATGGGACGGCACGTGGGAGGGAGGTTAAAAAGGGAGGGGACATATGTATATCTATGGCTGACTCATGTTGATATATGGCAGAAACTAACACAATATTATAAAGTAATTACCCTCCAATTAAAGATAATTTAAAAAAAGAAACTGTCAAAATGTTGTAGACATCAAATAAAAGTTCATGCACATGTTTTGTAAATAATAATAAACTATATAGATATTAGTTATTTTTGTGTTGAAAGCTTATATGCGTGCTTTGGTCACTCAGTAACATCCAAATCTTTGTGACCCCGGCGACTACAGTCCGCCAGGCTCCTTTGTCCATGGAATTCTCCAGGCAAGAATACTGGAGTGGGTTGCCATTCCCTTCTCCAGGGGATCTTCCTGATCCAGGGATTGAACCCGTGTCTCCTGCACTGTAGGCAGATGCTTTAACATCTGAGCCATCAGAGAAGACCTTTGAAAGCTTAATCGCACAAGAAAAAAGATCACATTTCAGTGCACACGTGTATACACAAAAATTTCTGTAGACACAGACCCATGATTCAGGGTAGAGATCAGGTCACTTGTATCTTTAATAACCCTCACAGTACCGACCTTAGTACTAAGTCCATAGCAGACATGCAAAAGCTTAAACTGTATTCATGATTGCTATGAAATTATGATCCTTCTTTGATCAGAGGTACATGGTGGCATGACTATGAGTGGGAATGCAGATCTGTTTGGGGGACACCTAGTAATGCAGCAGAAGTAATGCTGGAACAGTGGTCATGTGAGCACAGGTAATTAAGCATGGTGACTGCACTGTACGTTCAGTCACAAACAGAGGCACTGAACGTGGAGGAGAGGTCTCTGAGCATCTTTAACGACATATGAGGTGTCTCAGGGACTGAGTGTCTGGGAAACCTCAAAACTTCTTTGTTGGTATTTCTCCTTTATAGCAAGGGGAGCTGCAGAAAATGAACAAATCTCTAGGGGACATTGCAGATTATTTTATTCACAACAGTTTTCAACTTGTTCCTTTCTCCTTATCACAATTGTGACTTCTGGAACTGATAAACACAGTTATTTTAGGTTTGGCTGAGGAGGACAAAGTAGATTATTTGAATCTGATGGTCCTGCTCACCTAGGAGAGCATGATGACAATATCCATACAATGATCCTCTTGGTTAAATAACCTTTCCCTCCCTTTCTACTATAATGGATGTTTGCCCTGAATATTTTTTGAAATAGCTCTTATGAATACTAACTTTTTGGATAACTTGCCTCTAATTACAATAAAATGACAATCTATGTGCAGTCTCTTAGATAATAAAATGAAAACTGAATATTTTACGTTTAGATCATGCTTTATAATGTGCAAATTAATTATGCATATGTAATTTGCATGTGTATTCTTTTCCTCATTTGATTTTCACAAAATAACTAATGGTTGGACCAGTTATGCAACTTACAAAATAGTACTCAACTATAAACAGCTCAGGTTTTCTGATTTTACTTTCAGAATTATTCTACCTTTTATAAACCACAACTACAGGTACACAAGTTTACAACTACCAGGTGCATTAAATACAACTTCTGATTATCTGATAATTGAATTTAGCTATAATTTAAGTAGTCTTATTAAGTGCCAGAACAGTGGATCTTCAATGTAAAATTTTTCTACTTAACTTAAAAGACTCAATGACTTTATAGTTCAGAAATCACTGTTACATGCATATAAGAAATATTAACCCTAAGAAAAGAGCTGTAATCACTTTAATTCACTCATAGCAAAGTAGAAATCAAACTACATGTAAATTCAGTTATAGAATGGGGTGGAGGGCAGAGCCTCAGAGCCAATTAACAGTTTCATGCTATGAATATTTTTAATCAACAATATATTTTTCAAGTGCCAATGCTATAGATCCAAAATAGCATATTAGGTCCTTTTTATATATAACATAGGGTCTTCCCTGGTGGCTCGAGAGTTTGGATCCTTGGGTCAGGAAGATCCCCTGGAAAAGAAAATGGCAACCCACTCCAGTATTCTCACCTGGAAAATCCCATGGACAGAGGAGCCTGGCAGGCTATAGTCCACAGGGTCACAAAGAGTAAGACATGACTGAACAACTAACACAACTAGCACAACTCCCAGGTGCCTCAGTGGTAAACAATCCGCCTGCCAATGCAGGAGACTCATGTTCGATCCCTGTGTCAGGAAGATCCCCTGGAGAAGAAAACAGCAACCCACTCCAGCTTTTGCCTGGGAAATCCCATGGACAGAGGAGCCCTGAGGGTGCATCTGGTCACAAACAAAGGCACTGAATGATGAGGAGAGGTCTCTGAGAGCATCTTTATGGTCTATGGGGTCACAAAAGAGTCAGACACGACTTAATGACTAAAACACCAATATATAACATAACTCTCAGTCAACTATGCCATTTCTGGCATATGAAACCATGATTACATACACATATACATGAAACATACTGCTGTTACGGATGGAAACATAAGTTTACAGTAATTATTTTCTTCACAATATATGTGCCTTTTCATATCAAAAGCATGTACTGCTGCTAAGCAGTTTAAGATAAATAATGGGCATTTGAAAAACAAAACCTTCACAACTTTGTCTGGGGGATGATATAATCTTAAAAATTTGTCTCAACATAAAATGCACTAGGACAATAAACATTTCTTTAAAAAGTATCATTTTCAAAATGCTCTTGTGTATTCTCTCACAAGATTTATATCCTAGGGTAGAAATAGTTCGTTCACTTTCTTTAGAGATTTCTTTCATTTACAGAAAACTCTAAATACTTTTATTGAGAAAACAATTTTAAAAAACTCAATGAGCAATTTTAATACATGTTCCTAAGTAAATAAACGTTTTTATAAACAATGTTTCAGAGTAAATGGAGAATACTGGTTTCTATACTTTAGATTTCTGTTTCTTCATGAATAAACAACTATATGTAAAGAGTGTGGTATCACATATCTTCCTAGTGTGCCTTGCTTTTCGGGCTTAATATTTCCTGCCTTCGTTTGGTATGAAGAAAAATTACAGGTTTTTTCCTTTCCTGTTTAATGCCATTATATAGACACTATTTTAAAAACGTGACTAAGAGGCCCCAAACTTAAACAGAGTCCTCCTTCTTTAGCAAGTAATTGTTTAACCTGTCATGTTAAAATTAAACAAGTCTACCTGACAATTTGCCATACTTGATAAAGGGACCAAAAACAAGCTTCTAACATACCTTCATTCACTTAATTGTTCAAATACCTTTCTCTTCTTTTAAAGTAATCCATCTGGCAAGATCCATAAATATATTTAAGCCACTTATATAGGTCAGCTAATATGGGTGATGCTTTTTTAAGCACCATCTGACGAAGCACATTCTGCATTCCACTAACAAAGTTACAGTACAAAATAATATTTTAATCAAGCCCAAAGAACAATAACAGATCTGACTGCTGGGCTGATAATCGTCTTATCACACCGTGTGAAACCTAGCTCTAATATTTGACGGAGCCTCCATTACTTGGCAGCCCATTCTAAAAAAGGCCAACAATGGAGAGAGAATGAAGTGGAGTGTGCAAGACCTCCATATCTACATAAAAGAGATTAGAGGCGACAGCGTTCCATTTTACAGCTCAATCATATTGTGTTAGCATGCGCTTATCCGAGCGCGGACGAAATTGAAAGAGAAATAAAAAAGAGTCAGGCAGATAGGAACCAGAAAAGCGAGGCCTGAGCAATTTCCAAGGATATAAAAGGATGCTAATGGCGGGGCCCTGTCATTCTTAAAAAGGGCTATTAGGGCACCATCATCTGTTCTGGTGCCCTTATGCTCCTTCAACTAAAGTCAAGCATTTTCTAAAGCCCTTGTGATCTTTTTGCTTCTAGAGATAAAGTATGGTCATGTTTCAGAACAACACACTTTCCATTTATGTGATTTATAAAGTAAGTCAACTAATTCTATTTACTGATTAAAAAAAAAAAAAACCCACTCCCTATGTATTTTTCTTTAATATTTGCTTTCGTTGAATTTGTCACTTTTTTACAGAGCAAAACAAGTATACAAAAATACTTTCCCAGCAGCGCAGAAAGGCTGTGATGTTATCTGAGATGCTAAACTTAATTTTGAAAAAACGTGTGGGTCTACGTGTGTGTGATTCCACAGACTGAGAGTCGCATACAGAGAGCAAAGGCTTGGATGTTAGTATATTCTAAAAAAAGGTTTCACTTAATTTTCACATAAGCATTAAAAACATAACAGTTTTGAAGTGAAATTTCAGTTCTGATTTGGCTTTAATTCCAGCTCTGACCCCAGTTATTAGGACTAGGTCATGGTATCAAAAACACATTTTTACTTTTATTGAGGCAGAAATGGGACCTCAGTCTTTATATTCTCTTAGGCGTTACCCTCCCATCCCACATTGCACGCTGCCGCCGTGCCCAGGCAGCCTGAACCCGGCTTGCTTATAGAGCAGCAAGCTCGAATCACAGCATCTTTCTCTTCCACCTCAAAACACTGCCTGGCACACTTACTGTTAGCATTTCAGGCAATGCGTGGTTTGCTAATCCCTCTCTGAAAAGCCAAGAGACTCCTTGCAATCATTTAAAACACCCTCCGGGTATCACGAAAACCAGAGCTGTGAATCATTAGTGCACAGCAACCTCCTCTGGCATTTGCTGGGCAGAGAGGCTCACGTCAGCCCCCACCAATTCTAAGCCTCCGCTTAAGTCTGAACACATAATCGTACAGCAATTGTTTCCACCACTGGAAATGCTGTTACTCATAGTTATTTAAAGTTACTGTCTTCACAGAAGTCACCAGAGCCCCTTTACTGTGACAAGTTCCTCTGTAAGCTGACATTTCTACTTAGATACACCACTGGACCCACAAATTTATCACCAACTTTTCCTGACCAGAGAGCATCAGCAGGCATTGCTGACTTCTTGATTATCTTTATGGAATGTCTGCACAGTATCAAAATACGGGCTTAGTACATTTCTTAATTCAAGGAGAACTGGGGCAGAATTCTCTGAAAGAATGGGTGGTGTGGTGTCAGAATAACACATCCTTTGATGCTATTGTTATGGATAATGATAATATTATTGCTATTATTTTGAACTAACTCTCTCAAAGGTGATCAACTGGGGAACTAAAATACACAGATTCTACCCCAGGAAGCAATGATGAATATGGGCTTTGAAGACTCTGGACACATTTGTGAACCTTTGGAAGTGCTTTTATTAATACCTCCTTCTGCCCCAGATCTCCCTATCTTTGAATTAAGGAAAATAATATCTAATTTCTGGGTTAGAACAATGATTCTCAACTGGGGAAGAAGGGGTTGATTTTGCCCCCTCAAGAGGATATCTGGCAATGTCTGAAGATATTTTTGTTTGTCATAACTCAAAAGTACCAGAGGATGGTAGAGGGTAGAGACCAAAGATGCTGCTAAATTCCCTGCAAGGAACAGGACAGCCCCTACAACAAAGGGTTACCTGGTTCCAAACAACAACTGTGTCAAGACTGAGAAACCCTGGCTTAGAATAATGCTAGTTTGAATTTGTGACAATATATGTGTGTGTATATATAAATACTGGAGGAGGAAATGGCAACCCACTCCAGTATTCTTGTCTGGAGAATCCCATGGACAGAGGAGCCTGGCGGGCTACAGTACATGGGGTTGCAAAGAGTCAGACACAACTGAAGCGACTTAGCAGCAGTAACAGCATATATAAATATAAATGATATACTATATATTGCTTATTTTTAAAAGTATATGTGGACTCTTCAACAAATCTTAGTTGTGTTTCTTTCTAAATCCCTTCAGTAACACTTTCTTTCAAAAAAAGTTTTCATACAATTGTTCAGGCAAATTCCAGCCTTTTCCCCTGCTACCATTCCCAACGTCTTACGATCTTTTAGCATATCCTATTTTTTCTTTTTTTGCTTTTCCTCAAAATCTGTCAGTTGTGATCATAATCCAAATGCAAACCAACCATCCACACGATCAAATTTTCATCTTTCTTTTAGATGTAGTGACCCTTGTGGAGGTATCTGCTACAGACCACACTCCAGCTCACCTATTTAACTAGTTTTGACCTAATTTGGGGTGCTTTATTAGCAAACAGTGTAAGACAAAGTAGCTGGTATAATACAGAGTGATGTTTAAATTAGTTTACAATTTGCTTGGCCTCATCTAGAACTGCAGCGAACAAAGCCATTCAGAAATGTCAGCTGTGTTCCCAAGCACTGTAACAAATTGTCGCCTGAACGCTGCACACCTAATGACTTCAAATTAGCTTCACTGCGATATCGCCTGACAGTTCGTTACGACTGTTAGCAACATAGCTGGCGTATCATGACCAATAAATTGGTTTCAGTGTGGGCTGGGAAAGGGACTTCCATCAATTTGATTAAAGAAATTACTGTAGCATTCAAAGCATAAAGACAAACTAGTTTAAGGAGACAGAAATAAGTTCACTCTACCAAAGAAACATGGTTCATCATCTAAAAAATTTGTGTGTAAACTATTTGAAGATCAGAGTTCAAACAGACAATAATTCAAGTAGACAACTAAAATTTTTAAACCTTGTGATCAGGTAGTACATTCACTGATCTAACGATGGAAAGAAAAGTCATTGGATATTTTAAAATACTACCCTTAAGTTATCATAACAGAAAATTTATGATGTTAGTTTAACATTTATTTTTGTAATTTATATATAAATTCATGGTAAATATCTCATTGTAAACCAAAGCAATAAGCAAATATGAAAAGCAATTCACTATAAATCGTACTACAAATGCAAAATGAGTGATTTTTGAAAGGAAGAATGGGATCTAGACTACTCTTGATAAAAAAACATTTTTTTAAAGTGAAAAGAAAAAACCGAAGTATTTTCTTACGCTAAAACAGACTTTAAAAGGAGTAAAAAATATTTTAACAAGTTATATTCTATTTATCTGAGGTTGGCAATAATAGTACCTTCATGTGTGAAAAAAATAATGAACAAGCATTCAAGATGGTATAGCTATAAAAAGATTTATGATTCTATTAGGTTAGGAAAGCTCTAAATTAAGTATAACAAAGACAAATGTAAAGGTTTAGAAAAAGTCCTAATGAACAGGATTTCCCTGGAAGGACAGTGGTTAGGACTGAGTGCTTTCACTGCTGAAGATGTGAGTTCAATTCCTAGTTAGAGAGCTAAGATTCCACATGCCTTGCCAGGTGGCCGCCCCCCCACCAAGAAAAAAATTTTTTTAATATATAAATTTTAAAAAAGTAAAATTTAAAACTCCTAATGAGAAAACTGTGAATTGGCCTAAATCAACATATACACCCTAAGGGATTAATTGCAAACGTTTCTTTTTCATTTCAGAAAATGTACCTGGAATATGCTTCGCCCATCCAATGATAACCACCAACTCTCGATCAGCCAAGTCACACAGTGTAGTGAGGGCTTTGATGTCACTGTCGGGGACGGTAGGGTCAGGCATGGCATAGATCTTCTCCGGTTCAGCCACCAACAAATGTGAGACAATCTTGTTATCTGCAGGATCAGACCAGAGCACTCCGGGATCACTAGCAGCATCACTTCTCTTTCACACATTCTAAACTAGGTGGTGTTTTGAAAGGAAAAAACCCCAAAGCCTCGAATAGCCTATAATCAACCCCAAATATTCCCTTTATGGTTCAATATATGTATATTAAAGTGTTTCGGAAAACCCACAGCAAGAAATAAGCTGCTGCAGTCGTGATAGTCCTCTGCTTCTCCTTGGCTTTACCTGCCTTTGCTGGAATGAAGCATCTGTCCTGTAATGAAATCTTTTATAGCAAACAGATAAGAGGAGTTAGACGCTTTCTGGGTTTACTCTTTGATTCTTAAGTGGGATTTGGGGAAGCAGATTAAATAGTATAGAGCAGTTTTAAAGTAAAACTCCACGTAAACCACTGAAATGTGGAATGCGATGTGGGAGGCAAAGATCTAATGCCCGTGGACCTAATGGGCATGAAAGTCATTAATTGTCCTAATTCCTTTAAAAAAGAGCAAAGGTCAGAGCCCTTCTGCCTGGGTGAATTACTGACTGTATAACTCTATCTCTGTGGGATGCCTTCAATAGAAATGTCTTTCCTGTCTCCTCTCCACACACCCAGCCCATCTTCCAAATAGAGCCATGTCAGTTTCCAGAAAAACACTCCTACTTAAATGTGACAGTGTTTTCTCTTCTGAGCGTCTAATTCTTCAGTCCTCTTTTATCATCTGTTGTCTTTAGTTCACTCTCTGGTTCAGATCTATCTGTCCGAAATTTGTGATATATGTTTTTAAAATCCTTCATAAAGTAAACACTAGAGACAAATGGAAAGCATCACATCAAATGTGTTTTATCGCTCAGGGCCATGTGAGAGTTTATGGAAGGGGTTATAAAGCCTTGCTAACAGAATGAATTTTCTTGTTGGCCCTATTTCCAATTTTTACACGTAGTTTTAGATTTGATACTTTCTTTTAAGTGAGGAGATACAAATAGGTAAGAATAAACCCAAATATTTCAATATTCTACATCTTATGACTCTAGAAAACTAAGGTCTTAAATGGGATCTTATGAGTCAAACCAAAGATTCTTCTCTGTTCACTGTTTGCCTTTTCCTCTAAATTTTTAACTATTTAAACTCAAAATGAAAAGACTTCATATAATCTTAGAATTGAAAACAAAGCTTTCTTTTTGTCTCCTTTAACAATAAGAATCCTTATCCAAGCTATAATTAGTAATTTTTCTGATATAGTTTAAAATTTTTATTACTATGACTGCCACATGAGTTCTTTTAATTTCAAATTATCAACATCAATAGTCCCTGGCAGTAATATTCGATTACTATCAAATTAATAACACAGATTTGGGAGGAAATATTTCCAAATATCATATTTTCTAGAAAAAAATTAAGATCAAATAGAGATTCTTTTTTTTTTTTAATTTGCAGGATCTGCAGAGAATGACATTTGTTTCTCCTATATGCTATGGAAACAACACCCTGTTTTTCAGTTACGCTTGGAAAAGTTTCTGCTTTCATTGCTCTGACATTGTAACAAAACCTGTCAGCAACTACTAGATTCTCAGGACTAGAAGGAAATGCAATAATAAAGGGTACAAAAATGTAACTGAAGGAAATAGCGATTCAAGGTTTTTTTAGTACAGGGAAAATGTTACCTGTTTTTAGCTAAGTCAATGGATACTTGACCAGAGGGGCCAGAAAAACTTGGTGGAGGCTTAGAAATTCCTATCATTCAGAAAATGGAATAGCTGGCAGCACTGTTTCGAGGTGAAGCTTATTTAATGTTTCCCTAATTAGAATCAATAGAACCCAATTTTCATTCTTGGGCTTTTGTAGAACACAGACAATCAGTCAGGCTCCAGAAATCTCCCCCAGCCACTTCCTCAGCAATGCCAGGGCCCAGTCTCTTGACACTTATCTGACAGGATCTGAAAATTAAGTTTTATAAATGTTTGTTACCAAAACACACTAATTGGATGGACTAAGGAAAATTAACACAGAGGCCTAAGATAATGAGTAATGATTTATTAGGAGTCCTCTTTTATCTCAGACCAGTGGAGCTCACTGAAATTGCTGTAATCTCCTTCAAGGTACTTGACAAGCCTCCTCCCCATTCCCCAGGTTTACGCTGAAAACCATAGATGTTTCTCTACCCTGTGGACTTACGAATGGGCTGGTGCTCATCCTTCTCTCAGTAGAGGAAATCATCAATGGTGTCAGTCAACGTTCATAGAAAATGAATGAGAAATGGCCAGTCTGGACATTTACTGAATCCAGGAAAACGAAACCTCTAATGAAATTAAGGATTAGTGTTTATTGCATTTTATTGTATTATCAGAAAGTTTTTCATTCTAATGTGCAAAATCTGCTTAATGCAGTCCTCGATTGTATTTGCAGAATGCCAAACAGCTTATGCAGGCTGAGGAGAAGATGCCAGATTGGACAATTGAAGGTATAATCAACATAATGTTTTTTGGAAAGGCAAAAGGAAACTATGCCATATGTTCACTTAAGCTTTAATTTTATGTAAAACTGGTTGTTTTTCCTTTGACATAGCTAAAATGTCCTTTCATTTACAGTTCAGGGTCTGTTTTATTTACTTAACAGATGCCCATATGCTCACATGGATGACACACAGCAGCGCCCCCTCCTGGAGAGTCCAAAAGAGGACTTTTTTTTTCCTCTTCCCCTGCAAGCTGATCAAAAATGACCTGTGTCTTTTCTAGAACTGCTCTAGCTGCAACTTCCACTGGTGAGAGAGCCCATTGTCTCTTCTGAGCCAGAGACAGCTAAATAGGAGAACTGTTTCCATTGCAGCACTTTTCAGTGCCTCGTATAAACTCTGTGCATAAACATCCTAAAATACTAGCTCTTTTGCATTACAATAAGCCCCCCACATGTGAACCTTCACGTTGCAAACCTTCAATGTCTGTCCTGAGTGAAACTGCAGCTTGCCCTCCGTCTCCTATTGCTGATGGTCCTTCAGCTCTACCATCTCCCACCGCCTCTCTTTCCACGCAGCAACTCTTCTTGCCTCTTCACTTGATGCCAGCCTCTGTATGCTAGCTGTTGTACTGTACTACTGGACTTTTCAACATAGTGTAAGATTAAAAATGTCTTCTTTATTTTTTGTGTCTGTTTTATGTGTTATTTGTGTGAAAAGTACTATAAACCTATTACTGTATAGCACTACATAGCTGTGTTAGTAGTGTACCTAGGCTAATTTTGTTGGACTTATAAACAAATTGGATGTACAAATGGGCTCTTGGAATGGAACTGGTTGGTATGTAAGGGACTTACTCTACAGCCATGAACTGATTTTTCAGAAACTGGAACACAGTTAACCACCTTGATCTATATTCTTCCTCTTTAAAAAGATGTATCTATATTCTAGTTAATGACATAGAAAACAGGGCTTGCATTTTAGCTATGTACCTGTCACCATTTTAAACAGCAACTGAACATTATCAAACTATGGGCTTTTAAAAAATAATTCATAAAGCCCATAAGGACATCTGAAATGGAACCACCAACCTATGCTTGTTATTAGTAGGACTCAATCTTGTTTTAATCTATTGCTGGCTGCTGTGTTAACCTTCCATAGCTCCAAATTAATGAGGCTCCTAATGTATTTTCATTGGGAGGTTGAACAGTCAAACTCATTTAGTTAGTGAAAACTACAAAAATCACTTTCTTGTGAAATCTGAAACTAACAGCTCCAATGAACTAATGATCATGGTATGATCTGTTTTATGTACCTCTGAAAATAAAGATAACCTGTAAATGTAAAAGTTGCACCATATAAGCTATGCCTTAGTATGCTTATGTTTCTACAAAATGACTAGGTTTAAAAAGGGGGGAGGGGTGGTAGGGGACAAGAAAGCCATAGGGGGAAAAAGATAATCAGCTGAGTTGCTATTGCTCTTCAAAGGCAGTCCCTGGGAAGAAAGCCACAGACCCCCCTACCCCGCTTAGGGGAAGAGAAGCCTCATTGGAGTCAGTAGGAATGGGCATGCCAAAACTAATGTACCTAGAGCAGCCAGCTGGGAGGATGTCGTGTGCTGGAAAGCCAGACGTGTCTGCTGTACTTACATGGCTTTTTGGCTGGCTGAACCAGCTGAGGGTTCAGGTATGGGCTGTTCTCCGCATCTATTCTGCGCTTGTACTTCTGTCGACCTCCACGTACTCTGTCAAGACGCACTCCTGTGGGCAAAGACAGGCACTAACTTACTGCTGAGGTAACAGTCTTTGGGACCAATCAAATACATAGAGGTAAACAGAGAAGAGAATGCTGAACAGTCCAGGCGGATTAGAGGAATGTTAAAAAAAAAAAAAAAGTGATAGTTAAGCCAAGATTGCTAGAGATTAGAAACCAAATCTGGAAGAGACGGCCAACCTAAAAGACAGGTATCCAAGGCCATCAAATCACCTACACACCAAAGAAAAGGCACCTTTCCTTGAGAATTAATACAAAGAAACTGGAATTTGGTGCTAATGTTTCCTCCATTAGCGTGTATTCTCCTCATCATAGGCTTCCCCGGAGGCTCAGTGGTAAAGAATCCGTCTGCAGAAGACTCAGGTTCCATCCTTGGGTCGGGAAGATCCCCTGGAGGAGGAAATGGCAACCCACTCCAGTATTCTTGCCTGGAGAATCCCGTGGACAGAGGAGCCTGGTGGGCTACAGTCCATGGGGTTTCAATAGTCGAAAACACAGCTTGGCGACTAAACAACAGTCCTCTTCATCAGTTACCCCTGAAAGCTCAGTGTGTGGGCTCGAGTAGATGGGTAGAGCCAAAGCTGTCCAACCCACCCCTGTCTATCAGAGGACTCCACAAGGACCTGTGGAAGTGAACTGAGTTGAAAACTTCCATGTGCTATAGAGAGCAGCAATCCCACACACGGGATGAGATCCAAGGACCGTTCCATGTTCTAACAACATGTCTCCGACGAAGTGTGTTATTAACATCTTGCCACACATATGTATTTTGCTTTAATTGAGAGAAAATGGAGAGTAGGTTTTGACTGAATACAGGATAGAAAGAGGAGATTCCTGAAAGAATTCAGGAGGCTATGATGGTGAAGAAGGGATTTGTTAGGAGGGCAGAGATGAAGCACGAAGCTAGAAAGAAGGCAAAAGGAGACCGACAGTAACACTTTTTCCCCAAGAATGATGGATTGGGTCAAGATTCAGAGAGGTTTTGCTGGCAGTGGATCAGCAAGATTAAGGAAAGGAACAAAAGGAAAAGAAAGGAATTAAAAAGAAAGAAATGTCTCATTTAAATGGGGGAGTGGTCAGGAAGAGCTTGATAATAACCTGGTTTCCAGTCTATAATTACAAAGTTTAGGGTAGAACCATATAAGTCTTTATCAAATAGAGACGATAACGGGAGTAAAGAGAGGGGTGAGAGATTCTTTCTGTGGTCTTAGGTTGTACCTTAGCTGATTAAAAAACAGTATTAACACTCTCCAATAATAAATTCAGCCAAACAGTTCATTGTATTTTGGTATTTCTCACACACACACAAACTATTTAGGACATAGTTTAGCAGCATTCTCAGTATTATTATTTTACCGAAGGATCTCAGTATTATTATTTTACCAGAGCTTTTAAAACACAAATAACCTCTGTAAAACTCTCAGAGGGAGATACAGACTATGCAATATTTTGCAAGCCAATGTCACAAAGATCCTGTTTCGGAAACATTTATCAATATCACATTGCACACGTGGATTGTGGGGTAACTAAGTTACATGAAACAGTCCGGGAAAGGCTGATGTGTTTCTTTGTGAATCCTGAAGGTGAATATATGCACTCAAATGTTAAAGGTGATTATCAATCCATGAGCTAAAGAAAAATACAACTTTTCATATTATCTTAATAATACCACTTCTGAGCATAGTTTAAATGAAATCAGGAGAAAACTTCAAGAGTAAGGAGAGTAGATTCAGATAAATAAACACCAAAAATTGAAGAAATTAGGTATAGTATCTAAGTATTTAGGGGCTTCCCCAGGGGCTCAGATGGTAAAGAATACGCTTACAATGCAGGAGATGAGGGTTTGATCCCTGAGTCGGGAAGATTCCCTAGGGAAGGAAATGGCAACCCAACCCACTCCAGTATTCTTGCCTGGAGAATTCCATGGACAGAGGAGTATTTAATGAAAACAGTAGTGCTAGGGAGTCACAAAGAAACTGTATTTCTTGACTGTTGCTTTTAAAGTACTTTGAGCCGATAGTAGAGTTTTACCCCTTTGATTATCTAATTTTTAATGTTCTATTTTTATTGTGTCTCTATTTACTAAAGTTTAACACTTGCTCCCTTTTCCCCTTTTTAATTCATGTTTCATGTTTTTTCATTTCTTTCTTTCCCCAAGATAGTTTTCTAATTACACAGTGTGTCCACATTTTATTTGTTCATTTTGAGATCCATTCAAATGTGTTTCATTGTAAGAGTTTAGGAAATTCAAAGCATACATAATTAAGAGTGGTATCATAGCACGTGTGGCATCGAAGTCCAACACAATGGGGAAATTAATGATTAAAGGTGTAAAGAGAAGGCAGGATGAAACAAACATAGAGAGAGAAAGACAATGGCAGACTAAAGCTAAGAAAAGGAGGAAACATTTAAAAATAACCGAAATTGTTAGAACCCATTAAGCTTGACATACTATATATAACCTTGACACTACTATATATAAAATAGATAATCAACAAGGACCTATTTTTAGCACAGGGAAATCTACTCAAGTCTATAATGATCTATACAGGAAAAGAATCTCAAAGAGTGGATATATGTATATGTATAACTGATTTAGTTTGCTGTACAGCAGAAACTAACACAACACTATAAATCAACTATACTCCAATAATTTTTTTTTAATTAAAAAAAAAAAAAACACAAGAAAGCTCATAGAATACATCTCAGTTAGGTTTTAGACTCCAAGATTTGCTTCTGGTGTTTGTCAAGACATGCATTCACCATGCTCAATATAGCCTCACACTGCTAAATGCTGAACAATACACTACATATGTTCTAATACAGGAGTCAGAGCTGGTGAGTTTCTGACAATGGATTTCGTCTGTCATGAAGGCACGTGGAAGAAGACTATGGCTGAAAGACTGGATTCGAGGTCCCAGCTGGAAACAGTTCTGACATAGCCATACATACCACACGAGAGCCATCAGTCAGCTTAGACAACTGGCCCAAGTTTATGGGGAAAGCACAACACTGAAATCACGAAGAAAAAATGAATACTCTTTACTGACACAACTTTTATTACGTATTGTGCATTATTTTTGTATTTGTAGGAACAGATCCTTTAAGTATTAAGAAATAATTTTATTACTGGGCATTTCCTTTCAACTTTGAACAATGAATTACAGAAATGCTCCCTCCAAATTTAAAAGCGTGCCCTCCCTCTTATATTTATTCTTTTTCTCCTTTTTCCTCTTTTTCTTATTTTCCCCACCCCGCCCCACCTCACTGAAGTGTGTGGATAGATAAACTACTGTCTATCCATACATCTGGACTTCCCTGGTGGCTCAGATGGTAAAGCGTCTGTCTACAATGAGGGAGACCCGGGTTCGATCCCTGGGTTGGGAAGATCCCCTGGAGAAGGAAATGGCAATCCACTCCAGTACTATTGCCTGGAAAATCCCATGGACAGAGGAGCCTGATAGGCTACAGCTATCTCATCCTTCCCACTCATCCACACATACATCTATCCACCCAACCAGCCAGCCATCCCACTGTATATAGCTCTCTAGCTTCTAAATATAAATACTCAAGCACTTTTTACATAAGCCATAGTTTCTTTATTTCCTAAAATAAAGATCAGTAGGACAAAGGATTCTTTTATGATTCGTAACTTTAGGTGAATGATATTCAGTAGATTATTATAGAGGGAAAAATTAGATATTGATGCTACTTGATTAATAATTAATACAGTTATGTAGTGAAAATTGATGGACAGTCAACAGAAAAAGTGTTCCTGCCAGGTTCAGATAACAATTAGTGGTAAAAATTTATAGAATCAATATATTTTAAAAGATCATAATAATTTAAATATGAAAATCTTATTACCATTTTAGGGTGTGAAAAGTAGGCAAATATCAATAGTTTCAACTAAAAAATATTTATACCACTTTTAACCTCTTTTCTAAATCTGGGAAATCTTTTTGTGCTGCTTGCAGTGAAATGATGATGATCTAGTTTAGCTGACTTCACACTCAGTGAAATGTTTGAACTCAAATCCTAGTAACACACCTGCAACTACTACAACATCCTAAAATTACTCATGTATTTACTCAGTTCTGCTTGAAGAAAAACATACTCAAAGGCTAAGTGCCGAAGAATTGATGCTTTTGAACTGTGGTGTTGGAGAAGACTCTTGAGAGTCCCTTGGACTGCAAGGAGATCCAACCAGTCCATTCTAAACGAGATCAGCCCTGGGATTTCTTTGGAAGGAATGATGCTAAAGCTGAAACTCCAGTGCTTTGGCCACCTCATGAGAAGAGCTGACTCATTGGAAAAGACTCTGATGCTGGGAGGGATTGGGGGCAGGAGGAGAAGGGGACGACAGAGGATGAGATGGCTGGATGGCATCACGGACTCGATGGGCATGAGTCTGAGTGAACTCCGGGAGTTGGTGATAGACAGGGAGGCCTGGTGTGCTGCGATTCATGGGATTGCAAAGAGTCGGACATGACTGAGCGACTGAACTGAACTGAACTGAAAACCAAAACCCAACCCCACCCCCACCCCAAGCCCAGGACAATCACAGAACACCCAAGTACACAAGTGGCATAGCTGTAAAACTTAAGTCAGCCTTAACTATGTCTTAAAACACGTGGACCCAGCCTCTTTAGCTGTGCATCTTTGAAAATAAACAAGCTTATTCAGCTGAGTCATAATAATGTATGCACTAAAGCTGTAAAAGTTATTTTAAAGAGTCTGATAAAACAACACTACACAGATTTCATGAAGAAGTCTACTATCAGCATATAGTTTTAAAGTTTTTCCAGAAAAATGTTTCTAACTGTAATAATATAATAATTTGTTCCTAAATACTATAGGAAGACTATGTTAAAAAAAAAAAAGCATAGTTGACAAATCAGAATGCTTTCTTTCTGGCTCTTTCATTAACTAGCTCTTGAATATTGTTGAACTCCTTAACTTTTTGCTTTCCAAATATATGAATATTAAGACAATATTCTCCCAGATATTTTGCTGCAATGATTCAATATGATATTAATATAATAATATATTTGCATGTTATACAGATACATTATTAAAATATTTTATTTTATAAATATTAAAATGCCAAGGATATTGACATTATATCAAAATTTTGTTGAAATATTATGTTACTTTATTGAAGTATATTCAGCATCATGATCATTAACTGAAAATCTACCCCGATGGAGTTTGACGGTCTACCCTGTCTCAGTTCTATAGGTCAACAGATTTGATATATGATTGAATGGTAAGATAATACAAAAGATAAAACCCCATAATGATATTATTTGATGTATAAGTGAGTACAGAAATATGGTATCTCATTCTATTTACTGCTCATCCCTGTTACTAATAATATCTCTTAGAGATTATTTTAGACTAGGTATAGAAACTAACCCAAATTCTATCCAAAAGAAAAATGCTTTCTTTGAATTTAGCTATAAACATAGAATACAAAGTTTAGAGAACTGATAATTAGTCAATTAACCTGATGCATTTCATTTAAAAGTCTTAAACTATTTCAGCAGAAACAAAGAAAAACAACCATATATATGATCTGGACCAAGAAAATCCTGATTTGCCATAAACAAACATCAATCTAATCCAAATATTTCCACTGCCAATGGCAAAGCCTGCCCCTCTACATCTTTACAATCTTAAATACAAACAGTATCTGTTGGGACTTCACTTGAAAACCATTTTTGAAAAAGTTTAAAAAAAAAAGACTTCTCTCAGGAAATAAGACACCCACAATGTTCAATGTTTGACAGGATGTGAAGTTAATTAAGGCAATTGGACTTCCTATTCATGTGGAGACTGCCATTACCCTTTTTTAAAAATAAAAGATTTTAATAGTTGGCATTACTGACTAAACAGAACGCTTCACACTGCTTCTTCTTTCAAATACTGCATGTGCCTGCATTGCCACAAGGGAATCACAAATCCCATATACTGTCAGAATTTACAAAATTGAGAAAGCGAGAATAGGGCAAGAAGGAAAAAAAAATATGCTGTGAGGCAAATAAACGCCAAAAGAAGTAAAACAGTTCAGCACAAGGCCTTCTTAGGTCAGCTAATTTTAAGTCTACATTTTATGCCCAAATGCAAATTTTTACAATATTATATAGTCCCAAGTCAAAAGTATTTTCCACATTTTTTAACAGCACAAAGTCAGAGGCATTTCATAGGACAATAAAAGTTCTCTTCAGATAATTCTACAAGGCAACCCTAGCCTGTTTGGCTAAATCAAAGACAAGGTTTTCACAATACTGTTCTGTAACAAACATTTGCTAAAAAAAAAAAACCAAAACATTAATTACACAGACCCATGGAATACTTAAGATACAGAGTCATATTAAAGTAATGATAATCTTTAAAAAGAAAGTGAAATCATTTTTTAAAAGATTAGCAACTTTAATGACTCCTAAATAAATAGCTGGATTATTTAAATATTACCAACAGGACTTGCAATCGAGGATGGGAAACAGATGGGAAAGTACTGATAAAACTTATGAAGCAATAAGGTGAAGAGAGTGGGAACTTTCTCTTCAACTATATCTCCTGATACTGCAGCTCCCTTTGCTGCAGAAGGAAATGTGGTTCCTTAAAGTTAGAAAAATAAATACCTAGGTGTGCTCTTGAATTTGCCTGAGATTTCTGTGAGGGAACCATCGCAGACAGAGGGTAGGGAAAAATCCCTTTGTGGGACTGAAGGAAAGAAGAAAAGGCAAGTCAGCAGCATCAAAACCCAGCAGAGAGAATTTTAGTGGCAGCCTCTGACGGGGTTCTCCTTCAGAACAGCATCCTTACAGAGAGTACCAGTTTTACCTAAAGTAGCTGGGTGTATTTATAGGCACCACAGTAAAAGGTGAGTGGAACTTATTTGTATATTGACACACATACTCCAGCAAGAATCTAACCATATTAAAGTACTGAGGATCGTGAGAGATAATAAAATATGCCAAGCCTTAGTTATCTGCTTACTATTATTGCCCCTTCTCTAAATAGACAGCAATGCTGCTCAACATGGCTTCATGATATAGTTCCTTTCTTCCGACTTCAGTAGTTTTTTGACTCCTGATACCCGCATCTCCCTACCAAGCAGTGTCTTCATTTCTAATGGAATAACTCAGTCTCTGTATGAAATGTCTTGGAATCAACTGGAACATCCATGGGTTATGAGAGCTTCTTCTAGGCAATGGGTTAACTTTTATGTATATGGACACACTAGATACTTATAGCAACCCTATGAGGCTATCATTATCCCATTTTACAAATGAGAAAACTGAAATTGGGAAGAGGCTGAGTCAGGAGTGGCAGCTGGGGACCATGGCTGCAGAACTCACGTCCTCAAGCACTCTGTTTATACTGCTTCTCCGTCATCAAATTCTATTTTTGGAAAAGAGTGTGTGTGCTCAGTCCCTTCAGTTGTATGAGACTCTTTGCAGCCCTAGGGACTGTAGCCCAGCAGGTCCTTTATTCATGGGATTCTCTAGGCAGGAATCCTGGAGTGGGTTGCCATGCCCTCCTCCAGGGGGTCTTCCCAACCCAGGAATCTGTATCTCTTCTATCTCCTGCATCGGCAGGCAGGTTCTTTACCACGAGTGGCACATGGGAAGCCCTTGGAAAAGCGCATGTGGTATTAATATATACTCCAAGAGCAGAAGCACAGCCAGATAAAGCCCAATTGTTGCGGTAAACAATACTTGCCTCCTGATGGGAGTATGTGTAAACAGTGGGGCAGAATGAATGAGCAAGAGATGAACACCTTTGCCCCACTGAAGGGCTGGGGCTTCTCAGGTGGTCCCAGTGGTAAAGGACCCGCCTGCCAATGCAGGAGATGGAAGAGACACAAGTTTGACTCCTAGGTTGGGAAGATTTCCTGGAGGAGGGCATGGCAACCCATTCCAGTGTTCTTTACCTGGAGAACAGGATGGACAGAGGACCCTGGCGGGCTACAGTCCATGAGTCAGACACGACTGAAGTGATTTAGTGTGTATGCACACACAAAAGGGCTAGGCATTTTGCATCTGTGACTCTGTAAAGCATCTTCACATAGAAGTTTATAGCTCTGTGACTGTAAACCAAAAATGATAAACAGATTCACTCTGCTTTTCTGCTGAGGTACAGACCCAGAGATATTTATTTCCTTGCTCCCTGTTCCTCTTTAAAACATCGGTGAAGTAAGACAAGGAGGCCATGGAGGAAAAGCAACACTCTGGCTAAGTTTTGCAGTTTAGAAGGAGACCCAGTGGTGGCTTTTCAGCTAGACTCCCCCAACCAATGGTTACATTTACATTTACTTCTGCTGGAATACCATTGCATGTCCAATACTTCGGCCACCGGATGCGAAGAGCTGACTCATTTGAAAAGACCCTGATGCTGGGAAAGACTGAGGGCAGGAAGAGAAGGGGACGACAGAGGATGAGATGGTTGATTGGCATCTCCAAGTCAACGGACATGAATTTGAGCCAATTCTGGGAGACAGTGAAAGTGAAGTCTAGTGTGCTGCAGTCCATGGGGTCACAAAGAGTGGGACACGACTTAGCGACTGAACAACAATGTGAAAACACTGTAAGATCTGCTGAAATAAAAGGGGAAAATCACACAAGGAGAGAAAATGCATATCCATTAAGCGGGCTTTTTTTTCTTTTTAACTGAGTCCTCAGTCACTAAAAGAGATAAAAGCCATGACTCACATTAAAGCTTCCTTGCTCTACAGATGAATTAACAATTAGCAAGGGGAAGTCTTTCGTTTTGGTCTCCTGATAGCTATCTGGACTATTAAACATGTGAGCCTTGCATAGGAAATTACAGAGGCTTCCCTCTGTTGCAGATTTAAGCTGCAACCAAAATACATTTGCAGATTTCTGCACCTAGGACACAGCCACAAAGAAGTCCCTCCTTCTTTTTTTTTTTTTTTTTCAGGGTGCAATTCACTGCTTTTAGCTGGTTCTGAGGCATCTGTGCTAAGTTTATAATCTGGGTGATAGCTGAAATAAAAATCACAGAAAGCTGAAATAGTCATAGTTTACAAAATACTTTGCAGGGAAAATATGATTCCACCAAGGGACCCAAGTTCCTTCATCTGAAGCATGGAGCCCTAATCTATGACACATACAAGTACAAATTAGGTCATCTGCAACAGGTGACAAGTTTTAATTGAATGTCTTCTGTCTGCAATTCTGACAAAAGGTGAATGGAAATAAATGAGTCTGGCAAGAACGGCCCTGAGCCTTACAAAACCCAATATCTCATTATTTTTAAACAGCTATCTATAAACTGATGCTGACAAGCCTTGAACCTTTTTATTTCTGCTCAAGATGAGGTGGTGTGCAGGGAAGAAAAAAAAAGGGAAAGAAAAAGGGGCATCTAGAACATTACATTAAACATGCAATACCTACCATTATTACTTCCCCAACATAATTAAAGGAAATCTCCTATTCAAAAGGCACTATTTCTTACTTTGCTTGATGTCAGAGAGGAAGAGAGACAGCATGCTTGCCTTGCATTTGCTTAAACATAGAGACTGCCTTTAAGGAAAAAAAAAGAAAATCTTCCCTTTCTTTCTTTTTGGCCTGTTAAAAATTTCATAAACTATTCAAAGAGATATTACGGTGGCGTAAACCTATCTAAACTCTATGTTGTCTGGTTACTGTTAAATATTGGTGACTTCCTTTTACCCTTTTCAAAATTGCCTTCTCCTGTGAATAAAGTTGTGAATTAGCAGGTAAAGACATGAAATGTGGTTGCACATCACCATCAAGAAAAGTGATTCTACTAATCTACAATTAAATTTGACACTGGCAGCAATAAGTTTAACACAATAATAACAGTAATAACAGTGCACAGTACCCCATGGGGATGCTCTGTAAACAGAAGCACAAATATTATTTATGCAAAATTCAATGCCCTGTAAAAATGAATTAAATATGAAATCAACCAAGCTGGTTTATAAGTTGCAGGTTGAGAGCCATAGTCACTGTGTTTCATTCAATGGAGAGGAAGTCAGTGGAGACCAAAAAACCAGACATGGATTTCAAAGAGAATACAGGCTTTAGGAGAAAAAAAATAAATGAGTGACAGAGAAAGATGGTGGTAAGTCAGGAGGCCATTTGGTTTTTGTATGTATGATTCTAGATCACGTGGGCAACCAAGGTAGAGTTTATGAAGCTCAAAAGAGAAGCTGACTGTAATGAATCTGCCTGCAATGCAAATCCCTGGGTTGGGAAGATTCTCTAGAGAAGGGAATGGCAACACACTCCAGTATTCCTGCCTGGAGAATCCCATGGATAGAGGAGCTGGTGGGCTGCAGTCCATGGGGTCTCAAAGAGTTGGACAGGACTGAGTGACCAACATTTTCACTTTTCACTTGGTGACTTTAGTGGGGAGAACTTGAAGGCCTGGCCAATTTGTTAGGAACTCAGAAAAAATAATAAAAATGCTTTACCAGGGCAGGCTGCAAGTTAAATTGCTTCAGCTATGTCTGACTCTTTGAGACTCCATGTACTGCAGCCTGCCAGGCTCCTCTGTCCATAGGATTCTCCCATAAGAACTCTGGAGTGGGTTGCCATTTCCTCCTCCAGAGGATTTTCCTGACCCAGGCTCAAACAGAAATTTCAAGAGCCAACTATAAGATACCAAAGTGACACATGACGCTTAATATTTTTCCACTGCTATGATCTGGCAAAATTGAGATTGGATATAAAGTAAAGCTAGCAGAAGGAACATATGTCTGGGTTGTGTGAAAAAGAATTATACCTAAAGCATAAAATACATAGGAAAAAAATCAGTAGAGATCAAATGTTAATTTAATGTATACACACTGAAATTTCATATCAGTGAGACATTTTCTTGCGACCATGTGACATTTCTTATGATATTGGCAGCAATGAGTTTAATAGAGTAATAATAGTAATAACAATACACAGAACTCCATGGGGATTCTGTGTGTAAACAGAAACACAAAGAAAATTTATGCAAAATTCAGTACCCTGTAAAAAAGAATTAAATATGAAATTAAGCTGGTATTCAAGTAGCTGGAATGTGAACCATAGTCACTGCATAATATTCAAATAGAGAGGTACACAGTGGAGTTCAAGGGCCTCACCATAGGTTTTTAGTGGAGTAAACAAGAAGTGCCATGGGCTGAATGTTTGTTTTCCCCCAAAGTTCATATGTTGAAACTGAATCCCCCAAGTGACAGTATCTGGAAGTGAGGCCTTTGTGGTGATTAGATCATGAAGGTGTAGCCCTCATGATGGGACGAGTGCTCCTATAAAAAAGATTTCAGGGGACTTTCCTGGTGGTCTAGTGGTTAAGACTCGGCCTTTTCGATGGGCTGGGGTTAGATCCCTAGTCGGCAAACTAAGGTCCGCATGCCCAGAGAGCTCTCAAGAAAACCTCACTGAACGTTGAATCTGCCAGGGCCTTGATCTTGGACTTCTCAGTCTCTGGAAATGCGAGAAATAAGTTGCTCTTCTTTATAAGCCACCCAGTCTATGGTATCATGGTATAGTACCCCAAATGGACTAAAACAAGAAGAAATGAAGAAAAAAATTTAAGAAAGACTCGGCCATAAGAAAGGATGAAATAATGCCATTTGCAGCAACATGGATGGGTCTAGAGACTGTCCTACTAAGTGAAATAAGTCAGAAAGAGAAAGACAAATACCATACGATATCACTTTTATGTGGAATCTAAAATATGACACAAATCAATTTATATATGAAACAGAAAAGACTCACAGACATAAAGAACAGAATTGTGGCTTCCAAAGGGCATGGGGAGTGTTGGAGAGAAGGAATGGGGGTTTAGGGGCAGCAGATGTAAACTATTACATCTAGAATGGATAAACAAGGTCCTATTGTGTAGCACAGGGAACTATATATATATACACACACACGCATATATACACACACGCACACACAAATAACATACATATATGGTGGTTTAGTCAATAAGTCATGTTCGCCTCTTGCAACCCCATGACTATCAGACTAGTCTATGAGACTTCTCTGCCCATAGAATTTCCCAGGCAAGAATACTGGAGTCGGTTGCCACTTCCTTCTCCAGGGGATCTTCTCAACTCAGGGATTAAACCCAGATCGCCTGCAACTCAGGTGGATTCTTTACTGGCTGAGCCACCAGGAAACATAACATACATACACTTATATATAACTGAACAATATATATAACATATATATATAACTGCATAATTTTGCTGTATAATAGAAAGTAATGTAACACTGGAAATCAACTATACTTCAGTAAAATTTTTCAAAAGGAGGGAGATAGAGAGATACTCTACAATGGATTGATTCAACGTCTAATATGAAATTTAAAAATACAATAGTTTCCCATATGCTTCTCATCCAAATCTATGTACCATTACTAACCCCCATTCATCTGCCAACTATGCTAATTTGGAGGAAAATTAATGGAAAATAAGAAAAGAAAACCAAGAGATAGTATGAGTGAATGGTCTAAGCCTTGCAGAAGTACAGACATGGAGAAGATGGCATGGTGGATTTAGAATACACTTCCAGCAGCCTGGGTCCACAAGGGCACATGGAATTCAGTTTTCCTCCCCTAAAGTTGACAAATTAGACTATTGAGGAATTTAAGACCTCATGAGAAAAACTAGGGTAGAATAATCATGAGTGGCAGTGATAATAAAAAAGCACTTATACATAAGTGATATATTCACTAAAATAAAGACAAATATGAAAAGACTATTAATGACAGACACACTAAATAAGTCATGTTTCCTGTACAATTAGTTTCCATTTATCATCCTTTGATCTCTGGAATATTTTTAGTATCTTCCTTCTACCTAGTTTTAGCAAGATAACTATAAATTCAGTTTGAATTGCTGTAGATAATACATGTATGAAAAGACATTTTTAAAAAAATCTGTTTTTTAAACCAAATGTTCACTGACACACTTATGCTACCATTTTGGGAACTGAAGTCTTAAGCAGGTGCTATTCCAGATTCATGCTTAATGAATGTTAAAGATTTGGGGGAGAGTGATGCATAAGCAAATATAAATATAAACATATCAAGACTTTCAGTCAAGGAAAAAAAACAGTGAAGAAAGCGCTTATTCTGAGGCCAGTAAGAAAACTGTACATTTAAAGCACAGTGGCGGGGTGAGGTCCATGGGCTGTACTTTTGTTCTTATATTAGGATGTATGAAGAGTGTGTAAAAAAAAAAAAAAAAGACAGGAAAGACCAATTAAATTTCCATGTGCCAAATACAGTGGGTCTTGGCTGAGGAAAGCCTGTATCCGTACCAGATCATAAATTTCCTGAAAGACTTCCCTGTGTGTAGTTGTTATAGGAGGGGCTAGCTGAAGGTACTGCCAGAATACCCAGAATGGCCCACAAGGCCAGGAAGAACTTTGAAATCCTAAAGGTGCCAAGAAATGAAGAACAGGCTTTTCTAAGCACAGGCAGCTCAAGGCTAGATGTTGGGAGTTAAGCATCTTAACTGTCACTGCCTCACATGGAACGCAGTAGAATTTCCCATGAAAATCTCCTTGCAGTATTCCAAACACATCTTCTTATTCTTTCCTGTCACAGGTTCACTCTACATTTTTATATTATTCTATTTCTTTAAATTTATTTGGCTGTGCTGGGTCTTAACTGCAGCACGCTGTATCTTTAGTTGTGGTGTGCACGTTTAGTCGCTCAGTTGTGTCTGACTCTTTTGCAACCCCATGGACTGTAGCCTGCCAGGCTCCTCTCTGTCCATGAGGCTCTCCAGGCAAGAATACTGGAGTGGGTTGCCATTTCCTTCTCCGGGGTGGGGGGTCTTCCTAACCCAGGGATAGAACCCGCATCTTTTGTGTCTCCTGCATTGCAGGCAAATTGCAGACCCACTGGGGAAGCGCTTCAGTTGCAGCATGTGGGATCTAGTTCCCTGATCAGAGATTAAACCTGGGCCCCCTGCATTGGGAGTCTGGAGTTTTAACCACTGGGCAACCAGGGAAATCCCATTTCTCTATATTTTTAAAAACACAATCTAGGTTAAACTCAAACTTTAAAATATTTTATCTATTATGTATGTTCATAAATTCATCAAAAAGTTGAGGGTGAGGTCATGGTGAGAAATGACACTCTAATTGAAACAGCTTCAAAGGATCAAAATACAGTCAGATGATTTTGATGTACATTTTAATAGCATGTTGCCCTGTCACTGCCCTTGTAGTGTACGTCACACAGAAGACACTCAAAAATACTAAGTGAATAAAATTTACAACGTGCTTTATAGCCATGTACTAATCAGGGTCTTTTTTTTTTTTTTTCTTTTGATATTTCTAAACCTAGAATGTAAACACAGAAAGATAAGGACCTCTTGTCATTTCTCGCAGTAATTCTTATTTATCATGTCTTTCTTAACTAATATATTGTTTAGAAAGGTACAGAAAGCTTGACAGTGGCTAAATAGCATGAAGCAATTAAAAAAAGAGTTGTTCAAAGGTGTGTGCATGCATTTTGAGTCATTTCAGTCATGTCCAACTCTTTTTGACCCTATGGACTGTAGTCTGCCAGGCTCCTTTGTCTGTGGGATTCTCTAGGCAAGAACACTGGAGGGAGTTGTCATGCCCTCCTCCAGGGGATCTGCCTGACCCAGGGACTGAACCCATTCCTCTTGTGTCTCCTGCATCCGCAGGTGGGTTCTTTACCACTAGCGCCATCTGGAAAGCCTTCTTTTGAAAGGGAGGACATCTAAATTGAATTTTTCAATATTCATCCTTGTAATATAAGAGGAAACAGCATTTGATTTACTGGGAAAACCTGAGATAAATATTAAGAAAAATTAACTCATAGGAATTATATTTAGATTCCAAATATTGAGCAAGAAAGGGCAAGGTCCCTATACTTGGGAAATTTGATAAATGAAGAAAACCATTCTCTTTCCGAGACATTTTTATTGCTCTCTAGTCTGGAAGCAGATGAATGAATGTGATCACGTGTTAAGCTCTCTTCCAGTTCTAAGACTCTATGAATGAAATGGTATACTTAAAAAGATGGAATTGACCCACAGATTCAGAGTACAGAAACTGCCTTGGCAGTGGGAAGCATCAACATACTTCATATCTTAAATCAGGAAGACCAGAGCCAAATGGATAGCATTAATGAACCAGAAGAGCAGAAGGTTTTCTGGCACAGGCCTCAGCCTTCCCCTTTCACTGACCTTGGCCAAATGCATTTCCTTTTGTTCTTGACAATAATACAGCAAATAAAGTGCCCATGTTTGAAAAGCGCTTCTAGCTTATTACTGCATTAGGAAAAGATCAATGCCTGTTGCATATGCCTGTGCAGACTGAAGGATGGAAAATTAGAAACAGCTTCAGATTTGTGAGCACTATACTATAGAGAGACTAGATTATGCTAAGGAGAGGACAATATGACCTAATAATGGAGATTAAGAAAATGACCAATGAGCAGCTAATACCTATTCTGGTACTTAAGTGAATTTCATCTGGAGTTTCAAAATAAAAAGGCATTTGGCTAAATAGGATCAGGTTTCAGTAAATATGCTACAATGAGTAATGTTTCATCTAAACATCTATAGTCTTCCTTTTAGGGATTCCCTGGTGACTCAGTCAGTAAAGAGCTTGCCTGCAATGCAGGAGACCCAGGTTTGATCCCTGGGTTGAGAAGATCCCTTGGAGAAGGGAATAGCAATCCACACCAATATTCTTGCCTGGAAAATTCCGAGGACAGAGGAGCCTGGAGGGCTACAGTCCGTGCGGTCACAAAGAACTGGACACAAGTGAACGACTAACACAAACACACACATATATATACACAGAAATTATAGCTATATATCATGTATAAATACACATATACATAAATACATATAGAAATAGATATGTGCATACACGCTCAGTGGAATCTGATTCTTTGCGACTTCATGGAATGTAACCCACCAGGCTCCTCTCTCCATGGGGTTTCCCAGGCAAGAATATGGAATGAGTTGCCGTTTCCTTCTCCAGGGGATCTTCCTGACCCAGGGATCAAACCTGTGTTTCTTGCATCTCCTGCACTGCAGGCAGATTCTTTACCACTGAGCCACCTGGGAACCCCTATTTAGAAATAGATAAATACACACAAATTCTAAATCCATAATATACAGTTCAATTTCTTTACCTTCTTGATAATGATCTGGCAGGTCTAATGACTCTGTGGCAATTATTTATTTGCAAGATTTTTCCATTCAAAGAAAACCCATGTTACATGAGTTTGTATTGATGTTTTTATATCAGGAGTTGCAAATTCAAACAACTACAGGGACTCTCGATGTAAAGTGAAGAAGTGAATGGACTGTGTGTTAAAAAAAAAATAAGGAGGACGTGCTGTGGTGACCCAGAGACCACTGGTCCCACCATGTACACAGTCCCTCCCAGCACCCCTATGATGTTGCCTTGTGGGTGTGTAGGTGCATCCGAATGGAAGGCCAGCATTATCAGTTTCCAGTTCCAAAAGCAGCCAGCAATCTGGATCCTTACATAAAATTACCCAATGATTACATGTTCACACCAATTTTTAGCTAATCAGTGGCCCTCAGGATGCCAAATTATAGTCTTTGGTTTATCTTCTTTAACACAGGGGCCATTTGTTAGAAGTTCCCTGATAGAAGTCAACTCTGACAGCTGGCTGATTAAACTGATCATATTATAAGTTGGTAGCTATTTAGAAATTTTATTTAGGCCTTCCTTATATATGAGCATAACTGAATTGCTTAAATTGTTTGATAGGCTATATTCCGAAATTCTAATTGAAAAATGCTATTATCCACAGGCACAGAAAACAAATTTTTGGTTACCGAAGAGAAAAGGAAGTAGAGGGATAAATTAGGAGTTTGGGATTAACATACACACACTGCTGCTGCTGCTGCTAAGTCACTTCAGTCGTGTCCAACTCTGCGTGACCCCATTGATGGCAGCTCACCAGGCTCCCCCGTCCCTGGGGTTCTCCAGGCAAGAACACTGGAGTGGGTTGCCATTTCCTTCTCCAATGTACATAAAATACAGAACTAACAATGATCTACTGTGTAACACAGGGAACTCTACTCAATATTTTATAATAATCTATAAGGGAAAATAATCTGAAAAATAATATATATATATACATGCAAATATATACATATGTGCATAACTGAATCACTTTGCTGTACACCAGAAACTAACACAACACTGTAAATCAATTATACTTCAGTAAAAAAAAAAAAATTTAAAAAATGCTATCTAGTAGGCTTTTAGGTGTAATAATGTATAAAATATAAGGATTCTGATTAGAAATCATTTCAAACAATAGTAAAAAGTTAATCATCTATACCCACACAAAGCACCTGTCAGTTAAGAATGCTGACATGTTTTGATCCACATAAGCCCTCTTAAAGAATCTTGCTTAAATAAGCACAAGTCTCCATGGCTGTTTATAGTAAATGGCAGTGAAGGCTTTCCTTAAATTCATCCATCATGTTTACAAAATATCTTGACTTTAGGAAGGAATATCTTTCTGCCTAGCAAAATCTGTTGGAACCTGCAAAGTCAACTCTTATAATACAATTGGTGTGTCACGACTGTCACTAAGATGACACCAAATTAATCATTATTGGGAATTAGCTGACAAAGAACTGCTCTTCTGTTGGCCTAGACCCTTCCTCCCCCAACTTTTTGTGTGATATGGAAGAGAGGGTCTTCGATGTGAAACAAGAGTAAAATACGCTGAACACCTTTTCGAACTGTCTTAGTAGGAATTTGGTTTTAGTAATGATTTCTTTGGTTTGGTAGATCACCAAACACAATGGACTAGAAGATGCTGCTGACAGCTGGAGGGGGTGGGTGTCAGTGGGAGATGGCCAAGATCGTGTTACTCTCAAAGATGCTGTAAGAGAAATGAAAGGAAAGAAACTAAATTTCAAAAGACTAGAGAGTTTAAAAAATAAAACCTCTATGATTAAAAGAAGGTACTAAAAATCACTTAATCATTAACTCTTTAAAAATACATGGGGGGGAAGAAGTGAGTCTTTCAAACGATCATGTCACACACTCGACAACCAGCAGTAATATGTCACTGAAGCCAGGATCAAATAAAATATAAACTTATTCATAACAGAGAGAAGTCAAATCTGTACACCTGCTGAACGAAATGGTTATTCCCTGATTCTCATCAACACCAAACCACTCATGCAACATGAGCCTCTGACAGAGAGTTAAGGGTTTCCTCTAACTCTTCCTATTTCAGAAACTCACTTTTACAAGTGTCTCATCTTTGCTGCCATCAAGAGAACTGGATAGGAATCCCCTGGAAGTTGTCATCTAAGTTCCCTAATAATCAAGAAGGCTGTTACTGGGTAGCATGACCACCACCACCACGTCCTACCCACTACCCACAAGGGCTTCTTTGGCTTTCCTCTTCAGCACACAGGGTCCTTAATGGCCAAGGAAGTGGAAGACCTTGAAACTGAATTCAAGTCAAGACATGGCAGGTGGAGAAAGCGTAGTAACTGGGCCACCAAAGAAGCCCAAGAACACACTTAAATGTCATAGTAACATTTCCATCACATTGTTGAGACTGGAAGAAGTACAACACTTAGATTCCAAAAAAAAATTTAGATAGCCATATATGTTGGTTTACTCATGCCTTTAACCGAATCCTAATAGACAGTCAATATAGATAAAGACTTTATGTGATTTTGGGTGGAGGTGAGGAACCACAGCAAAGTCATTCTTCTCATTCTTCCTACTTCTCTCATCTGGCTACCTGATTTAATTTTATATGTATTATATTCATACACACATACACACATACACACACACACACACACACACACACACACACTCCAGGCAAGGATACGGGAGTGGGTTGTCATTTCCATCTCCAGGGGATCTTCCTGACCCAGGGATTGAACCTGTGTCTTCTGCATTGGCAAGGAGATTCTTTATCACTCAGCCACCAGGGAAGCCCATACATACACACACACACACACATATATGTGTGTATATTTAGGACTGGTCAGATCTTTTTTAAAATAATTGATATGTTCTATAAATCAATGAACCTTGTTGTTAAAAACATGCTATAAATGGGAAAAATATAAGCTTTTCTGAGCATTCCTTGCTTGGCTATTACTGAAATGATTTCCCAAATTTCAAATAATTTTCCAGCTCTGATAATAATCTGTATATCTTAAAAATGTTTACATCACTTCATGTGTTTTACACGCTATTTACAAAAGTAATACCAAAAGTACTGGTTAATATTAAAATGCAAAAAAATAGAGCTCAACTCAATAATTCTCTGCATATCTGTCCATAATATGATGTAGTTTTTACTGCTGGGGATATAATTCAAGAATATCTACATATCATGGAGTTGTTTTAAGACCAGCTGTATGCTGAATACTTGAAAGATCTCATGGTATCAAACACACTCATTAAATGTTCATTGGTAACATTGTTAAGAATGAAAAGAAATATAACGGGGATTATTTTAGTCATTGGTTCTAATAAAATGACAGTTCATTTATCCATCAACATGTATTCAGTCCCAAATTGAGATAAGTTTTAAAAGTTAATTAAGATACAGAAGAGACCTTGTATGAAGGTAAAAATAAATCATCTACAGAAAAGAATGCTTAGTTTTCTGTTTCCCTGATATTTATTATAGATTTTCTTTTTCAAGACTGAGGTACACTTAAAGAAAATGGGAAAATTAAAAATGTGAGATGGACTCTTGTACTGCCTCATTTAGTAAACGTGTTAATGTGTGCTGAATTTTTTGTGAAGTCGTTAACATAGGATTACACTGAACACTGTACTATCTCCATATTTCAATCACGTGTTGCATGTTTAACAAAACAAGGTGGGCCAATCTGGATTTGGAATACAATGTTGTAAAATTTTTCTTGAAATCAAGGAGTTAATTAAGCCCAAAACAAAGGAGAAATAAATTCTAAAATAGTCCCTGAAAAAAAATGAAGGAGGGAATCGGGTTTTTGAGGAAAACAAAATATATTTTCAGAAATGGGATGTTAATTACATCAAATAATATCCAAATAGATGTTTGTGAACAGTTGTGCATAATTTTAAACCATAACACATTGCTATTAATGTAACAGAAATAGAAATATAGGATCAATTACATAAATTTTATCAATTCAATGTCTGAATTCAATGAACATACATAAAAATAAAGCTATTTTATATTTTTAAAGTTTTTACTTTTTTTCAAGAAATTCCAGTAACAATATTCCACTTTTCATATAGTGAAATATGAATATATACAAAAGATAATTCAGAACCACATTAACAATTCCTAAAACTGAAAATTCAAACCTGTCCAACTTTTCCACTTTCCTATCTGGTCTAAGTATAATTTCTGAAGCTGCCTGGGTTTCAGCTTCTTTAGCAAAACAAACTTTAGCACAATCTTTCAAAATTCTGGAATAAAGATTGCTTTTAAAACATTTTGAAAAGAAGAACTTCAAAAGATAGTTTTGCCACAGATGAAATATCTGTGGTTTTGAAAACCAATAATCAGTGTTTTCTTTTAAAGACAATTAGTGGTAAAGTTAAGAGGTACATTAACTTTGGCCATTAGAGGGATGTGTCATTTTTAAAATACATCACCTAATAATGTGCAACTGTTAACTGAAATTATAAAAATCTCAATGCCAACTTCTGCTTGTCCAAGGAATCTAATAGCCAAAGTAACTATGGGGTTTCCAAATCTTCCTTTATTAGCACTGTTGCAACACTTGAGACATTTTATCCTACTTATAATTTCTATATATGCTGTCTAAACAATACACATATGATTATCCAAGTTTTAAAAAACACTATCATATTACTTATTGATACTACAATATAGACGAGGTATTATAAATCTCATACAAATAGTATACTGGCAATGGAAATAAAGTAACTATATAACTACTAGAAAATTCAAACAGACATTCTATGGAATTCTAAGCAAGAAAACCATTTTTGAAAAACTATATCTAATTCCGCAATCTATAATTATGCTTCAAATCAATGCTTTGGACCAAAATGAAATTATATTCAGAAATTCTAATGAAAATCTACACCTCGATTGCAATGTGCCCCCTCCAAAATTTTAAAAGAAAACAGTAGCAATTTTACTGTAATCTGATGAAGAAGCATTTAGACCTTTGGGGAAGGAGTTAATGAATTATAGATCTGAAACCGAGTTCCATGGATTCACTATGGACTTTCATTCTAATAGTTAAAGTACATGTCTATCAAATTGCTCATGAGGACAAATTTATGGAAAATAACCAAGAGGAAAAGCTTTGTTCTTATTAAGAAACATGAATATGTATGTAATTTTAGCCAGACTAAATTAACCCAAAAATGAATAAATAAAAAAAAAAAGGACAATAATTGTCACCAGAGAAGGCTTGTTTCCCTTCCTGCTCTTACAAAAGCATCTATGTTTAGAGTTTCAAAAAAGAACTCATCATTTTGAATAAAACTGCTTGGAAAGAGACAAAAGAAAAAGAATATGAGAGGAAACCATTATGGAGTGAGAAACAAGCACAGTGTCTCCCCCTTAGTAATCAACCTGTTTAAAGCAGGGATAGCCTGCAGGCTTGCTATGAACATTGTACATGATAATTAGTGCGCGTGCAAGTAGTATGCTATTGCCGAGGTGTGTCCGCTTCCTAAGCACGACTCTATTTAGAAAGGTTACACTGAGTCATCAATCCAAGTTCTACGTTAAGCATCTTCTGAAACTGCATGAATTCTGAAAAGAGTAAAATCCCATTTTAGCAGCAACAGTACAAATATGAAATGAACGTGCAATGTATCACAGATAGTTGTGCAAATTCTTCCCCATCTTTGTGGGCATGCTATGTTTACATGTCTTCTTCCTGGCAAATGCTCAATCATCGATTCATCCGAACCAATATCTACACATAAGTGGATTATATCTGTGATTTTTGTTTTTGCTTTCAATCTAATGGGGTCTTCCCAGATGGGGCTAGTGGGAAAGAACCCATTTGCCAATGCAAGAGATGTTAAGAGACATGGGTTCAATCCCTGGGCTGGGAAGATCCCCTGGAGGAGGGCATGGCAATCCACTCCAGGATTCGTGCCTAGAGAATTCCATGGACAGAGGAGCCTGGCAGGCTTCGGTCCACAGGGTGGCAAAGAGTTGCAGACTACTGAAGTGACTTCATGCACTAATGGTTTAATTTGATTGATGTTTGCTCATGATTAGGGATTTTAGAATGTAAAATCAGTGCCATTTGAGTTTAGCAGACATGCAAAATTATACTGCTGTTATCTCTCTCTTCTTCTTAGGCTACTATTCCTTCTATAACCTTTTAATATATGAAGACCTGAAAGTGAGGAACTCATACATCAAACAACAAACAAAACCAGGCAATGTGGTTCATTTCTGTTAAAAAATTAATTATTATGATTTAACTTTGACATTGCCTTATATAAAATAGAAATAACTATAATTTTCATTTTTAAATTAAATAAATTTAATTTAATATAACACCCTTTATATTCCAGACATTTCAAATATATCAATCAACTCTCCCTCAAAGACTTTGGAATACAGTAAGCAAAAACACCCAAGTGAATTATTAATGTTTACAGAGCACTTTCACGGATATCATCTCATTAATTCCTAACAGTGCTATAAACACAGGATTGATATTTCCAATTTGTAGAGTCAGAGGAGACAAGCAACTTGTGATCAAGATCTTGGACTTATATTTCTAATTCCAAGTGCTCCTTAAACTACTGTGAGTATGTGTGTGTGTGTGTGTATGTATTATATATAATCTTCATTTTCCAAACTCAATGAATTTATTTAAAAAGTTTAAAAATAGAAAAAGTAAAAAATAAAGAACAGTAGATAATATACCCATTACTCTCCCCAGCCCCTTCCTCCCAAAACAGACACTTTGAGTAGCTCCTGGATCCTTTTCTGAGACCTTACAGGCAATGGGAACAAAGAGAAGGGCAAGTTTAAGACTGGCAATGTGGCAGGGGAAGAGAAAACAGGGTCAAAGAAGAGCCAAAATCTGGATCCTAAAGGAAAAAACAGTGCTCTTGGCCAAAATGGGGGAACCAGATGAGGGAATTGGTTTCAAAACAAAGATATGAAGTATGGTGTTATGCCTGTTAAGCTTAAGATGATTTGGGGAAATCCATGGTATAGCACACAGAACTCAAAACTGAAATTCAAGTCAGAACTCAGAGCTGGTGGCGTAAACTTGAGCCCCAATGCAGACATGTAAAAATATAAATGCAGATTTGCTTTTCAGAAAGTAGAATGGAATGGAAGGGCAAGGAGCAATCTTTGAAACTTCTCATAAATACAGTGAAGAAACAATAAGTGAAATGAGATGAAGGAAACTAGGAATGGTGATTTCAAAAGTAGGAGGGGAAAAATTGTACATTAATTGAGGGAGAACAAACCATTAGGAGGTGGGATTCCTACAAGCTTAGCAAAATGAATGGGGATAGTAAAATTGAAGAAATTATATAATATCAACTTAAGGAACACATGTCAATATTACTGTAAGTTATGATAAAACTGAGTATCTTAAACTAAGTGTGAATGTATAGTCCTTCAAGATATTTGTAAATCAACTGTGATGAAAATAAGGGCTTCCTAGAGGGCTCAGTAAGGTAAAGAACCTGCCTGCAATACAGGAGATGCTGGAGATATGGGTTTGATTCTTGTGTTGGCCAGATCCCCTGGAAGAGGGTATGGCAACCCACTCCGGTATTCTTACCTGAAGAATCCCACGGACAGAGGAGCCTGGTGGGCTACAGTCCATAGGTCACAAAAAATCAGACATGACTGAATCAACTAAGCACAGCACACACAGTAGATGAAAATATATGCAGTATTACAGATTCTTATCTAAACCAAAACTCTCCTAAAGGCAGTCATTATTAATAGCATGACTAATATAATGCATCATACCCAAAGGGAAGGGACATTAGTATATCCTATCGTACTGCTCTGTTTGTGTCTGTGTAGATGTGTGTGGATGTGTTTAGTGTTTGAGTTGTAATATATCTTTGCATTTTCTTTAACACACTGTAAAAAAAAAAAAAAAAAAGAGCAGACCAGAGTAAAAGGGGGTAAATATCAACACAATTAAACTGTACGAATTTTAACAATCTTACATCTTTTACAAAAACCACAAAGCTCTATGCTACCAACAGTTCTAAGGTCCAAGAGACTGAATTAATTTTTCTATTTCTATTATTTTTTAAGTTAAACCATTCCAAACCCCAATCTCACATGAAATATCACTCTAGAGTACTCTGAAGATTATGAACTTAAAGAACTGTACAATCCACACTGATTTGGATGTTGTTTATGTTAAGGATGGGCAAAAGAGTTTGGATAAACCCATAAAAAGGAGCTGAAATTAGCTACTCTCCTCTATGGAGTAAGGAAGTAAAGCCTCCTGCAATCTTACACCAGGTAAAACTGTGCTTCACTTACAAAGCCCATCGATATGTTTTCTGGGCTAAAGATCCTGTTATGGATTTTCGGAGAAAATGAAAGCAGAGGGCAGCAGAAGTGGTTCTAATGATGAAAATCCAAGACTGAATATTACCCTGTGATTTCAAGCCTTTATATAGGAACAGTATTGCCTGATCCCTCACTGGGGAGCATGGAAGAGTAACAGAACTAAAAACCCAACTTCATTTTACCTAAGAGAGTACAGGCCACAGACAGCGTTGCCATCAGACCCGCGTTCAGTAACTAGGCGTGGGATGATAGCACATGTCCCTTTTTTGTCCCAAAGTCTATGATGCTTTAGCTTCAGGATGAGGGCTCTTGGTCAGGAAGGCCAAACCTTGATTAGAAATTTGGAACTTTCAACCCCACAGCCCTACACACAACTTCCAGGGAGCAGATAGGGCTACAGATTGAATTAGTTGCCAATGGCCAATAATTCAATCAGTCGTGATTATGTCATGGAAACCTCCATGAAATACTCTAAAAACGGGACTCAGTTTGGAGAGCCTCCAAGCTGGTAAATATCACAGTGCTGGGAGGACAGAGCATTCAGAGAGGGCATAGAAGCTCTGAAACCCTGCCCATCCCTCACTCTATGCCTATTTCCCATTTGCTATTCTTCAAGTATATTCTTTATAAGAACCCAAAAACAGTAAGTGCAGTTCCTTCCTGAGTTCCATGTGCCTTTCCAGGAAATTATCAAACCTGAGGATGGTCATTGAGACCATGGGACTCTGTGTGCTGCTTTTTGCTTCATGAAGCACTTCATCGACCTTACGTCGCTGGATTGTCATATCCACTCTAAGAGTTAAGTATTGTGCTTTCCTGTTTTACAAATGAGGAAACTGAGGCAGCTTCAATCCATCACAGGGTGGTGGATCACAGTTACCACACTTACATGAGTATCACATGGTTGCCTTCCTTACATACAAGGAACTGTCTGCATCCAGCATTATTTAAAAAAAAAAAAAAAGTCATTTAAACAAAGAACTGCCACTGAAATAAGCTGGTATTGTTCAGATTGCTCAATCCAAATGAATAACAGTCACTATGCCATCTCAATTAACGTACGGAAGGCTATAGTCATTTATCTTCTTTTCCATTGTTGCTTAGCTTTTTAACTAAAAGGGACGGTCCTTTATTGTTAATTGTGATTTTTTTTTAAGAAGTAGAAAGAAAAAAAAAAGAAAATGAACAAAATCAATTATGGTTGTTGGTGAATTTCATATATCTGAGGCCCAACTTTACTGTTTTAATTAAATGGAAATATAGGCCCATTGTTCGAAAAACATTAAAAGATAATTCCAGCGCTGACACTGACCCTCCCCCATGCCCCAACCTTGTCTTTTTAAAGGGGAACACCTATGACAACCAGGCCGAGCACTGCCTGGAAGACTGAATGCTGATAATGGCCAAGAGTAAATAACTATCTGCATCTTAATTATTCCCCTAAAAAGCCAACTAATTATAAGTCAACCACCTGGTACATTTCAATAAAGTTAGTAAATTATCTAAAGTCATTCGATAGAGTTCACAGATTTGAAATCAAAGTATCTATGGGTAAGTCTGAATAAATTCCCAGTGAGTGATTCTACGATTTATTCTACTCACACTGACTGAATCTTACTAGGAGTTTGTATCCTGAAACACAAGGAAAATCTCTTAAAACTGGTGTGTGTGCGCCCATGCTTAGTCGCCAAGTCCTGTCCAAGTCTTTATATCGCCATGGACTGTAGCCTGCCAGGCTCCTCTGTCCACGCAATTTTCCAGGCAAGAATACCAGAGTGGCTTACCATTTCCTTTTCTGGGGGATCTTCCTGACTGAGGGATTGAACCTGTATCTCTTGTCTCCTGCATAGGCAGGCAGATTCTTTACCACTGAGTCCACCAGGGAAGCTCTGAGGAAGCATTTCATGGTGGTGGCATTGTGACTTTAAAGTTATGAAACTGGATCAAACCCCAGCTGCATCACTTCCCAGATGTGTGATCTTTGTCTCTTTGGGGCCTCAGTTTGCTCATGCGTAGAATGGGTATGAAACCAGTATATACTTCACAGACACATGGTGACAAAATGAGACGAGTCTCCGGTACAAGACATGCCAGCCACTGTTAGTATTCACATGTGCATTACAAATACACTTTACTATCCTTTAAATGTTTAGGTTTCCAATCTTCTAGCTAGAAATTAATGGAAAAAGCAAGAGAGTTCCAGAAAAACATCTATTTCTGCTTTATTGACTATGCCAAAGCCTTTGACTGTGTAGATCACAAGAAACTGTGGAAAATTCTGAAAGAGATGGGAATACCAGACCCCCTGACCTGCCTCTTGAGAAACCTGTATGCAGGTCAGGAAGCAACAGTTAGAACTGGACATGGAACAACAGACTGGTTCCAAATAGGAAAAGGAGTACGTCAAGGCTATATATTGTCACCCTGCTTATTTAACTTCTATGCAGAGTACATCATGAGAAACGCTGGACTGGAAGAAACACAAGCTGGAATCAAGATTGCCGGGAGAAATATCAATAACCTCAGATATGCAGATGACACCACCCTTATGGCAGAAAGTGAAGAGGAACTAAAAAGCCTCTTGATGAAAGTGAAAGAGGAGAGTGAAAAAGTTGGCTTAGGGCTCAATATTCAGAAAAAGAAGATCATGGCATCTGGTCCCATCACTTCATGGGAAATAGATGGGGAAACAGTGGAAACAGTGTCAGACTTTATTTTTTGGAGCTCCAAAATCACTGCAGATGGTGATTGCAGCCATGAAATTAAAAGACGCTTACTCCTTGGAAGAAAAGTTATGACCAACGTAGATACTATATTCAAAAGCAGAGACATTACTTTGCCAACTAAGGTCCGTCTAGTCAAGGCTATGGTTTTTCCAGTGGTCACATATGGATGTGAGAGTTGGACTGTGAAGAAGGCTGAGCACCGAAGAACTGATGCTTTTGAACTGTGGTGTTGGAGAAGACTCTTGAGAGTCCCTTGGACTGCAAGGAGATACAACCAGTCCATTCTGAAGGAGATCAGCCCTGGGATTTCTTTGGAAGGAATGATGCTGAAGCTGAAACTCCAGTGCTTTGGCCACCTCCTGCGAAGAGTTGACTCATTGGAAAAGACTCTGATGCTGGGAGGGATTGGGGGCAGGAGGAGAAGGGGACGACAGAGGATGAGATGGCTGGATGGCATCCCTGACTCGATGGACATGAGTCTGAGTGAACTCCGGGAGTTGGTGATAGACAGGGAGGCCTGGCGTGCTGCGATTCGTGGGGTCGCAAAGAGTCAGACACAACTGAGCGACTGAACTGAACAGCACTGAATGTCTTTTGGGGACAACAATATTACTTACACCCTTTCGAGTACTTTTTTCAGTAGGAATATTTTGAGAATAGCAAAATGTCCTCAAAAGTCTATATGCTCAATGGTTCCATCAGTCCTGTTATGTGGCCAAACATCCAATCGAGAGGGAAGACGTGGCTTCTACCACTCCCACCTGTCAAGACTGGTCCTCTCCCTCCATCCTACCATCTGACCAGAGTGTTCAGCATCCTGGAACCAACTAATGAAAGCTAATCACTCATTTCACAAGAAAGTGGAGTGGAAAAAATGACTGCTTTTAGCCTGAATCACAGCTCCACCACTTTTTTGCTGTGTGACCTTTGCACAATTCCTGAACACATTTGAGTACCTTTTGTTCCCTCTCCTGCATAGCTAGACTGAGAAATTAGGAAAACAGCATCTCTAAAAGGCCTTACACAGTACCAGGCACACAGCAGACACTCAGTAAATATTCATTCTCTGTGGCCTTCATCTATGTCTTTCCCAGGAAAGAAGAACATAGCATGTAAAGGAAACATTTGCAAGGCAGGCAAAAAAAAAAAAAAAAAAGTTAGTCATTATTGGTGGAATGTCAGGACTCAGTAGTATCTTGGTAGAGCAGCTATTTTGAGATCTGGGGCATTTTTAGCATCTGTCACAGCATAATAGGCAACCACTTGATCGGAGCTGCAGAGAGTAGGCTATTGCTAGCAGTGATGTTTCCATAAACTCCTCAAAGTAAAATCGTGCAAGTGCTTGTGTGAGAGTGAGAAATCTATCTTCTCTCTTTCTAAGAAAGATGAGAGGGACACTGTTCTCTAGGCAAATGTTTGAAATGAAAAAGCTAGTATGATTAGAACAAACCGGTATGAAGCACGTTAAACAATGTCTAATGATAGAAAACATTTTTATTTTTCAAAGCTGATACTGTTACATGGGAAGGCTTACTTGATGTCTAAAATTCACATGGCACTCAGCTCTCATTACTTTAGGAACTCATGTTAGCTCAGAAATGACGGGGCCGTGATACACACACAAACAGGAAACCTTGATTAGGTACAAATGCTAAATCCCAACATAATCAATCATAATTGGACTTATTTTATCTTTTCACTTGATAAAAATATATTCTGGAAACTTTTGGGGAACTATGTACAGTAAAAATCTGTTTAAATTATTTCAGAAAACTAAGTTTCAAATAATTTAAAAGATAAACTGCTACTATCAAATGTCAAATGCATAAAATGTCAATTTGTTGGGAAGGGTGCAGTACAGATTTCATTTCTATTACGCTTTTTGTATCTTTCCTCTATTTCTGGAGACAAATTTTGAGAGAGCCTAATTAGCTGTCTATTCAGGTGCAACTCAGTGAAAAAGCTGAGGGCATTCCTGACTGTTTTTCCCCAACTTCTGATTTCTTAGAATGCTGAATTTCTGCTTAAACTGTCTCAAAACCCTTGGGATCCAAGGGGCAATTTTATTTTGTGCAATGCCAGATTATGAAAACAATTATACAAAGCATCAATGGCATCTCTTCTTCGCAGAATTTTGGTAGGAACATGGGAAAACATTTAAAAAAAAAAAAAAAACAACCAAAACTGTAACAAGTTACGTATTTTAGTAGCACAGGGCAAAGACAAAGGTTTATTGCTATGTTTCATATGCATTATTTTCACTGTATGCTGCCCCAAAGCCAATTCAGAGAGCAATCAGGGATTACCCGCAGCTCTGTTTCCTCTGGAGAAGAACACGCATTCTTACACTGCTTCCAACCCATACAAGCCCCATCCCTGGGGTCAACTGGCTCACTGAGAAAGTCAGATGAGGAACAACATAAAACACGATTACTGCTCTGGTTTTCCCTAAATGCTCTAGGTAGCTGTCACTTTACCCTGTATACACTGCATTCCATTACTGCCCAAAGTAATAAAGACTTCTGTCACCGCAAGAGTTTTTCATCTTCAGAGCTCCTTTCTCTTCTCCTGATAAGACTGCCAACTCCATTCTCTGTAAATGAGCTCATGTGAACACTTTATTTTCAGCACGTGAAAACAAAAAGGGCCACTGCCCAGCTTCAGAGATGGAGGGGGTGGTGCTCTGTCTTCAAAGTCAGCCGGGGATGTTTGAAAGGGATTGAAGCTGACCTAAGGAGCCTCTCTTGGAATAAGGAAGTTAAGGCTGAGCCATTCTATTCCTCCATTATTCTCACTTCTATTTTACAATGAAGTAAGACTTGCCTGGGTGGGGGAGTGGAGGAGATGGAGCGAGGAGAACAGAGCAGCTACCTTTAAACCGATTTTCTGTGTGTGAACATTAGATGTTTGCATTTACTTTGGACAACACCACTAGCCAATACCCATGCCATCACAAGTGTATGTGAGCTGAACATGTCACATGTGGGACAGATGGCTAAACCATCACAAGGCTGTCAATTCTGAAATAAGTGAATCGCAGCTTAGGTGTCCTTGTCCAAACAGTAAGTAAATTTAATTTTTTTGCAATCAGTGGCATATGTTTGCATCTGTGTACAATATGACTTGGGCCAAATCTGATCTGGCCACGATGTCCTGAGTACTAAGGCCGTATAATTCCTAGGTTAAATGTATTGCAAATACCAGAGGGGGACAGGTTAACTAATTAAGAATATACATTGCTTTTCTGGTCCCCTGGATATCTACCATGCTTGTGCAAAGTAAGAATGACTGACTAGCCAGAGGATATTCTCTGTTGTATTTCTAAAATGCTTAAATTTGCCCCATCAATGGAACACACTTAATTTTCTATAGTATCTAACAGAGATTGGCTTTATCTGTTCACATCATTATATCCACAATCATTATATCATTAATCATTAATCATCATTATACCCACCTCCACAAAGCTAGTGACAGTGATGGAATACCAGTTGAGCTATTTCAAATCCTAAAAGATGATGCTGTGAAAGTGCGGCACTCAACATGCCAGCAAATTTGGAAAACTCAGCAGTGGCCACAGGACTGGAAAAGGTCAGTTTTCATTCCAATCCCAAAGAAAGGCAATGCCAAAGAATGCTCAAACTACTGCACAATTGCACTCATCTCGCACGCTAGCAAAGTACTGCTCGAAATTCTCCAAGCCAAACTTCAACAGAACATGAACCGTGAACTTCCAGATGTTCAAGCTAGATTTAGAAAAGTCAGAGGAACCAGATATCAAATTGCCAACATCTGTTGGATCACTGAAAAAGCAAGAGAGTTCCAGAAAAAACATCTATTTCTGCTTTATTGACTATGCCAAAGCCTTTGACCATGTGGATCACAACAAACTGTGGAAAATTTTTAAAGAGATGAGGATACCAAGACCACCTGACTTGCCTCCTAAGAGATCTGGACGCAGGTCAAGCAGCAACAGTTGGAACTGGACATGGAACAACAGACTGGTTCCAAATCAGGAAAAAAGTATGTCAAGGCTGTAAATTGTCACCCTGCTTATTTAACTTATATGAAGAGTACATCATGAGAAATGCTGGGCTGGAAGAAGAACAAGCTGGAATCAAGATTGCCAGGAGAAATATCAATAACCTCAGATACGCAGATGACACCACCCTTATGGCAAAAAGTAAAGAACTAAAGAGCCTCTTGATGAAAGTAAAAGAGGAAAGTGAAAAAGTTGGCTTAAAACTCAACATTCAGAAAACTAAGATCATGGCATCTGGTCCCATCACTTCAGGGCAAATAGATGGGAAAACAATGGAAACAGTGACAGACTTTATTTTGGGGGGTTCCAAAATCACTGCAGATGGTGACTGCAGCCATGATATTAAAAGATGCTTGCTCCTTGGAAGAAACGTTAAGACCAACCTAGACAGCATATTCAAAAGCAGAGACATTACTTTGCCAACAAAGGTCCATCTAGTCAAAGATATGGTTTTTCCAGTAGTCATGTATAGATGTGAGAGTTGGACTATAAAGAAAGCTGAGTACTGAAGAATTGATGCTTTTGAAGTGTGGTGTTGGAGAAGACTCTTGAGAGTCCCTTGGACGGCAAGGAGGTCCAGCCAGTCCATCCTAAAGGAAATCAGTCCTGAATATTCATTGGAAGGACTGATGCTGAAGCTGAAACTCCAATACTTTGGACACCTGATGTGAAGTACTGACTCCTTTGAAAAGACCCTGATGCTGGGAAAGATTGAAGGCAGGAGGAGAAGGGGACAACAGAGGATGAGATGGTTGGATGGCATTACCGACTCAATGGACATGAGTTTGAGTAAACTCTGGGATTCGGTGATGGACAGGGAGGCCCGGTGTACTGCAGTCCATGGGTCACAAAGAGTTGGACACGACTGAATGACTGAACTGAACTGATCATTATATCCACCCAAATCAATTTATTCAAATATGTAAAAAGTGCTTATTATGTGCCAGGCTCTATAGCAGGGCATGGGGTTCCTTTCCTTCTAGGGCTCCCAGTCTGGTGGAGGCAGGTAAATAATTACAGATAAATAATTACTGTGGAATGTCATTTTCTAATAAAAGCATAGGTCCCTAGAAGGAACATAAGGAAGAAAAGTTCTCTGGGGAAGTCAAGGAAGGCACTCAGGCATCAGTTGAGTTGAAGAGCCAATCTGTGTATGTAAATAAAGTTATGATCAACCTAGAGAGCATATTCAAAAGCAGAGACATTACCTTGCCGACTAAGGTCCATCTGGTCAAGGCTATGGTTTTTCCAGTGGTCATGTATGGATGTGAGAGTTGGACTATGAAGAAAGCTGAGCGCTGAAGAATTGATGCTTTTGAACTGTGGAGTTGGAGAAGACTCTTGAGAGTCCAGCTCATTCTGAAGGAGATCAGCCCTGGGATTTCTTTGGAGGGAATAATGCTGAAGCTGAAACTCCAGTACTTTGGCCACCTCATGCGAAGAGTTGACTCATTGGAAAAGACTCTGATGCTGGGAGGGATTGGGGGCAGGAGGAGAAGGGGACGACAGAGGATGAGATGGCTGGATGGCATCATGGACTCGATGGACGTGAGTCTGAGTGAACTCCGGGAGATGGTGATGGACAGGGAGGCCTGGCGTGCTGCGATTCATGGGGTTGCAGAGAGTCAGACACGACTGAGCGACTGAACTGAACTGAACTGAGTGGCTACCATATTGGACACTATACTTACAGAGTATTTCCATCATTGCAGAAATTATTGATTTGGGAAAACAGACATTTGAGGAGTGACAAGCTACGAATGTTTGAAATACAGGAAGGAACCTGTAGATCCTGAAAGGTGACTCAAAGAAACAGACTCTTTAGCTCACCATATTTGAAGACCCACAGCTGAATTTAAGTAATGGAGTAAGTAGTGTGGGCAAATGAGGAGAAACGAAAATGGATGATCTGATCAGACTGGTGTTTTAGAAAAAACTTCATTCAAGCTAAAGTGTGGAGTGTGGCACACAGACACACATGTGCACACACACACAATCATACACAAATATTCCACATACATATACACTAACCATACATGCTTTTTACTTCCTTTGTTTTTGAATGAATAACAGCAATAGTAATGAAGGCTAACATTGCGGGTTGCTTACTCTGGACCAGGCACCGCCTCAAATGTTCTGCACATATTAACTCATGGGGCTCAAGAGGTGAAAGGATTCCTTAGAGAAACACGTTGACATCTATGGGCCAATACTTCTGTTTAATCCTTCACTTATATTGTTTCATGGGACTAGACATACAGAACTCTGAATAGAAATAACTACAGAAAAACACATGGACAGTTGAATCGATGGTGTAATTCATCCTGCCAACTGAACTTAAGCCTTCATCAGGTTATCCTGGAACTTGGGGGCTGAGCTGATTGTGCCTGCTACACTCGTCCACAAATATGTCATATGGCATTTATGGAGGTGCCAATAAAAATCTCCTGTGTCCCATGAATGGGAACTTCAATACACAGAACATCCAACTAAAAGCCCTAGAAGAGACAGTTCATACTGAAAACCCACAGTATAAAACTTAAAGACACAGAGGCAACAATTAGAAGCAACCGTGAGCAGTGGCTTCTCCAGTGACCAGCATCTCACTCACATGGTGAATTGAGGTGGCTGAATGTCTGGCCAAATCTCGCTTTTCTTCACTTTCTTGGGTAGGGTACTTTGCTCACCATCCTAATCACTTAAAGTCAGGCTGTGCCCCACAGTAAGCTAGTGAAATAAGCTTTCTTCTTTAATGGCCAAAATCTGACCCAGGTCCACCCAGGGGAAGAGAAGAAGCCTCATATAGTTGGAGTCTGGATCTCCTTCCAAGCTAGATTCTTAAAGCCCCTCTCAGTATCCCATAATTCACTGAGTGGATCAGTCAAAAAGAACTAATTCAATGCCCACTGTGTGCAAAGAACTCATGGCATGTAAAGAAACATACTTCTGGAATTAAGATTTTAAAAGAGATAAAGTATATATAGAGGAAATAACATCACAACAATTAAAAAGCAACACATAAATACTGAAAAGAATTTGTTATAAGCTAAATCCTTGAGTGCTATGAGATTTAGGATTTAGGAGAGAGAGAGATGAATCTAGTGATACAAGGTTAAGAAAGGAAGACAACTTGAAGAAGATTGATTCTAAATCAGGTCATGAAATAAGCTATATATATGGTTCACCAAAAAAGTTCATTCGAGTTTTTCCATAACATCTTGTGGGAAAACGCAAATGAATTTTTTGGCTGAGCCAATATGTTTATCAAAATGGTTCCCAGTGAATTATTTTTGATTTATTTTACAATAATACTACAATCAAAGGTTCTTAACATCTGAAAAGAGAAATTAAGAGAGAAAGCATATGAAAGTTAGTATTGGCTCATCAGCCATTTTTAAAGAAAGAGTAGAAAAAAGGCACATTAGAAATTACATAGTTAACTCACAACAAGAAAGAGAACTTTGTATGGTGTACTTTCCTTACAATTTCTTAAAACCTCACTATTTACAATTTCTAATATAATTAATGGAATGTTTATAATGCTTAATGCTGAAAATCCTCTGATCGAGCTAATTTTTAAAATGAATTATTCCACTTAACAAGGAAAGGAAAAAAAATCCTTTCGATTTTTACCCACATGCTACAGTTCTCCAACTATTCCATATTTTCAGCTATTATCCCTTTCTTACAAAGAGCCCACTTAATAATGTTCACTCTAACAACCTCATTTATTTTCCAGAAAATTAACTCAGTTTCAACCCTGATTAATGATTTCATCTAAATGAATCAAATTAAAAATTGAAAATTATATTTCAAAAGCCAAAGAAAAAAAAATTGACCATTTCCAGTTAACAAATGATCCTTTCAAATATTAAAAGATGACCATGAAGAGTGCGTGATAGTAATGAAATCTGGCTCAGGCCTGCTGCTTATCTGGAGTTCATGGAGGAGAAATAAAGGAAAAGAGAAAAAAGCAAAGAAAAAGGTACCCTATGCATTTTTTAACACTGAAATCCCTTGGGAGTCCAAACTGACTTCTACTTAAGCTTTGCCTGTAATCAGTGTACCAAAATAATATGAGCATTTCCCTCTTAATTAACTGGTTGGGTTGGAGATGCCCCTCAAGCCCATGGGAGATTAGGAAGCCACATACACACTAATAGCCCCTGTTAACAAAACCCAACCCATGAAAGAACGCCTCATGCTAGGAGGGAGAAGCTTGCCCATAAGGAAAACAAGCAACTAATTAGGGAGAAACTTCTTCTCTGATAGGTTGTTTAAAAAAAATTTTATTCTGGGCCAGGGATTAAGGAGGAGGCAGTGAATGGGGGGAGCACAGAGGGTTTTTAGGGCAGTGAAACTATTCTGTGATATTACAATGGTAGACAGACCCAGAGAACACGAAGGGTGAACCCTGATGTCAACATGAACTTTGGGTGATCCTCACGTGTCCGTGTAGGTTTTACTGTAGGAAAGAATCACTTCTGTGCTCGGTGTTGTCAGTGGGGGACGGTGTGTATGCGGGAGGAGAGGGGACAAGGGCACTCTGTGCTTCCCACTCAATCTGGCAATGAACCTAAAACTACTTTAAAGAACGTTTATTAAAAAAAAAAAAAAAGAATCCTCTCCACCAGAAGTCTACTTTAGGAGTCTATGGGATTACTGCCTTTAGAGAGTTTAAGAATAAAGGATGTCACTTTCTCAGTTGTTCAAATGTTACACATCAAGAGTAACCAACGCGAACGACTGGCCTTCCAGCGGGTCTCAAGTCGACAGAACGGAGGAGGCGTTGTGGTTGTACACAGGCGGCATCCCGTTTCTCTGACAGATAATATGCAGCCCAAGCTTTCCCTTCCGAGCGCAGATTGTTACAGATAAAATATCTCAAATGATGAGGGAGCCAAAAAAAAAAAAAGCTGCTTCTGCATTCCTCCCCAATTCTCCGCTGGGATTTGGCTCACGGAGGTCGTTAGGGGCTTCGCAGAGGCCAACCAAGCCCCCAGCAGAGGAGGGGGGAGGGCGGCGGGAGGAGGGAGGCAGGATGCGGGACGCGGCGGCGGCTCCGGGCGGGGGATGCTGCGAGGGATGCTGCGGGGAGGCTCTGGTGAGACTCGGCTCAAACTGCCAGCTCGGGTCCCCGGCCACCCGCAAGCTGCCCGCCCCCGATGGGCGCCTGGCCAGGGGCTCTGCTAGGTGGAGGGGACGCCCGGGGAGGGAGCCCTGGCCCGCAGCCCGCACAGCCGGCGCCGCCCTGGGGCTCCCCTTTGCACACTCGCGTCTGGCCGGGGCTGCCTCCGAACCGCGGCACCCGGAGCCAACCTGAGAGGCAAAACAGAAACGCAGAACCTGAGACGCAAGGAAGAGGGGGCTGTCCCAGAAAACCCGAGACCGGAACATCGCGAGTGTTATGAGAAAACAAGGGCATCTGTGATCGAAAACATTTACCAAACAGTGTCCATCCTCATGAGTTGTTTGGGTTCTCACAGAGAAACACGACTTCAAAGGGAATAAGCAAGGCTGGGCCTTTATTTACGGCAAGAATGTGGTGGGTTTGGAGATTATTACGTTTACTGCAAGTTAGTCGGAGAAGGCAATGGCACCCCACTCCAGTACTCTTGCCTAGGAAATGCCATGGACGGAGGAGCCTCATAGGCTACAGTCCATGGGGTCGCGAAGAGTCGGACGCGACTGAGCGACTTCACTTTCACTTTTCACTTTCATGCATTGGAGAAGGAAATGGCAACCCACTCCAGTGTTCTTGCCTGGAGAATCCCAGGGATGGGGGAGCCTGGTGGGCTGCAGTCTGTGGGGTCACACAGAGTCGGGAAGGACTGACGTGACTTAGCGGCGGCAAGTTAGTGCAACAACCTGCAGCTGCTTCCTCGTCAGTGGCTCCTTTCTCACGTCCCTTGTCAGAGCTGTTGTGCTCTCATGTCCCTTACCCCCAGGTTGGAAAATTATTTCATTAATTACTACAACAGGCAGCAGATAATATTACCCACAATTTACGAGGAAAATAAAGACACAGGAAGAAGTGACTTGCACCATGACCAAAAAAAAAGGTATCATGTTATATGGCTCCTCAACTATTATTAACCTGTCCAACTTTCTATAGTAGACTTCATAAAATTCTAGAAAAAAATTTTAAGTACTCTGTATAACTTTAAAAACAGAAACCTATTCAAAGCCCTTACAACTGAAATGAGCCCTTGGGAGATTATTAAAATGCCTTCATATAACAAATAAATAAATGAAGGCTCAAAATGGTTGAATGACTTGTCTAAGGTCACAGGGCTAGTAAATAAACATAGGATAAAAATGTATAAAAATGTCTGAATCAGTACAGTCTTTTTGTGTTCTGCTTTAATTCCTGGTGCTTTCAAATATAGTAATTCTTTTAACGCCCAGTGGAAGCTATGATCTACATTAGCAGATAAAGTGCTGGCTTGAATGAGCCTTTGACATTTGCAGGGATTTTATTAATGATCAGTAGAGAGGACCCAGAGAAGGCGATGGCACCCCACTCCAGCACTCTTACCTGGAAAATCCCATGGACAGAAGAGCCTGGTAGGCTGCAGTCCATGGGGTCACAAAGAGTTGGACACGACTGAGCGACTTCACTTTCACTTATCACTTTCCTGCACTGGAGAAGGAAATGGCAACCCACTCCAGTATTCTTGCCTAGAGAATCCCAGGGACGGCGGAGCCTGGTGGGCTGCCATCTATGGGGTCGCATAGAGTCGGACACAACTGAAGCGACTCAGCAGCAGCAGCAGAGAGGACCAAGAGGGCCTGGCTAAGTCATATATGGGATTTCTCTTCCATTACATTTTCCCATGGAATCTAAATGCTCATAGACTCTGTCTAGCTTGTCATGAGCCTGCCAAGGTTTGTGACTTGTCTAGGTACACACCTTCTTTTGTGGAGAAACATAATATAGAAAATAAAATTTGCTTATGAAAGCAAAAATTCTTCAACACCAAATATAATCTTTGCCATTTTCAGACAAGAAGGCTGGGATAAGAAAATCAGAACTAGGGCCAACTATAACAGGTGCTAATAAAATTTTTGCATGAACCACTGTGTCACTATAATCCCTACTCTGAGCTGGAACACTTTGGCCATTTTAATGCCAGGCTTCTCTGGACTATCTATTCCAGGTTAAATGTTCCCAAGTGGACTGTTGATTCAATGCAATGGAGAGAAGTTTTGCAGAGATTATTTTAAAATTGCACAATAATTTATCTGACAGTCTAGATGAACCAAGTTTTCAAAATGATGATCTAATTAATTACCTAGGCCAGCAACATCTTCCCAGCATAGCTGGACACTGAAATGATTTTCTCGAGTTCAAGGTTCAGGAAATAAATGTAAACTTGCTATAAATTTATATGTCTTTAATAACTGATCAAAAAGCTACGACCAACCTAGACAGCATATTAAAAAGCAGAGACATTACTTTGCCAACAAAGGTCTGTCTAGTCAAAGCTATGGCTTTTCCCATAGTCATGTATGGATGTGAGAGTTGGCCTATAAACAAAGTTGAACACCAAAAAATTGATGCTTTTGAACTTTGGTGTTGGAGAAGACTCTTGAGAGTCCCCTGGACTGCAAGGAAAACCAGCCAAGTCCATCCTAAAGGAAATCAGTCCTGAATATTCCTTGGAAGGACTAATGCTGAAGCTGAAACTCCAACACCTTGGACACCTGATGTGAAGAACTGACTCACTGGAAAAGACCCTGATGCTGGGAAAGATTGAAGGCAGGAGGAGAAGGGGACGACAGAGAATAAGATGGTTGGATGGCATCACCAACATGATGGCATCACTACATGAGTCTGAGCAAGCTCCAGGAGTTGATGATGGACAGGGAAGCCTGGCATGCTGCAGTCCATGGGGTCACAAAGAGTCAGACACAAATGAGCAACTGAAGTGAATCTGACATTTGTTTTCATTGCTTACAGGAAGAAAATGAAGACAAAATAATGTTTAAGCTGTATTATAACCTGGTGTTAAATCACATCTATATAGCAGGAAAGAAAACAATGGGAAGAGATAATGTTTAATTTGGTTTCTATAGATCTGATAATAAAGATATCAAAGTACTATCTTTTTATTTGAATTACCGAATTGAGCTGCTATCTATACTAGTCAGAATAACTGTGCTAATGTCTTGCTTTTATATTTGATATTACTTAAAATATCATTTTAATCATATGTATACTGAATGTCATTTTAAGGGAAATTATGTAGTTTCTAAATATCATTTAATTTTCATTAATACTTTTGCTCATTTTTAACACTAAATTCCTCTGCTTATTTTAACATGTAATTCAAAACCCACATTCTACACAAACTTTTTCAAAATGTATCTTATTCATCCATTCTCCAACAGACTGACACAATCCATGAATTGACCCAAATTTTCATTGAAGCAGTTTGCAAATATTTGCTATAACTTTATTTACCTATCTGCTTTATCTGGTTTGACTACGAGCTGGATGAAGATAGATTTCTGTTTAATCCTCACCATAAAAAGACACTATTGAATGCTAAGGAGCCTGTGAACATTCCAAAAAAGATCACTGGCTGCAAATCAGTTTAAGTTACAAACATCAAAAAATAAAATGCAAGTACAGTGATTCAGGGACTTCCCTGGTGGCTTAGAAGCAAACAGTCCACCTGCAATGCAGTAGATGCAGGGAATGGGGGTTCAATCCCTGAGTCGGGGAGATCCCCTGGAGGAGGAAATGCTCCAGTATTCTTACCTGAGAAATCCCATGAACAGAAGAGCCTGGGGGGTTTACACCACAGGGTCTCGCAAATAGTCAGACAGCACCAAAGTGACTGAGCAAGCATGCATGTACCGTATTCAGTGTTCTCAGTCATTTTCAAACTCGTCAACAAAACTTTGAGATTCCCAATAAGGAAAACAGAAAATTCTCTAATTTATGCCATCACATTCTAGTCATGTATTCTAGTACCCAGTGAGGAAATGAGGCTGTGAGATTAAGAGAAATAATGCATATAAAATTAGGAAATTGTTGTTCTACATTTATTGAAGTCCAGATGGGAAGACAGAAATCACACCAGGCATTTCAACAGGGAGAATTTAATATGAGAAACTGGTTCAAAGGGTGTTGGAGAGTTGCAAGAGCAAAAATGGAGCAGGGAGCCTAACTGCAGGAAGCTTCTGGAAATTGAGAGAGCAAAAGGAAGATTCAGTGCTATCAGAGTCTGGAAGCCCAGCAAAAAGGCCCTAGTTGGGCTGGGACTCAGACCTCTGAGCTGCGCTATGGGGCTTGAGCGGGAGTGCCAGGAAGAGCTAGAAACAGAGCCAACTGTCAATGCCAGGGCAAAGGGTCTTTGATAGAATGGCATTGGCAGGAATAAGTCAACAGGAAGCAAACATAAAGATCCAATTTCTTCTCTCTCCTCCTGTCTTGAATCCCAGCCCCTGCATCACAACAGAAAAGGGTGGGTGAGTGCTCTGAGAGCTGAGACACAATAGCTCCATAAAGGTCTCTAGGCTTAAGAGGGTTTTCATAACTGGATCATCAACCTCATCTCTAAGAAACAGTAACCTTTCTATAAAAGTGCATCCTAGGGCATTAAAAAGGCATCGGGTCACTTTCATGAGCCAATAATCTGTTGCTAATACTCAGTGTTCACCTGCTAACTCCCACATTTACATTCTTTTCCATGGCCTGTATCACCAAAATATTTAGCTGTTGCTTCTTAATCTAAACACTTACTCTTGACCTTTTCACTTTAAAAAGGTGGATTATATCACCATTGCTCACCAAAGGCACGGCAGTATTTCTGTGCAGGGTGAACATATCTTTGGAATATATTGAAACCCTACCCCTGTGGCCTTAGGGCTATGCTGGCTCATTACCAGGTGGACAGGTGGATGGAGGTGGGAGGGGGGTGTGCCTGTATGTAAGGGGTGGATGGATATGTGTGTACAATGAGGCCGCTATTGTAAAGAGAAGCACAGCACAAAACTAGGCCAAAAATGTAATCAAGAAGCAGAGCTCAAACCAAACTTAATAAAGAAGTTACTTGTTCTTTTTTCTTCTTCTTCTTTTTTTTTTTTGCATTAATGTTTTTGGTCAGATCCTTAATGTTATATGAAAACAGAACTATTGCCTGTGAACCAATTTACTAAACAAATAGCAGCTGTAGTAAAACATCTGTTTGGGAAAGAGAAAATATAAACTCATAAAATCAAATGAAGGCAATGCGACTTGTACTTTCACGAATATGTGAACATTGGACATATGGTGCAGTCTGCAAACGATTATTAATCATTCTATTAAAAAAACAAATTGCAAAACAGGTATTATTATGATTGTTACCCAGTATAATAGCCAGTATCTGAATCAGATTTTAGAAAATAGTATATGAATATTTCTCAGGAACGAGAACTCCCTTGCAAAAGAAATGTTTAAAATGAAAAACAGCATTGTATCTAAAAATATTTCTGTCTCTATACTGTCACCCAAAGTGGAAAGATTGGTGTAATATAAGTATTGTAATATAAAGATTGAATAAAGTAATAATAACAATTGGAACAAAAAATTGTGTAACTTGGGAAGGGCATTAAGTAGATTATGCCTAGACTTGGCCCTGTAGCTCATCAAAGTCAAAGCAGTTTGCTTTCTGAGATCAATCATCAGAAGACCTCTAATAAAAATTTCAATGAACCTATGGAAAAGTCAGGGAAAAGACTTGGTTCCAGCCTTATGTGCCCAGTGTGGAAGAAAAGCAAAAATCAATAAAGAGAGCTTAAATTAAAAAAAGCAAAACAAAACACAAAAACAACTTCTGCAGAAGCTGTTGCTGTCTTCATAATAAGAGAAAAGCTGATTTTTGCTTGTTTTTGTTTGCACTACTTTGCTGCCCTCGCTCGCCTTCTTTCTCTTTGATTCACAGAGTTTAAGTTAAAACCAAAGAAAGACATAATACAACTGAAACCAAAATCACATCACTAGTATACAGCAAATCTGAGAGTGGTAATAAATGTCAGAGCTATACAAGCAAAGGCGAGCAGCTAGGTTCCTTTTTAAAAAAATTTTTTCTTTCTTTCTTTCCATACTTAAAAGTGAAATACCTAGCTGTTATCTTGGTGCCTGCAGAGCCTCCCCATTGTAGATTCAATAATACAAGAGGCTTCTTATCAGCAGCTGGGGTGACTGATTGGAGCTGTGATATGTTTAGACAATGCACTGTATTTAACTGAATTTACAGATGCCCCAACTCAGGCGTGGTAGTAAACGCCAGAGACTAATAGGAAATTAAACATGTACAATGGACTAACTCCATTTGCTCTCACAGTGTAATGTGTTTAGTTAACTTACTCATAGTCACACTTTATCTTTTTCTCTATGGATTCCCTGGGATATGTTTCAAATTGGCCAGAGATTAAATCTTCTTTTCAATTTTTTTGTTACCATTTTATTGCCGCTTTCCATTATTATGGGCCCCTTTTTCTCTTGCAGAGATAAGCTAAACAAGATGACCCTCAGTTCCCCCCCCAACCCAATTATCAGATAGTCAGCAAGGAATGCCAGGCTACAGGATTCCATAATATTAATATTAATATAACATGAGAGGAACAAAAATCAGTCACTTATTTGAAAGCAATGGTGTATTTAACTCATTTGAAATTTAAATGTGAATTTTAATGTACCTGGTATGTAACACATACATACAGAGTGGGAGCAGCATGCACAGGCCATTCTGAGAATTATTTTAACTCTTCACTGTTTCATAGATTTGCTCACAAAAATAACTGCAAGTAGATGTATGTCTACGTCCACGCGCAGCCCAACTGTTGAGGAGGAAGGAAGAGTTGTCACAATGCTCTCGCACTTTCCATCTGGTTAACAGAGAAAGGTAATTTATTGTTAGATAGACCCACAGATGGATGTGCAGATCTTTGAAAGAGGTTGTTCAGAGAACTCTCTCATTATACAATAGCCACTGAATCCATAATGGGTCTGTTGTCCTCAGGAAACTAGAAAGAATTTCTACATTCATGAAAGCATGCTACCTACAGAGCATAAAGGAAATCTCTAGTTTATGCTGATCACTTTCAGACTCCGGAGAGGGTTAAAGATAGCTCCACATCCCCGCCCTCCCATGACCCTGGTCTTGAGAAAAGTGGATGGAGTTATATGCTGAAAAAACTGACAGCTAGGGTTGACATTAGGCTAGATGTTGGTGACCTCTGATTCACTTGTTGACATCTATTATATGGACAAGCAAAAACATTTTTGCATCAGCCTCACTTACAAAATGAAACATAAGGAAACCTAGAGTCAAGACAATGGTCTGGAAAAACTGAACAAAATGGATGATTTCAGGGCCATTTCCATGGTTCGGAACCTAAAAAATGACAGTGGACAGAAAGAAGGTACAGTGTAAACCCTGTGTGTATGTATTCACATCAACTTCTGAGAGACCAGTCCCTGGACCCTACCACAGGACAGCTTGTTCTGATGCACAGGAGACCATGGCCTTGATCTGACATGATCGTCTCCATTCTCCATGTCTTCATTAGCCCTTATTACTGACTACACAAACTATTTTATCAGGATCTTGCATCTAAGGAGACACAAATACTTAAAATGGAAAGTGGAAAAGAAACATGTGACTATGACGACCAAATGCTAAGTGCCTGAATATCAGAGTCCCTCCAATCGACTCTTGAATTGGCTTTCTGAAAAGCAGGGATGGCACCAAATGAAAACACTCAAAGCACACATAACCCCACAAAACCACTACAAACCAAGCTTATAGAAGGAATCATCCCAAAGCACTACTCCCCTAACGCCCAGATCCAAACTTCACTCTGAGCAAAGTACAAAATGGCATGGAGGACTAATGTCATTTGAAAATCAACTTATAATCAAATAACCATTACTCAGTCAAACGGACTTCACAGTAATCGTTTCTTTCTATACCTGAGCAGTCCAACAAATGTTACTTCTCTTAATCAGTTCTGATTGGTATTTGCCATAGCAGACACAGACAAATCTTTGACCAATCTTTAATTAGTATCACTGATGAAATATTTATTCTTTTAATTTGAATTTAGAAACCCAATAAAGCCATGTTTGCATCTTTGATCAACTTAAATATTATCCTCCTTTATTGCTTTTGTCATGACTGCAGATTCTGAAAGTGTTCTCCTGAAACAATGCGCCTTCCACATAGGCACAGTTGCCCTGGTCTCACTGCTTTTAGGGCAAATATTTAATATAAGCATTAAGGTCATAAATTCATTTCAGTCCTCCTCCTGAGGGGATCATGAGGTAGAATTCCTCTAAGTGTCAAGAGAGAAAAGGAAGATATTTTTAGACATCCTAAGACCTTCTTAGGGAATCACAGATTGACCAAATCATACTTAATCCTCCAATTCACAGAAACAATGGGGCTGGACAACACTATTGAGCCCTTGTGTGTGGAACGTACGGGATATTCTACCGTCCAGACACTGAACTCAGAAGTTGGTGTTCTATTTTTGGTTCTACAACTGATGAACTGCCACCATCAGCTTAACCTGTCTCCCAACCACAGACACAGTTACATTCTTCTCCTGTCTGATGGTTCAACAGGGATCAGAATTCATTTAAAATACCAGAAATCACCAAGAATATGATTAAAATCAAATGAAGCAATCAGAATGCCTCTTGTAACAAGAATGCCTTTACCAATTTCCTCTAGCCCATAAAACACCTCTGAAATTAGTGTATCTGGAATAATTTAGGGCAAAAAAAAGGCAAACTAGGGAAGAATTGTATCTTCTGGCAGTTACACAAATAAATAACATAAATGTCTTCTGCATTGCTCAGAGGAGTTTCCAGTACCAGAATAATTTTCCTAGTTGTTGGTTTTGAATTTTCTTTCACCTTTTCTTTTGCACTCTAGAATCTCCAATGAAAGACACCTCTTTGTGACAAATCCACCACAAACGGGTATTTGTAATATACAGAGTATCAGATGTTCAAACAAACTGCCCTTGCTAATCTATTACACGTACTTGTTAGCATCACCTATTTCTGCTACCTAGAAGTTACACAGATACCTGTACTCCTGAGATTACTGCACATAAGATTACAAACATTTTTCAGAACCTGGGTCATACTGGCTTATGCTTGTTATTGTATACTCAAAGTCCAACATAATGCCCGGCACATAAACATCAAATGAGGAGAATACAGACCTTTTATCAAAGAAGCCAACACTTATTCTGTGCTTGTCTTGTGATGGAGTCACACCTTTATCTACCTGGGAGCCCTGCTCTCATCCTTGACATATTTCCTGCCAGAGTCCTGACATCCCAATGGGTGCAAACTTGGATACTCCTACATTCTTACTTCTACTAAGAAATAACAAAAGCAACAATTGACATATCATGGTTTGATAAGATGTTTTGTAAAAAAAAATAAAAACACACACCAAGTAGGATCCTTAACCCTCTTACTCAGATTCAATAAAACAGAATACTCTGGAATTCACAAAATAAACTTCACTAAAATCCCACTTTAGAAATAACAAACCCTTTTCTTAAAATAATCAACCATGAAAAAGGAAACACAGATACGAAAATAACCTAATTGTTGATATAGTAGTTAAAGTGCATGCTGGCATTTCCTGTCAAAAAATCTTCATTAGTGGTTAATTCTGTCAAAATCTGGACCCACAATTCTACTGGTGGTGGCTGTCAGCTTGTACTTTGGACATTTCAGTATTATTTAAAAGTACTTTTCCATATTTAATATATGATGGCTTCCTGTACCTTTCCACTGGCATTTATCACCTCTCAAGAGTGATCAGTCTCCACGAAAGTGAAGCTCACTGTCACAGAAGGGCCTAGCCCTCATTTATTTCCCCATACAGTATTTGGTACACAGCAGAATGTCCAATAGCAGATGTGTCTCCTATAGAAAGGTCACACACTTAATGGAAATATAAGTTACTCAAACAGACTTGTAATCTTTAAAGACATAAAGTGCCCTTAGAGTAAAGTCTAGATAATTGTACAAAATTCAGTGTGTGTATTTTCTTGTGCGCCAGGTTCCAAAATGATCCTAAAGATGCTGCCATTTCCCACACCAGAGTTCTGACTGTTGGCAGGATTTAACATTGAGTTTAGAGAAAGACAGGCTGACAGTATCCCCATCAACTAACTTTATCCTTCCTGCATTTCTCTATCTCTGTAAGAAGTCAACACAGTGTATGGGTCTTGAAGGCATTTAAAAGACATTTAGAGGAGTTATTTTTTTTCTCCATTAGCTTCCGCATGATAAGCCCATCTTAATTTGTTTTTCTTCTGAATCTCTTTACTAATGATTAGTACAGGCTCTCAGCATGAATGTGGGAAAGGGAGGTGGGCTGCAGTGGAGAAAAATGTAAGTGCCTAAAGCGGTGAACATGATGATTCACCCCACCCCCGCCCCAGCTCTGACACTTACTATGTGACTTGGGGCAGGATACCCAAACGCTCTATCTGTAAGGATATGAGGGTAGTAAGTGCTACTGAAATACACACACACACACACACACACACACACACATGGGGTTGGCCAAAAAAGTTCATTCAAGTTTTTCATAAGATCTTACAGAAAAACCCAAACAAACTTTTTGGCCAACCCTAGCATACACACACACATGCGCGCGCGCACACACACACACACACAGCTTCCCCAGTGGTTCAGCGGTAAAGAATGCACCTGCAACGTAGAAGACACAGGTAACCTAGGTTTGACCCCTGGGTCAGGAAGATCCCCTGGAAAAGGGAATGTAACCCATTCCAATATTCTTGCCTGGAGAATCCCATGGACAGAGGAGCCTGGCAAGCTACAGTCTATGAGGTCTCAAAGAGTCAGGCATGACTGAAGCAACTGAGCGTGCATACACACATTCATTTATTGCTGTTGTTAAGCCACTAAGTCCTGTCCAACTCTTTTACAACCCCAAGGACTGTGAGGGTTGATTCTCTATGACTAAGCCACAGGGAAGCCCTGTATATACGTAGGCATGTATGTGTACACACACACACACATAATATAAAGCAAAGGAAACAGAGGACCTAATCGCTAAGTAAATGCCCCAGTTTACACAACAAAAGTGGCAGAACCAGGATGTAGCTGTTTTACTGCCTTTGAGGGATATAACTAAGATTATGAAAAGTATGTTGGATAGAGTCTGACACACAGGAGTTCCTCAATATAAATGGTAGGTTCCTCCTTCTCTGTCTCTCTTCTTTGCATTTCCTTTTCACAGAAATCAATAGCCAGATTCTCTTAAGACTAGCCTGAAGGACCAATTCAATTGGTAAAAAGAACTTAGTAGAGAGTCACTATAGATAAAATTTTATGAGTATACATAGATTTAGTGAACAAACTTATAGTTGCCAGGGTGAATGGATCGGGGAAAGGAATATTAGGGATGTTAGGATGAACATGGACACACTGCTATATTTAAAACAGATAAGCAACAAAGTCCTACTGTACAGCACAGGGAACTGTGCTCAATGTTATGTGGCAGCCTGGATAGGAAGAGAGTTGGATACTTGTATATTTATAGCTGAGTCCCTTGGCTGTCCACCTGAAGCTATCACAACACTATTAATCAGCCATACTCCAATATAAATGAAATGTTAAAAAAAAATCTTATGAGCATATATAAATACTAATCTGCTAACAAATTCAGTGCACCTATACACACACACACACACACACACACTTCAAGGAAGCCTCAAAGAAGGTTCCTGGAATAGACACAGCCAACGAGTTTATCATCAATACTGACGGAAAATGGACTCAGGTCACAAACACTATTTTGGGTTTAGGGGCAGGAGGTCAGGAGGTCAGACAAGAATAAAACTTATTGCCTGCCCTCAGGGGCCCAGAATCCACTAGGGTACTCTTTTTAATAACTCAGTGTAATATATTTTGCTCTATGTCAGAGGTATATATTTAAAAAAAAAGCAAACCCTATGGGAATGTAGAACAAGAAACAATTAATTCTGTGAAAGGATTCAGGAAGTCTTCACAAAATAGAAGTGATTTCTTTTAGACATGTTGAACTTCTCCAGGCAATGATGTGGGTAAGAAGGGTATCCTAGGTGAGAGAATGAGCAAGCAGTGACATGGAGGCGTGGAGAGCCTGCTACGTGCCAGCGGTAGAGAGAAGAACAAAGTGGCTAAAAACACACAGGGCCTGACAAAGGCCTGGGAGACGGATGAGGTTTTAAGTGTGAATGGCTGCTTAGAAAACTGGGAGGGTGTTGGAACTTACCCTGCGCAGTGTGGTACACGCCCAGAAGAAAGGACAACGCAGACGAAGAGACTGGTGGAGATGACTTCATAGCCGGGGTGATGACGAAAACAATCTATGCCAAAGTAATGGCCAGGGGAGACTTCCCTGGTGGCCCAGCGGTTAAAACTCCACCCTCCCATTACGGGGACCACAGGTTTGATCCCTGGTTGAGGAACTAAGATCCCACATGATGCCCTCTCATTCAGCTAAAAATACAATATAAAATAAACAAAGAAGGCAAGGGGGATGAATGGAAGGAGATGCAATCAAAGGACTAACAACAGAAGAGATGTAGGGATTCAGAAAAAGACAAATGCCAGGATGTGTCTGATGACAGTAAGCCTATATACTGGGTTAGCCAAAAAGTTCGCTCAAGCTTTTCTGTAAGATCACATGGAAAAACCCAAATGAACTTTTGGGCCAACCCAATACTTGATGCTCTTTAAGATATACTCTTGCATGAAAAAAAAAAAGGAGGACAGAAGGCAGGACTTGTCTTTGAGGAAAAAGCAAAATAATAATAATAATAACAACAACTGTTTTAATTCCAAGGTGCTATAAAACTGAAGGAGAAGAGTAGACATCTCGGGTTGCAGTAAAGAGCATCCAAGGGTACTTGCTGAGGGCTCTACATCACATTACAAAATACATACACAACATACACTTTATATTCCTTTCTCCATTTCTCCTGCTCCTACCTTCTCCCTTCTCCCTTCTTCTCCTTCCTCTTCTCTGTAGTCTGTCCTAGGCCCAAATCAGCAGAGCTTAGCTCTCAAGTCAGGAAGAATCCATAACACCCTGCCCTCTGACTTCCCTCACACTAACATTAGTGTCACAACCACAATTTACTCGACACGCCTCAGAATCCCATTATAGAAATTCAAGTTCTTCCAAAACTGCTTTGTGGGACTTGTTTAACCTAAAAGCTCAGCGATGTTTACCTCTGAGCCTGCAGCCCTGCAGTGGAATAACTTAATAAATGGACGTGGCGGAGACACCTTTATGTTTCCTATGCAAATACTGCTTAGAAAAGCCATTAATGGGAATTATGGAAGGAGAAAGCCAACTAAATACATAGGCCAGGATAAGCAGGGATGGATGACTCAACTGGCCTTCAGGGGCCTTCTCCTCTGCTCGTAATTTTATTAGAACCATTACCAGTGAAGAAATCTGGAGCTTTTCGAATTGAACCATAAATTGTTTCTGCTTTCTATGGGATCCTAAAGGAATTTCAGGGGGAATTTTTCTTTGCTTTGTGGAGTGGCTCCCTATGGACTGGGGGAAGTCTTTTGGAAATTTCTGGGTTACTCTTGGGGACTTTTCCTGAAATAGATTCTTCTTTAGAAGTTATTAACTTTAAAAATACATCGGAATTTTTTGTATAAAAATGCACAGCATGCACCCCCAAATTCAAGTTTACAGGATTCATAAAAAACACTCTCATAAAGGTAACATCTTATCATGGTGGAAATGTTTTCTGCTCATGGTTAGAAAACCCTGTGTAAGAAGTCATTGTTTTAAAAACAAGACACTGAATGTGTTTTTGACAATCCCTCATTACCCAATTTATTTTTGGCAGAAGTGCTATAAAGTGTTTCCTTTTTATTTATAAAAAATATATTATTTGTGATTCTGGGGAAAAAGACAATGAAATGACATGGAAAGCACCTTAAAATGTTTGTCTGCAAAAGCACTTAAAGGCTCATAACAACTGTTTGATGTAATGTTTATTGTGTTCAATCATCACATCATTTGTTTTATTTAAAAGTGCATGCCTCTTGCCACATCCCAGTTTTAACAAAATCATCTTTTACTGTTCATGTCCTCCTTAGAAAACTTCAGGTGGCGTTAGTAATGCCACCCATTCACACCTGAATCTAACACAATACTAGAAATTAACTAAGATTTAATAAAAATAATAAAATACAATAATGCTGCCCATTCACAGAGGCGATATAAAAAGCTCCTCTAACTTTCTTCTCAGTTGTTTATCTCATGGCCAAAGTTCCAACACTAACAACAAATTGTGGTTTAAAAGACAGATATCATACGATATCACTTATATGTGGAATCTAAACTATGACACAAATGAACCGAGCTATGAAACAGAAACAGAATCGTGGACAGGGAACAGGCGGGAGGTTGCCAAGGGGGTTGGGAGAGGGCTGGGTGGAGTGGGAGGCTGGGGTTAGCAGATGTAAGCTTTTATTTATAGAATGGATAAACAACAGGTTCTACTCTACTCTGTAGCACAGAAAACTACATCTTATGATAAACCACAATGGAAAACCATATTAAAAAAGAATGTGTGCATATGTGTATGTTTAACTGAATCACACTTGTAGCAGTAGTTAACACACTGTACATCAACTATACTTCAATTTTTAAAAAATCGATATAGGGAACTATACTTCATACTTTGTAATAACCTATATGAGAAAAGACTCTGAAAAATAATGCATATATGTGTGTGTGTGTATATATATATATATATATATGAATAACTGAATCACTTGGCTGTACACCTAAATCTAACACGACACTGTAAATCAACTCTACCTCAATAAAAACATACATTGTGATAAAAGGTGATAGCTATGAATAGGAAAATTGCTTTTAGTTTTCGGAAACCAGTATCTTCTTATGCTCTGCAGCTTTTATTTCATTATTAGCCTCTTAACCCAAACAGGCTTCCTTTTGCTATTTTCCCTGCTCTGTCACAAGTTTCCCAAGCAAGTCTTTTCTTGGTTTGCAACTCCCGTCTAGTAAAATACCATTCTGGCGTCTCTATGGGGCCACACTGTCCAGGCTATACTGAATTTGAAGTCCTTTCTCCCTGATTCCACACCCTGCTTTACAAAAACACACCATTTGCAGATCAAAGAGAGACGATTTATGCTTTCATCCAGCTGACGGACGATTAAATTAAAACAGATCAGCAGTGCGGTGCACGGGCAGGTGGCTCCCACCACCACGGTCGGCCTCAGAGCGATTAAATTGTGGCGGAGATGGAGGGCCTTCCGCTCCCATTCCCGCACTTACAGATCAAACGGTGACAAATGAGATGTTACTGCTCTTGTAAAGCAAGGCTACAATCTGTCAAAATCCAACATAATTTGTGACCCTCTGTGACATCCTCTTTCTCTCTCTCTCGCTCTCTTTTTTTTTTTTTTTTTGACATTTGAATACAGTGATTGTACTAGAGTCAAGTCCATTTAAGTGAATATAGTCAATTCTATCTAAAGGAATACAGCCTGTTAGCTCCAACATGGTAGCTGAATATATATCTGTTGAGTACTCCAGCGACCCTTTGTGTTAAGTGCATACCATTAACAATGAATTCTGATTTTTTCCAAGTTATATAATTTGATATCTTGACAGCCCAGACACTTAAAGCACTACTATTTGTTTTAAATGGCTTTATTTTATTGTTTAAATGTCAGTATCAAAATAAAGTAATGCATACAGCCTTGTCAGTTCTACTGCAGAGGGAAGGATTCCCGTTGAGGAGAGTCTTGAAAGAGTTTGTTCTAAAAATGGACTCAAAAGTCAATTGCAATGTCTCTTGGCTGAATCCTTAAATGACTCATGAAACATATTTATACTGCATTTTCTGTTTGGCTGGTGCATTTAATAAGGCACTGAGGCATAAACAGCAAAGGGAGCATAGCATCTTAACTTACTGAAGTTGACATCATTGCCAGCTTTGAAAAAAAAAGAAAAAAAAAACTAACTATGGGAAATAAATGAGGAATGCTTGATAAAAGCCACAGCCCAGATTAAACAGGCTTCTCCGTGGGCTTTCATTATATAATCTGTGGGATTACTGTAGGTGGCTTAATCTTCAAAAAAGAAAATATAAGATACAAGGGACTGATTGAGGATAGTTTCTAATATTTTTAACTACTTGAATGACAGGGAGAATTGATTCTCTCAGGCTTCCACTCCATTCAGACCTGTTTGGGGTTTATGAGGCCATCACATTTCAGAAAAGTCATTAACTTTCTACTTCAAAGTGGCTAAAGATCTTTCCCAAAAGATTTCTGTTGACCACAAAACTTTAGGCAGAACAACGTCAACCTTCTGGGAAACCTCTCTGAAATAACTTTGTTTACAAAGAATAAAAGTATATCTCAGCTCTTTGAGCACTTTTTTTAGGGTTATACTTCAAGGTTCATGGGTATAAAATGTTTTCCTTCTGTGCAGCTCATTCGGTGATCTACCAAAATGGGTGTGCTCAAGTTATTCTGCTCCTCCTGGTTTACCTCTGGGCTTGTTTGCCCCCATTTTAAAGTAACTGTCCAGCTTGACTAAAATCCCTGTTAATGACTTGGCTTCAGGAACCCAGCTGGCTAAAGAGCAGACCCTGGATTACAGCACTTGACAGGAATCAGCAGAGACAGAACATTCACCTCCACTTTTGGGACAGGGCACCGTGATACACACTAGTCTACCCTTAGTACGGTGCACCTTTATATTGTTGCTACCCAGACGAGAGGAGGAGAGTATGAGCCATGAGATCACAGACCTACCTATTAAAGGCAGAGTCCAAGTCAGTCTGAACACATCCGAGGGGCCATGCATTTGCTTTCTACAGCCAGGAAAAGGAATTCAGCCTCCAAAAAAGGAATCCAGAGCCTATGGCCAGCAGCTCTGTTGTGTCAGGAGTTACCAGAGGGGTGCCGCAGTGGATGATCACAGAAGAAAGTCTACATTAAGCCCCCGACATACAAATGGGTTCCATTCTGAGATCACATTTGTAAGTCCAACTTGTTCGTACGTCCAACAATGGCTTGTTTGCCCACGTTTTAGGTACCCAACTAACACAGTCAGCTATATATGAATAGTACTGTACTGTAATAGGTTTATGATACATAAAAGACAAGCAAACACAAAAAATAAAGAGAACATTTTTAATCCTACAGTACAGTACCTTGAAAAGTCCAGTAGTACAGTACGACAGCTGGCATACAGGGGCTGGCATTCAGTGAAGAGGCAGAAAGAGTTACTGACAAGAGGTGGGAGACGGTAGAGCTGACGGCTCATCAGCCTCAGGAGACAGAGCGTAAACTGCAATTTCACCCATGTCTGAAATGACTGGATGTGAGAATGCACGTCCGCATCTTTGAAAGTTCCCAACTTGAAGTTTCCTATGTAGGGGCCGTAACTGTATTGGGGTTTGGCTCCACTACTGTGTGTCTGTGGATTTCTAGAATGTAACTATCATAGTTACCTAACCTGTGGTATGAGTAGTTTGTTATCACTGAAAACCTACCAGCATTGGGAAATCAATACGCTTAGTGAAATAAGTCAGACAGAGAAAGACAAACACTGCATGATAGCACTTATATGAGGAATTTAAAAATACAAGTGAATGTATATACAAAATAGAAACAGACACACAGCTATAGAGAACAATCTAGCAGTTATGAAAGAGAGGGAAGCGGGAGGGGAAGTTTGGGGTATGGGATTAAGAGATACAAACTACTATGTAGGGTACATTGTAGCACAGGGAATTATAACTGTTAATACAGTATAAGCTGTAAAAAAAAAAGAAAAAAGAAAATGAACCACTATGTTGTACACCTGAAACTTTATAATACAACATTGTAAATCAATTATCAGTTGAGTTCAGTTCAGTCACTCAGTCATGTCCAACTCTGTGACTCCATGTGAAGCAGCATGCCAGGCTTCCCTGTCCATCACCAACACCCAGAGTTACTCAGACTCATGTCTATCTAGTCAATGATGCCATCCATCTCATCCTCTGTCGTCCCCTTCTCCTCCCGCCTTCAATCTTTCCCAGCATCAGAGTCTTTTCCCATGAGTCAGTTCTTCGCATCAGGTGGCCAAAGTATTGGAGTTTCAGCTTCAGTATCAGTCCTTCCAGTGAATATTCAAGACTGATTTCCTTTAGGACTGACTGGTTGGATCTCTTTGTAGTCCAAGGGACTCTCAAGAGTCTTCTCCAACACCACAGTTCAAAAGCATCAATTCTTCGGCGCATAGCATTCTTTATAGTCCAACTCTCACATCCATAGATGACTGCTGGAAAAACCACAGCCTTGACTAGACGGACCTTTGTTGGCAAGGTAATGTCTCTGCTTTTTAATATGCTGTCTAGATTGGTCATAACTTTTCTTCCAAGGAGCAAGCATCTTTTAATTTCATGGGTGCAGTCACCATCTGCAGTGATTTTGAAGCCCCCCAAAATAAAGTCCGTCACTGTTTTCATTGTTTCCCCATCTATTTCCCATGAAGTGATGGGACCAGATGCCATGATCTTAGTTTCCTGAATGTTGACTTTTAAGCCAACTTTTTCATTCTCCTCTTTTACTTTCATTAAGAGGCTCTTTAGTTCTTCTTTGCTTTCTGCCTTAAGGGTGGTATCATCTGCATATCTGAGGTTATTGATATTTCTCCTGGCAATCCTGACCCCAGCTTGTGCTTCATCCAGTCCAGCATTTCTCATGATGTACTCTGCATATAAGTTAAATAAGCAGGGTGACAATATACAGCCTTGATGTACTCCTTTCCCAATTCGGAACCAGTCTGTTGTCCCATGTCCAATTCTAACTGTTGTTTCTTGACCTGCAGACAGATTTCTCAGAAGGCAGGTCAGGTGGTCCTCTATACTATACTTCAATTTTAAAGAACGCATGTTCTACCCTGAACCAGTTAGAAATGGGTATATAAAATAGAAAATGCAGGTTTGGCAAATGTTCTCTTCACAGCAATCCTTCTCAAGTCAAAACATGACTTGAAAAATTTTAACAAGATTGATTTTTACTTTCCCCTTCATCCCATCTTGTTCTTTCTCCACATTGTTTATAAATGTAAATAGGTTAGAATTGTGTGTCGATCTGTACCTATTGTGACTGACAAACAGCAGTCATTGGGGTTGCCAACTGGCCTGCATTTGTTAACAGATTACTTCTACTTGTGTGAATTCTGTCTGGCTCCTGTCTGCAAAGGCTTTTGCTGATTTTATAACCTGCCACAAAGTGATGAGCTGATCTCTATTCCTCACTTTCCTCTCTCTTCTTTCCCTTTCCTGCTTTTGATGTAGATTCTCTATTAGACGCAGGGGACATAAAGCAAATTTTCACCTTTGCTTGGAAGGAAGCACAAGAGGAGCAAAAAGGAAGGTAGCAGAAATATTCAGAACTTGAAAATCTTTTCTCTACCTCCAAGATGAGGTTAAATGTCCCCAAAAGATTACCTGAGATCCATGTACAGACAGCTCTTCCCTCAAAGGATTCTCCCGGCACCTCAGAGGTTGTTTGTTTGTTTTATTTTACCTTCTTTTAATGGAGTATGACTCTCCGTGTATGCAGAAAGTGAAAGTGAAAGTCGCTCAGTCATGTCTCTTTGCAACCCCATGGACTATACAGTCCATGGAATTCTCCAGGCCAGAATACTGGAGTGGGTAGCGTTTCACTTCTCCAGGGGATCTTCCCAACCCAGGGATGGAACTCAGGTCTCCTGCACTGCAGGCAGATTCTTTACCAGCTGAGCCTCAAGGGAAACCCTAGTGTATGTAGCAATTTTCCCAAATAAGACTACTGCTTTGCATTTGTTAACGACATCTTTATAAGATAAAACCCACCCAATTTGTGTTTCAACATTTTCAATGTTTGCTATATGGTGGTAATTATACCTGAACTTTCCTACCACTAAAAATTTCCCCAACTTTCCTTAGATTGGTAGCTCACATCTTCCCGAATAACTTTTCCAGCAACAGAAGTGCATATGAGTGGCTGATGTTAACCAAACCAGAGGCCACTTGAGAATGCCACTAAAAGAATAGTGGCTGAAGGTTATAAATAGGTGGCACTATTTATAAAGCATCAACAAAATGCTTCATGAAGTGAAACATAAAGCCCAAGCAGTCATATTGTTAAAGACCTGTCCCCGTGTCTAATATCTACATAAATAGCAGCATGAACGTAGTCTCATGAGCTGCTTTGTTTGGTCTCAAGCTCATCACAGGCACAACAGAGGAAACTTCCTACAAAATGCTGGTCTGCCTTAAAAACAAAAACAACAAAAAACCAACTTCTGGGGTGTAGAAGACTTACAAAGTGAGCAAATAGAGTATCACAAAGCAGAGTTCAAAAAAATCCCAATTACTGAACAGTCAGGAATGATTATATAAAGTTTAGACCAATAACATTTTGTTAACAAGAACATTCAATTCTTAGCCTCAACCTCAGCCGGCACTTGTTGCTACTGAAAGATTAAGGTTATCTCTCTGTGTAAGTAACCCACGTTTATGTCCAAAATTAGACTGTAAAGTGGGAGCCTTCTTGGCTAGAATAAAATGGTTTTTCACGTCAATTTATAAGTACTCTGAAAATGCAAGTCCCTTTCCCTCAGCTGAATGACTAATGCATAACAAGATTTTGTGATATCCAAACCATTGACTGTCAGAAAGATTTAAGCTCAAATCAACATGCATTTATTCTATGGTACAGCAATATGGAAGGCTGATAGCATGAATATTTTACAGTAATGTTTCAATATTAAAATCCCTATATTGAGATTTTGGAGTAACATGCAAATTATATTTAACCATCAAAAAAATTCACTGAAGTACTTATTAGGGTATCAGTAATAATAGTCATTAAAATTTTATGATCACTTAAAAGAACACTAAATAAAGACAGTTTAGCAAATGCCCTATTTACATATTTTAACAAGACTTACATAGTAATATCAAAATCACATTGAATTTGAGAGTAAAATTAAACTTGCCCTTAAAAGAACAGATACATTATGATCTACTCTAATAAATTTGCTTGTTTTCCCAATAGTGGGGTGAGTTGCATGGATCTATTCATTTTGCCTTTTCAGATCAGCTGTGATATTATACAAGATATGACCAAAGGTCAGGGGTTCAATCTAGGGATTAAGAACAGAATTAACTAAACAGGCTGTATAGGAATTGAGTCTGCAATCTTAGCCTCCAGCACCAAGTCCTATTTTGCTCTACTAAACACTAACACATGGACATCACTTGATTTTACATAGATATAAGTAAAGACTATGTATATAACTACTTCCACATATATATGTATATACATAGGTGGCTTGCTTTCATTTAGAACATTTTAGGATATTTATACAAGTTAGGCATTTTGATATATAAAATAAGAAGTTGACTTTTCACAGCATTTTAGAATGCTGATGACAATCATTTTCAAAACTGAGGGCCCTCACACTTTGCAACTAAATCCAGTGTAGAGCATAAAACTAAAAAATGGGTGGGATTTGTCTTCTTTACCCTGTATGTGTAAGGTTAAGAGTGATCACTGTAAATTCAATGCACTTGAGTAAACAGCAGACCAACAGAAATTCTCAAGGAGAGATATATGTAGGTACTCAGGGAAGATGGGTGGTCTGGGGTCAACAACCAAGTCTGTGGAGAGTGATCGTGCCATTGACCCGGTCACTTTGGTTTCCTTGGGATGACTGATTTACTGGAAAACACATCCGGTAGAACCCATTAGGCTCCATCAGAATTTGAGGCTCATGGGTGGCCAATTCATTTGGCAAGACAGGCAGAATCACAGAATACAATGAGGAATAAATAAGCCACACCATATATGAGTCCTTAGCTATCTTCCTTGTTTCCTTGTTTAGTGCATTTACAAAATAATTAACACTAGGAAATCAGAAAAGAGGAAACTTCCTCATATCATACTGTCCTGATTGTATGTGTGTGTGTGGGTATATACATGCTTACATGTATGAGAGAGGGAGATGATCACAGAACTGACAGATTCTTGAAATCAGAAATTTATAGAAAAGATGAGATATGTCAAGTGATGCTTTCTGAAGTCTTATCTAAATAAACAAAGAAAAATATCAGAAATATTTGGGAGCAACTTCATTCAAAGCCCATGATTACCACTGTTTCCACTTTCCTTCTTCAAAGAAATAGGAGTTAAAGTTTCTCACTTTCACTGGCTGTCATGTAAGAACTTTCAGCAACACTTTATATGGCAGCTATATGAGCTTTCCACTAAGGACATTAACTTTTTTCTTTCAAAACTCTAGCTAACACTAAGCAGTTCTGTATTCTAAGGAGTTCCGTATTCTGAAAGGCACACACTAGTAACAAAAGACCACAGACACTAATTGGCAATGTATTTGTGCCCAGTTACTGAAGCATTTTCATCTTTCTCATCATCTTTTTTTTCTTTTTTTAGGCTAATATCAATACTAAGTGAAGTAGGCCAGACAAAGAAAGACAAATATATGATACTGTTTATATGAGGAAATCTAAAAAAAAAAAAAAAAAAAAAAGATGGAAACAAACTTATTTACAAAACAGAAACAGACTCACAGACTCAGAGAATGAACTTATGGTTATCAGGGGAGAGTTGAGGGGAGGACAGATTGGGAGTTTGGGACTAACAGGTACACACTGCTATATTTAAAACAAATAACCAACTGTATAGCACAGGGAACTCTGCCACTCTGTAATGACTTAAATGGGAAAAGAATTTGAAAAAGAATAGATACATGTATATGTATCACTGAACCACTCTGCTATACACCTGAAACTAACACAACACTGTTAATTCTATTTCAACATAAAATAAAAATTTTTTTAAATTATATTTTTCATGACATAGAGAGGTTTGTTTAGTTGAAGAGTTAAAAGATACCCCAAATAACTTGATAACCAAATAATCCACAAAGAGCATTCAATACAAGTGGCTAGCAGAGAGTCAAATTTTATTAGAAATATCTAGTCCGTAAAATATCTTAAAAGGTTTTTGAATCTGAAAAGTTCATTCAGTGTGAATTAGAAAAAAAAGAACCCTGAATATACAACATGCATTCAAAAAGATCCAAAGTGCACAAAATTCTCCATCTCATGGCATTTCCCAAAGTTTTAAAAATTAAAGAATAAGCCCTTTTGACAATAAAAAAGCTCTCAATACACGTAGAAATTTTTTTCATATAATTAGAAGCCCTCCACTCTATAGTGACAGACTGTATATAGTAATAGACTGTAGTCTATAAAAGCCTGGGTTCAGAAGTCAATTTCTAGGTTTGAATCCCAGCCCTGTAAAGTATCTGTGTGATTCTGAATGAGTTACTCAATACCTTTGTTCTCCAATTTTCTCATCTACAAAATGGGTTAAAAATAGCACCGATACCAATCCTTAGTATCATTTTGACGATGAAATGACTTAATACACATAGAGCTCTACTTGCAAATCATCATTATTTAATACATTTTAGATCATCCCATCACAGAGCCAAATTGCCAGTTTGAATGCTACGCTGCCCCCAGAGAGTCCTACTCAGTCTTTTATATTCATTCATTCAACTGCTCCTATTCTTAAAGAATTTGGAGAAGGACATGTCACCAAGCTAGTAGCTAACCAAGAAAAAGAATTAATGAGGCCTACTCTTGACGATAAGCATGCACTTTGGTGGTGTGAAGTAACTATTTAAATTACATAAGCCAATCCTTCCTTCACTAATTGTAATTCATTCCCATTATACTCTAGGTACAAAATGAATGAGAGATTTAATCACTTATATGTGACCAAGGAAAATGTTGATGACATTATTTTATGTGACCTCAAGGACAAAAAAATATAAATATTTACAAGAAGGTATACTTTTATATGATGTTAATCTCCTTTCATCCATGGTCCTTTGATCTGTGACTATCGTTACCATTTGGAGGATCTACTTAAATATCCTCCATTTTTAGAAAATAGCTCAAGGCAGAGTAGTATTTTGAATGATGCAGGAAAGGAAACTGATCTTTAAACATGTTTGGCTCACCAATCTGAAATCTGCTCCTCCATGAGATAATATCAATACTGACATCAAGTTTGGACACTAGACGTCAAGATGCAGGGTGTTTTCCAAAGAAGACTCCCATCTTACTTTGCTTTTACATCAGCCAATGAATACTAATAAGACTCTGGAAGCAGCCTTGGATATGTATCCATAGCAGAAACTTCATGTGGCATATAAGTGATATTTGCGTATAAAATTTTGGTTACTTATTCTAGGCTAAAGCACTCAAAGCTCTGACCTCGACCTACCCTTTGCCCAGCTGGGCAAAAATCCAATTTATTACTCAGTTTCAAGAATTTTCTTTGTGGTTTATTGGAAAAAGGATGCCTTTCTACCTCATATAGTAGTAAAAGAAACATCCTGGTGATATGTGCTTAAAAGACCTCACAAAGAGGTACCTTATTGAGGGTCACACACAATAACTATTCCATGCATCCAATCAAAAGATACCACTGGTGGCACCCTTGTGTTTTGTTGCCAAGAAAGGGGAAAGGAGATGTAGAAGGAGGTCACCCCACATGTTCAGCTCATGCTTAGTCGCTCAGTCATGTCTGACTCTTTGTGACCCCATGGACTGTAGTCCACCAGGCTCCTCGACTATCTATGAGGATTCTCCAGGCAAGAACACTAGAGTGGGCTGCCATGCCCTCCTCCAGGGGATTTTTCCAAACCATGTCTCTCACACTGCAGGTGAATTCTTTACAGTCTGAGTCATCAGGGAAGCCCAAGAATACCAGAGTGGGTAGCCTATCCTTTCTCCAGGGGATCTTCCCAACCCAGGAATCGAACTAGAGTCTCCTGCATTGCAGGTGGATTCTCTACCAGCTGAGCTAGCAGGGAAGTCCATGTTCAGGTTATATGATGATAAAGCCACCTTCCTTAGAAAAAAGGGCTTCGTTCAGATAGCTCTAGCCAACACCTGAAGTCCTCAACAAGGCCATTCGTGGAATGTTTCATAATCAAGCCATTTGGGGACTGGTCAGCAGCCACAGGAGACAAAATTCCACTCTCCCAAGTCGCCTTGGCTTTGATTTTTTGAGCCAGAAACTCTCTTTTTAGTTAGCACTTTCTGGTTATTTACTTTTAATGGAAAGATAACTGCTTTACAAAGTTGTATTGGTTTCTGCCATACATCAGCAAGAATCAGCCTACGGGATACATATCTCCCCTTCCTCTTGAACATCCCTTCCCCTCCCCATCCCATCCCACCCCGCTAGGTTGTCATGGAACATCAGCTTGAGCTTCCTGTGTCATACAGGAAATTCCCACTGGCTGTCTATTGACAGATGACAATATGTATGTTTCCCTGCTACTCTTTCAATTCATCCTACCCGCTCCTTTCCCCGCTGTGTGTCCACAAGTCTGTTCTTTGTCTGTGTCTCTATTGCTGCCTTGCAATACGTTCATCAGAATTAGAGACTGGAGGCACGCTGGGAGTAATCAATTGCAGCAGTGGGCTCCACTGGTTTTACCACGAAGTGACTACTGCTCCTTCCAACAATATTACCAAATCTGGTCAGGCACTGAGTCAGGTGAATTCTCCCTTGAAATGCTTCACGTCCATCTCTTTCTAGTCCTCAAGTGGACCCACGCTATTTGACACCTGAAACGTCCACAGCGATGTGCTCACTAGACTGCATGCCTCGCTTTCCTCCATGCTTCCATCTTCACACATGGGTACCCATCACTTCCCTTAAGATATAGAAGCCTTAGACCCTAGGTATCTACTGTCTATAGGATTCACTGCACATATTTGGCCTGGAATTCCAGCAACATTCTCCATGACCTTGGTCTTATCAACTTCATCCTCATCTCCAGATTCTGCCTTTCACAAAACGTGATTTGAGCCAGAATGATACTTAGTGGGCCTGAAAAAAATCACTGAAGACTTATGACTCAAGTGACATCCCCGCACAGCTGGCCACAACTACTCTTCTGAGGAAGGTCCTTCTTCTCAATCTCTGCAGTTCTAAGAACTAACATTCCTTTAAGAATAGAAATCCACTTCTTAAAATACCCTGGTGTCACCTTTAATCAGGTAGGAACTGACCTCTGCTATCTAGTGTCTGACTTATTTGTATGGGATCTCTTTTGTGCTCATGAGAATGGTTGATATCTTTTAGTTGTTCTTTGATTCTTCTCAACTAGATCCATAGCCTTTTAGGGGCACAGACCCCATGCCTGAAATCCCCTGGACACACGAAAGTGACCTGCACATAACAGAAAATTTGTTCACTATGATAGTAAGAAAAATGTGTGTTTCTCCCTTCTGTTAAGTAACTCCAGTGGAACACAAAGAAAAGGCATATATATTTTATAATACATAAGCATATATAGATATAATAAATTATATAATATACACAATTATTTGCTTAGTAAGCCATGTTCTTTATGGGTGTTTTGCTTCTTGTAAGCTCAATTTATAAGGTCAGACTTTTCCTGAAGAAGAAATTTAGATGCATATCAATCACTCTGATTACAGGTTTCTTTCTTTCAATATACTCTACATTGATTTGAGCCATTTGAAGTCTCAAAATAAAGAAATTATTAGTGTATTTGAAAGGAATGTCCGTATTTCTAGATGAGATTGGCTCTTTTAAAGATACAGGAATAAAGAAAGAAGGAGAATATAGTCATGTAAACAAATCTAAACCCTTCCTGTAGAAAAGAGCACTTTAATCATCTCATTCTTTTTTTTCCTAGGAGTTCATAACATTAACTTCTATAGTCACAGTTCAATGCAACTTACGACTAAACTTGGCCTCCATCGAAGTCATTAAACTCTACCTTTTAAGAACAGGGGAAAAGACTCTGTTTGCAGCTTTATATAGATTAGCATTACCCTCATATGTGATATTATTATCACGTAAATTCCTCCATCGTATAAACGATGCATCCATTCACTGAGGCCAGAATGTATTAATGTAAAATATTCCCTGCCCCTGTTCTTCTGACAGGATTTCCCTGGTGGCTCAGTGGTAAAGAATCCACCTGCCACTGCAAGAGACATGGGTTCAGTCCCTGGGTCGGGAAGATCCCCTGGATAAGGAAATGCCAACCCACTCCAGTAATCTTGCCTGGAGAATCCCATGGACAAAGGAGCCTGGTGGGCGAGAGACCACAGGGTTGCAAACAGGCAGACGTGACTGAGTGACTGGGCACACAGGCACACTCTTCTGACAAGGCAGGAAAAGCGGTAAGACAAAGCTCTGCTATTGTGTGACTAAGGAAACGGAAGATTTCCTTTATCAACAAGGAAGGAAGCAAGACGTCTGGAAACTAGTCAGATGCTTACAAACCCTTACAAGGTTATCCTTGCAAGGGCCACTAGACCATATAGCTCTGAAAATGCACCCATGTCACACTTACAGGCAGAAAGATGCTGAAATTAATAGTAACTCACTCTGATAAATATGTTGAGAATTTGTCATGTCCAACTCTTTGCGACACCATGGACTGTAGCCCACCAGGTCCTCTGTGCATGGCGTTTTGAAGAATACTAGAGCAGGCTGCCACTTCCTGCTCCACGGGATCTTCCCAACCCAGGGATGGAGCCCTCATCTCTTGCACCTCTTGCATTGGCGGGTGGATTCTTTTACCACTACCCGACCTGGGAAGGCCCTCTCTACACACCGGGTTGGTCATAAATAGCTTATGAGTGCATGTACAGCAAAATGCACAGAAATACAAACAAATATGTAATAAAGGCAGGTCTACCTAGAGAGTATGTGCTTCAGGGTGTATATCCATGTGGATCAAATGTACTATTCCAGCAGGAACATCAGTTATAAATCAAACTCTACCAGCCAAGTCCACATCCCCACACCATTACTATTTGGAAAAGATCTGAAACACTCTCCTTTTCCCCAAAATATGCTCAGCCAATATCACTTCCACTAAGACTTAGAAAAAAAGCCCAGAGAGACACAAAAACCCCATGAGCGACCATCAAATGCCAGCCTCGGTCTCCTCCCATAAATCACAGACAGTAGGGTGCTGAGCACTAAAAATCTGAAGCCGAATAAATTTCTAGAACCATGAATAGAAACTTGCCTTTGCTCATTTCTGGCAATACTGTGAGTTTCTGTTCCTGTGTCCACTTATCATTGCAAAGATGAAAAAGTATTCAGATACTTAACAGTGTCTAATAATAGGAGACAGTTTAGAACAGAAATAATTCCAGACTTCTAAGAAACCTGTCAAAATTTCCCAGAGGTAAGAAACAATGACCTACAGTAGACCGTGGCCATGACCCTGGGGTCTAAGTGCTAACTCTAAAAAAGTGCCATGAGATATCTGATGACAGGTGATCAAGACATCATTTTACACCCTACCTGGACCAGATAATACACTCCAATGAATATTCAGCATACTTGCCTTCAATACCATGTGGAAACTCACAGAGAGACACAAGAAAAAAAATGACATTCTTTTTTCAAGGCTCTCCTTGAATCCATACAAGACTCAACCCTCATCTTTATGCTACTGTTCCCAAATTAACATCTCATCTCAGTCCCTGAAATTCTTACCCAGACTTCAGCCTCATGGTTTTAAGTGTTGTGAATCATTTTGATTCGGATACTCCGATATGACCTGAAACCCAGCACATCTGAACTAAACTCATGCTCAATCCCTGTTCAGTACTTATCAGAAGGCTTGGCTCACAGGTCAGAGAAAGCACCCAAAAAATCCATGTTCAGTGAGTTATTTCTTCTCATACTAGTTACCATTCCACATCCTCCAATTCTGTTTCTTTCGGATCACTGGTTTCCTACTTCACTTCTTTGAAATAATTGAGTCTTACTGAGTTGCTTCCACCCTCCCCCCGACAACCCTCATTCAAACACTCACCAAATCCCTCCATCCTTTCTTCATAAACTCTGACAGAATTACCTCTTGGAATACTTCAACCCTCAACCAAATGCTGATCACCTTTTACTGGACCAATGGAGCTGCAGCCTAGCTTAGCAAAATAACCATCTGCCTCTTTCCCCTTTCATCTGACCTGACTACTTCTACAGGATTAGAATTCATAAAAATAATAGCTTTGTTCCTTTTATAGGAACCTAAGCGCACTGCGTCTGCTTCATCCCTCCCAAGCAGTATTCACAGTGCCACTGCCTGATTCCTGTCCACACCATTCTAATAAAACTGTTCTTGCCAAATTCAGTTTTGACCTCTTTGTTGGAAGTGAAAGAAATCTCACGAATTCTTGCACTTTACAATAGTGAAAGAGGCAATGCAGAGCCATGTACCTCAGACTCTAAGATATGCATATACAGATATAGATGCAAAAAAATTCAGAATGATTAACTATGTCATATCAAGAACCACAAAACTGCCCATACAAATTGACCCAGTTTTCCCTCCCTCATGGAATCATCTCACAAGAAATGATTTAAAAGGAGGAAAATGCTATAGAGTTAAGTAAGACAATCATATGCACAATGCGGGGAAAAATAACAAATGATCCCCAAGAAGCAAATAATTAGGTGCATGATATCATTAATTTTTAATGACATGGCCCTTAAAAACACTGCAAAAGTATACGTAAGAAATAATGTATGCACTATGATTATAGCTATGAACTGGGAATGAATAAAGGGCTACAGATAAATAAAAATAAAAATAATATTAGCTCTAAATTTTCTTTCAAAATGGAAATACTATAAGATTAAAAAGAGAGCCTGATTCCAATAAGGATATCAGTTTTGAGATAACTAATTAGTCTTTAAATTCTAATTATTAAATTGCTAACAATTTCATCCTGGAATGAGAAATCAAGTGGGCCTTAGGAAGCATCACTACAAATAAAGCTAGGGGAGGTGATGGAATTCCAGCTGAGCTGTTTCAAATCCTGAAAGATGATGCTGTGAAAGTGTGGCACTCAATATGCCAGCAAATGTGGAAAACTCAGCAGTGGCCACAGGCCTGGAAAAGGTCAGTTTTCATTCCAATCCCAAAGAAAGGCAATGCCAAAGAATGTTTGAACTGCTGCACAATTGCACTCATCTCACATGCTAGCAAAGTAATGCTCAAAATTCTCCAAGCCAGGCTTCAACAGTACATTAACTGTGAACTTCCAGATGTTCAAGTTGGATTTAGAAAAGCCAAAGGAACCAGAGATCAAACTGCCAACATCCACTGGATCACACAAAAAGCATGAGAGTTTCAGAAAAACATCTACTTCTGTTTTATTGACTACACCAAAGCCTTTGACTGTGTGGATCACAACAAACTGCAGAAAGTTCTTAAAGAGATAGGAATACCAGACCATCTGACCTGCCTCCTAAGAGATCTGGATGCAGGTCAAGCAGCAACAGTTGGAACTGGACATGGAACAACAGCCTGGTTCCATATCAGGAAAGGATATATTGTCAGGCTGTATATTGCAACCTGCTTATTTAACTTATATGCAGAGTACATCATGAGAAATGCCAGGCTGGATGAAGCACAAGCTGGAATCAAGATTGCCAGGAGAAACATCAATAACCTCAGATACACAGATGACACCATCCTTATGGCAGAAAGTGAAGAACTAAAGAGCCTCTTGATGAAAATGAAAGAGGAGAGTGAAAAGTTGACTTAAAGCTCAACATTCAGAAAACGAAGATCATGGCATCTGGTCCCATCACTTCATGGGAAATAGATGGGATAACAGTGGAAATAGTGTCAGACTTTATCTTTTTGGGCTCCAAAATCACTGCAGATGGTGACTGCAGCCATAAAATTAAAAGATGCTTGCTCCTTGGAAGAAAAGTTATGACTAATCTAGACAGCACATTAAAAAGCAGAGATATTACTTTGCCAACAAAGGCCCATCTAGTCAAAGCTATGGTTTCTCCAGGAGTCATGTATGAATGAGAGTTGGACTATAAAGAAAGCTGAGCGCCAAAGAATTGATGCTTTTGAACTGTAGTGTTGGAGAAGACTCTTGAGAGTCCCCTAGATAGCAAGGAGATCCAACCAGTCCATCCTAAAGGAAATCAGTCCTGAATATTCACTGGAAGGACTGATGCTGAAGCATACTTTGGCCATCTGATGAGAAGAACTGACTCACTGGAAAAGACCCTGATGCTGGGAAAGAATGAAGGCAGGAGGAGAAGGGGATGACAGAGGATGAGAGGGTTGGATGGCATCACCAACTTGATGAACATGAGTTTGAGCAAGCTGCAGGAGTTGGTGATGGACAGAGAGGCCTGGCGTGCTGCAGTCCATGTGGTCACAAAGAGTCGGACGTGACTGAGCAACTGAACTGGACTGTTTCAAAAGGGAAGAGAAGAACATGATATCTTCAGAATCTAATGTGGCTAACAGTAATGTAAAGTTATCATTCACTGAACCTCTACTATACACTAGGTCCTTTAAATATTTTCTCTTTAGTTCTTAACAACTACCTTACAAATTAAGTCCTGTTATTTCCATCTTATCCAGACACACAGAACTTAGGTCTCATAAAGGCCAAGTGGCTTATTCAAGCTCAAAGCTATTGCGTGGTACAGTCAAAGTCAAACCCAAGTACACCTCAGTTCTGGCTCAGAACCTTTCTAACACACCATTCCCACTACAGGCCATTTCACAGATTTAAATTTTAACAAACAAAAGACAAGAAAGAAAAAATGAAAACATTCAAAAAGAAGAAGACAAATTATAAATACACACCCCCAAACTAGTCAAGGCTGATAGAAGATGTCCAAGACCAAAATACCTCTCAGTTGGTTTTAATTGTCTTGCTTTTCATTTGCTTATGAATTATAGGAAGCATGCACTTACTTACTGATGGCTAGCACCAGCCTCCTACATTTCAAGCATTCACTAGTATGTGAATATTGGGGAAGAGAAGAACCCCACCTCCCACCATGGGACAACTAAAATGCCAGACAGTTTACTAACCTGAACCCCAACAGCAGGGGGTGGGCACATGCTCATTCAATCATAACGCCTTCCTGATCTCCCAATAGGGAATATGATTCAAAGAAGTGACTGCTGAGAACTCTCTCCAGGGCCAAAGCAGCAGCATCCAGAGGCCAGGAGGAGCAGCTCCTGTGCTGGCCACCGCAGTGTCCTATAGGGATGATCCTGGGCCTGAACTTAGCTGTGGTCCAGTCTCTCCACTTCCTGTAGCCCCTTGTCCATTTCCTAAGCCTGTTTCTCCAGCATGCCCATTGATTGTCGAGCTACCAATTCCCCTGCCTGTGTAAATTCTTTTTTTATGTAAGTTCATTAAAGTCGATTTCTGTTGATTGCAATCAAAAGCCTTGACTGGTAAAATAACGTAATAGGAACAGATGACCAAGTGACGATAAACTATACTACTGCTTCTTTTGTGTTTGTGTCTGCCGCTTTCCACCATCAAACAGAATGATCCTCTAACTAGAAAAAGGTAAAATACACCACAAAGTAAAACAAAAAATAAGACAGCATTTACATACTTTAAAAAGTCAAATCGCTTGACCCAAGGAGATCACATCCAGACTATGTCCTTACGAAACTAAAGATGTAGTTTCTTTAATTTCTGAGAAACCATGGAACTAGATGCATCCCATCTATAGATGTGAACATATCTAGACTCTCCAGAAAAGGGAAACAGAGGATTTTATAAACAACAGATCCTGATGTGTATCTCTTACCAACTTTTAGGGAGAAATAGGTTCAGGGCTCTATAAGAAACCACATCACACTCAAGCACATACTCTAAACAGTAGATGCCTTTGGGTGGTAAATTTTTATTCTTCCTCCTATTCTGCATTTCCACATTCAATTTCTATAATGAAGAGTTAAAGCTTTTAAAACGGAAGAAGAAAAATTTAAAGGTCAAATTATGTCCTGCCATGAAAAACCTCATAATCTTCTTTGAGGGAGTTATTCTCCTAGTGTGTGTGTGTGTGTGTGTGTGTGTGTGTGTGTGTGCACGTGCGCACGCGTGCTCTCCTAGTGTGTGTGTGTGTGTGTGTGCATGTGTGTGTGCATGCGCGCGTGCTCTCCTAGTGTGTGTGTTTGTGTGTGTGCGCGCATGCTCTCCTAGTGTGTATGTGTGTGTGTGTGTGCGCGCTCCCGCGCGTGCACGTGCACGTGCACATGCGCACTCAGTTGCTCAGCCATGTCCGATTCCGTGACCCCATGGGCTGTCGCCCTTCAGGCTTCTCTGAAGGGATCTCCTGACCCAGGGATCAAACCCGTGTCTCTTGTATCTCCTGCACTGGCAGGCATATTCTTTACCACTAGCACCACTGGGGAAGCCCTATTCTCCTAGTAGATGGTGGGAAAACCACAGACATCTGGTTAATGCTTTCAACAAGGTACTTAACAAAATCTCCATGAAAATCCCCTGGACAAGACAGAAGCATGTGGAGTGGGTGATGGAAAATTTAGAATTTGAGCTGAATGACATTAGAGTTAGGTGAACCCACAGTTGGGTGTACTACCATACTCAAATTATGTGTATTAATGAATTGAGGTCAGTTTCCAAGGAAGGGGAATGCCAGACATGGACTGGAAATTTTTATGGTGATTTCTGCTCAATGTTAGTTACAATCACTTGAAGACAAGATTGTATTACAGTATTCATAGATAAGCCAAAGAAAATGTGTATAACATATAGGATGGCAAAGTGATTCTGTCAGATCTGAGACAATTAAAAAAATGCTAATAATGCTAAAAATAAAATTCAAGATTAGGCTTAAAAGTCCATTAGGTAAGAAAAGGCTAAAGGAGTGAAAACCAGATAATGATCCCTTTAAAAACCCTGAGAATTAGAGCTGAGAAGAAGGTTAATAAGACCAACAATCTAGGAAGAACATCAAGGGAATCAGCAGATCTGGTGGGCAGTTGTTTAATCACAAAACATCGACACTATTGTGTGCAGGCCTGAGAACATACTTTTAAGAAGGACACTTATTAAGTAAAAAAAAAAGTAATGAAAAAAAGGCAACCAGAATGATAAGAGCCTAAAAATTATTTTTAGGGAAGAATTAAAGACACTTAGCCTGGAAGAGTGTGAAGGAAGGAAAAGTAAGCAGTTTTTTATTTTTTTGTTTGTTTGTTGGCCAGTGGCTTGTAGGATCATCCTCAACCAGGGACTGAACCCATGCCTCCTGTAGAGGGAGCACAGAGTCTTAACCACTGGACTACTCGGAAAGTCCAATCTCCGATTTTTAAAGGATCTTTAAATGCATGAAAGTATAAACTTCACTACAGTTCCACAGAACAAAAGCAGTGATAATCAGTCGATGCTCAACAGACGCAGCAGAACTATTAATACCGAGATAGAGTCGGGGTTAGGGAAGACAAATAGGTTGCAGTTAAAGCAGCAATGCTGCGCCATACGTTTATTCCATGGAGTTATTTCTTCTTTCGTATCTTTGTGCCCAGTGACTCTATACTAGAGCCTAAAACATTTAAAGCATGAGAAAAGCAGTAGCTCTGCAGTTTCCCCAGTGGTTCAGTGAGTAAAGAATCTGCCTGCAATGCAGGAGATACAAGTTCAATCCCTAGGTCAGGAAGATACCCTGGATAAGAAAATGGCAATCCATTCCAATATTTTCATCGGGAACATCCCGCAGAGAGAGGAGACAGGTGGGTTACAGTCCATGGGGTCTCAAAGAGTTGGACACAACTGAGCACATAAACTCATAAGCTGGAATGTGTGTGGCCATTAATCTATACTGAAGGTTAAGGAAATTCTCATGAGTAGATTTGATTTTTTTAACCCATTTCCAAGGCACTGGTTCTCAAAACCGGGATACATATCTCATTTGGTTTTGATGACATGATTTCCTATAGAAGGACACTCCTTGTGGATGCCACTAATAACTGAAGTGTCTCTAATCCATACAAAAATAACTAGAGACTATGAATTTTAAAATACCATCTTCAAATTGGAAAGTCCCTTCATTTCCAGGTGCCATTCTTTTTTATTCACAAACATCCCGACTACTCATAACCCCTTCTCTTTTACTACTTCCTCTACCTCTAACTCTCTATGCATTCTCACCCCCAATTCCCTTCCTTTTCATGGTGGTTACACTGCAGCTGGTCCTTGCTTTCTCAGATGCCAACTCAGCTTGTCTACACATCCATCCCACTCCTCCTTAGTTCTCCTTCTACTCTGCTCCATCAAGTGGAAGGCTTTTCCTGACAGCATGAAGAAACACTAGCTCTACTTTACTGTGAAAGGTTAAGAAATAAATGTAGGAAACCATATCTATAGAAAAATATGAAAACCTTTATCTTGGTTAGATAATGTATGTTTCCACAAGTCCCTGGACAGAAACCTAGAATTCTGACAACATGTTTATTTCAAGAAAATGGAAATATTCAGTAGAGTAACAGCATAACATTATGTTCAAAAAGATTATTCTGTCAAGAAATAAAAGACGGGCAAATGATCATTTTCTCTATTACAGAAACTTCATTAGTACAGCCTTGTTCAATATAAATTATTATTTGGTAATTGTGAAGTATGCCCAAGGGATCAAGAAATTTTTTTCTTATACTGGGTGATAAAGTTTAAAATGTTAGGGAAGTGAAAATAGTCCTATATTTTGCCTTTTATATATGCAGAATAGAAGTTGTGCTTTTAACTATGTGAAAATTTCATCACAAAAGCATGATTCTCTGGAAAACATATCATGTATTTCTATAAAGAGAATAATTATTTTACAATGTCCATAGAATATGAACTTTATTACAAACACAGAGCCTGATGGTATACTTTCTTCAGATAAACTGATAAATCTGCATACAATATCCTTTTGATTAGAATAATGGCCTTTTAGTGTTGGAAAGGATTGTAGAATCTAAAGCCACAAATGTTAACCCGAGCCCTTTCAACATTCAGAGTGAGCACTGTGTTTGTAAATACAAATAATCCATTGAGTCTGATGGGATCAAATCTTAAGGACTCAAGCTACAAGCCAATTTGGAATGTGCTCAGATATGGTCTTACTTTTACTTTTGGAGTTGAGAAACACATGAATGAGCATAGACCTCTGTAATACCATCATATGAATGAAAGTTCCTATTTTTTTATTAGATAGGGGAGAGCAAGATCACAGAAATAAACTAGACACAAAATGAATAAAATCCACCCTTAAAAATGACAGCAAGTCTAGTCAGCACCACTGGCTCATTCATTCATTCCTTAAGCTGTAGCCACCCTGTTCTTTCAGAAACACACGTGTAAATCCTATGCAAAATAAGAACCAAACCTTCAAAAACTCATTAACCTCAGGCAAAGTCTAAAATCATTAATGAGGTTTTAAGATCCTTCAATACTTTGACCAGGGACTCTCCTTGAGATCCAGTGACTAAGACTCTGCACTCCCAATACAGGGGGCCCAGGTTAGATCCCACATGCCCCAACTAAAAAAAGAACCCACCTACTGCAACTAAGACCCCAGCACAGTCAAATAAATAAATACTTTGGGCTTCCTTAGTAGTCTAGTGGTTAAGAATCTGCCTTGCAATGAAGGGGACAACAGTTCAATCCTTGGTCTGGGAAGACTCCACATGCTACCAGGCAACTAAGTCCACGCACCACAACTGCTAAGCCCGAATGCCTAGAGCCTGTGCTTTGAAACAAGAGAGGCCACCGCAGTGAGAAGCCCGCATACCACAACTGGAGAGTGGCCCCCTCTCTCGGTAACTAGAGAAAGCCTATGTGCAGGAATGAAGACCCAGCAGAGACAAAAACAAATAAATGAATAAATACTAAAAAAAAAAAAAAAAAAATACCTTGACCCCATCTTCCAGCATGACTAGCCTCTGCACAGGCCATGAACCATTAGCAACACTTGGCAACTTTGACTTCCTCAAAAGAACAAAACTCTCTCAAAGTCTCTGAGCTTTTACATCAACTGACTCTGCTTGGACACCTCTGTTCTCCTGTCTCGTTTTTCACTAGCTGCATAGACTTCTGGTCTCACTTTATATACGACTTCTTTTTGGTGCTCTTGGACTGGAGAGACTGGATCAGATGCTCCACCCATGTGCTCCCACACCCCTTTGCTGCTGCCACCCCTCCATCCCACCAGCTAGACAATAAACTCAGCTTCCCGGATCACTGCTGATCCCCATCCCCTAGCATCCTGCTTGAAACAAAGGAGGAGTTAATGCACCATTGTTAAGTGGGTCAATGAATAAACTAAGGAATGAAACTGAGACACCAGGGAAGCATTGACACAAATCGACAAGCTGACAGTGGACATGTCAGGGTTCAGTTTATTAAACATAAACGTAGCAAATAAAAGATATCTTTTTCCCAAACATGTTTGGAGGTCAGATAATTTTGCTCATTAGATATATGTGGATATAAGACAGCACTGTCCGAAGTAAATTTAAGACATAGTTAGTGAGTTAAGTCAGAATGGAATAACTCTGGAAGGTAAGTAAAATTCCCCTATTGGACTTATTATCTCCAATAGCTAAGTCACTCCCTGGGGAGAATTTGGCTCTTCTACAAGAATGCTAACTTTTTTTCACCAGAGCAGAGTCTAATCAAGTGTGTAAATGCTGCAATACACCAAATGGCAGAAGAGAATTAATGTTCCTCTTGTGGGTTCTGGAAGTGTCTTACCACCAGGAAGTAATACAGGCACTGAACAGAAACAGTGATCATTAGAAACAGTCACGCAAAACTTATGAAGAGGAATAGTCTTGCTTTACGAGAACGTAAGATTTTGATCATCTCTCTTTCCGTTTGATGGCCCTTGGAGTAGAGGCTTAGGTAAAATATCAAGTCATATCCACATTCACAGGCCTCAAGGTAAGAAAAAAAAGTCAGTTTAAAAGTCCTTTGGTTGTCTATTGTTGCATTCAAATGCTTTGTGAATATTATCATCTTAGATAGTCTAGTGAGTTCATTTTTCCCTTGCTTAAAAAAAAAGAAAATGGCTACACATACCCATCAAAATGAAGACTCTCACACTTACTGATTTCACTCACCGTAGTGAAATGGTGAACGGTGAAGTCACTGGAAATATTGGGGAAACAACTTGACTTTTAAGCACATACTGTTTTTTGATCGTGAAGTCAGAAGCAGAGGACAAACAAACAAGAGTGCTATGAAAAACTACTTGCTTCATGACAGCCAAAGCTTCTGAATTTTGCTTTGTAAATCATCAGCGTGTTTCATTCTCTGTGATCAGAGAGCCTCAGATGATCCAAGTCACAATCCTTCATTAGCAGCCTGAATTATTCTTCCAACACAGAACAATTACTGAATTACAGGAAGACTTCAGAAGTCCTGTGTACCTGCTCATCAAACTTCATTTTGGCAATTTTTTTTAAACCATTAGTAAAACTAACACACACACATGTATACACACAAATCGTAGAGGAAAAGTCTTCGACCTCTGCCAAATTTCAGCTGGGAACAAATTTTTATGGCCAGCTAATAAACCTGCTGAAAAGAGGGGTGGATAATGAAAACCCTCCCGAGCCCTTAACTACAGTGTGCACGGCTATAATAAAAAGAATTAATGCAGTCAATTTGTACTACTGTTCTCAGAACAAAAACCCCTATTTCAACCACAGCCTTTTCAACAGCTGATTGGCAGCCCTGTCCATTCCCCTTCTGCAGTGTTGTCAGGAGTCTTCAACATGATAATGAGCCTGTCACCATATTCAAATAGCCCTGTGACAGCAAGTTTTGTGAGTGTGACGTCCACTGCAAAGGGTCTGTCAAAAAGCACCTTTCAGAAAATGAAAAGAGAATGCTTTCCTGATGATAAACCTAATTTCTCCATAGATAAAAGAGTGAGATTTTTCATCAGATTTTGTCAGGGTTGTGTTGCATTTATCTCTTCAAATGTTCCTGTTTTCTCTTTTTTTAATATACATAAATTTAGATGTGTCAGTGACGGGGAAAAAAATGATGATGAAACACTACTTTGGTTCTAGGAAGCTAAGTCCATCAGGTTACCACAGAGGGAAGAGGGGGAAAGGAGGAAAAATAACTGATGCCTTTTCTAAAACATTAACAATTGGCAAGAAGAGTAAGAGGCTAACTTGTTACCAGTCGCCTAATAAACTTTCAAATTCTGAGGCTTTACTCACTGAGGCCAATTGCTTCCCTTAAAAAAACCCACAGGAAATTCCTCTGTTCAAACTCTGTCTCCCTACAGTCACTTTCTCAGTGACAGACTCTGTGACTTCACAACAAAGAGAAAGCTCCTACCTCAAGATTTGAGGGTTAGGTTACCTAAGCAGCCAAGGACGTTGTACCTAAGTACATTGTGCAGAGTTGCTAAAATCTGGGAAAATGTGTTTTCATCACACTTGAACACATTAAAGAATCTGGTGTGCAACAAAGATGTTAAAAAGGTACTATTGTTGAGGAAAACATTCATTTACTTCAGTTATGAAGAATGATTTTATAAAGAGCCTGGATTCTCTAGAGCATTGCCTAACTTCCTGCTATTTTACTCTTCAACCTAGACCAAATCTCAGTGTGTCCAGCATCAAGACAAAACTCTAATTTAGGTATTTTCTCAGAAGCGGTATGTACTTGTTTGCATATATGTATGAAAGTCAAAGTGGTAGTCCTCAGTTGCCTCAGTCCTGATTCTCTGTGACCCCATGGACTGTAGCCCGCCAGGCTCCTCTGTTCATGTAATTCTCCAGGCAAGATTACTGGCGGGGGCTGCTATTTCCTTCTCCAGGGGATCTTCCCGAACCAGGGATTGAACCCAGGTCTCCTGCATTGCAGACACATTCTCTACCATCTGAACCATCAGGGAAGACATGTATATGTATATTAATGTGTATATAAAATGCATGCCTCTACATATATACTGTGTATATATACAACACATACATATATGTATATGTATTACATGTGCATAAATACACGCACCATACATGCACATATACATTATATATATTACATGTAGCACATAACACATATATAATAGGTACACACACACATATACATGCACAAGAATTAGAAAGAACGTCAAGCTCTTACTCTTTGTGAATGCTAGTGTTTCCGATTTTAATAAAATTTATTTTAATAAAATGCACACACGTGTACCCAAGAAAAACAGAGCAGCACTCTGGCTTTGATAGTGAAAGAGGATTGGGAATGAAGAAGCAGGGGGACAAGAAGCCAGCAGAGAACTGTCATTCTCTCACTCCGAGGTGCCCTGAATACCACCTTTAGCAAATAAACACATGCACGAAGTCCTAAAGTCTTGGAAGAAAGAAAACCTCTGTCGGAATTTAAATCCAACACCTACTGTATCTCAGGCTCTGTGACAGTAAAAGAACCTTACAGAAAATACATACACTCCGCCCAGTAAACTACCGGAAGATGTAATTCTCTGCTATTCCTATACTGAACTACATTCAAACACGTAGAAGAGATACTATGATACGTGCATAACCCCATGTTTCACGAGTCTGATTTTAGCTGATGATTCACTGATACAAGTCCCATTTTTAAAGGGATTTTTAAAGCAATGTTTCCTTCCCATCCTCTGATCTCATGGCAACTTATATATCTAGATGTGATGAGAGCATCCGTGAAGCCCTTTTGCTATTCAAAAACACTGGACTCACTGGAATTCTCATTCTCTCAATTTCAAGCAAATACAGTCCTAGTTATGTCTCAGTTTGGTTCAGATCTGAATATGCCAAAAAGGCCTATTAATTAAGGAAACTGATAATTTCACGTTTTTGTATGAGTCATATACACAAAGTTGACATGACCAGAGTTTTCCTAATCAAAAGTTATACATTTTGATGTGTGATGGGGAGGGTGGGTAGAATCTTAATCTTTGCAAGAGAGATGATTCTAAATATATCAGAATGATCAAAATTAAAAATACAAATAAGAAGTTAAAAAAAAAAGACATGGTTTACTTTTACTAGTCAACAGATAGTGACGCTGAAAGTATTGAAGAGTTTCTAGTTTTTAAAGCCCAGAGTAAGAAAAAGAAGCAAAGGGGAAATGTGGGTGGGGTGGGGGATGGTATCTCCCCAATATATGTAAATGCAAATCCTAAAAGAAGATAAAAGTAACTCATGAAGGATCAGCCATAAATTTGACTGATTTTAAGTTTATCAGCTGGAGGGAACTATTATAACACCAATAAATAGAGCTGTAGACAGCTGGCCATGTGTAATACCCTGCCCCTTTGCCTAAATGTTTAAACCATTGATTTACTTGGGATTAAGAAAAAAAAATGAAATCTCAAACTCAGCTATCCCCAACACACAAAGCAAATTCCAGAATCTTGAAGACTTTCATTGTCTCTGAAAGTCATTGTCACCACCCTAATCCCCTCATTAAAGCTAAAGAAAGGCCGAGATGGCATTAAAATGAATGCAGACCATTTGCAGCAATCTCCTGCTCACACCACCTCCAAATGAAGGCAGGCACATTGCATAATCCAGGCAGCAAGAGCTCCTGACAGGTGGATGATTTATGCTCATAGTCAGAAGAATCGGAGGGCCTGCAGAGGAGACAGCATGAGCTAGGCGGTGGCGAGACAGATGCTCTCAGTGGGCTTGCGGGGGCTGGCAGGCTCCAGCTAGCTCAGGTGCAACCTGGACACTTTAAGTGCTGAACTCCTATTGCCTAGATTCCAACACTCTGATGTGCCATTTGCAATATGATACGCAATGTACACTGTGAATAAACTGTCAACTGCAGGCAAGCACTGTATACACGCACGTACCCCTTCCGAGCATAGATGTTATGGACATGCGCCCCAGCACATAAAAGAAGGGAAACCCATTTTTTTTTTTTTTCTGTTGCTATTGTCAAATGATTCTTCTAGTACAGATGTACATGTTATGAAGTGCAAGGATCTTCAGTCCTGAAGATTTTTCGCCCAGGTAGGGTGAGTGGAGAGTGACAAGATTTCCTAACAATTAGATCAATATTAAAGATTGCACAGAGGGATTAGGAGAAACACACCTCAGCAGAAAACCGACATACCTGTCAATTATATTAATTATTTTTCAGATACATGACATGCCTTCATGACATTTCCTTCTGAGAAGGCATTTGAATATTTGAGAGGAAAATGAATCAGGGGTGGATAAAGGGAAGGATCCCTAAAGGGTTGAACCTCTTTGAAATCAATCTTTAAAATAGTTTTTTTTTCTTTCAGAATTTCTCTCAATAGCCCCAAACAATAACAATCTGTTAAAGATTATGGTATTGGTTAAAAGGGTAGATAAACCTAATTACAGCTATCGACGACAAATTACAGCTACTCCAATCTCTAACAGAAGGTATTAGCCAGCATTTGACTGGTCAGCAATAACCCACCCACTGGATGGAGAAATTCACTCCACAGATCCAAATGGAACTATATAGATCACTATTCATCTGCTCAGCCCAGTATTTCCAAGGTACAGAATTCCAGGCAACAGTGAAAAGACTAAATATCCAAATGTACAGGCTTCAGGTTATCTTGGATGAATTCGACTTTACTTTAAAATCCTAGATACTTACTGTAGGGTCAAAGGTAGAACTGCCAATGAGAATTAAAGACACAGCCATCCCTTTAATTAGATAAGAGTATTCAAAGAAGGTAAATTCCCAAGAAGCCACTTTACAGAGCAAGAGTTACAGTGTTCTCCTGGGGGGTGGGGGGTGGGGGGCCGTGGGCTTTTTTCAGCTTTGCACCAGCTAAAAGAGAAATTTTTAAAAGAACAAAATGGAATACATTGTAAGTAATTCAAAATGCCTCCAGACTTTACAGTTCTCCCGAGAGAAAAAACTCAAACAATTTGAAGTCTTCACAAACTGCATCCAAATCCTTTTTCTAACTTCATTAAGCTCCGGTGCTTAAAAATCGTTCATAGCAAGTACTTTAATTAGATACATTAGAGAGGAGCCAGTGCAGGTAGCCAGACTACCCTACCCGGAGGAGGTGGGGGGCGGGGGAGGGGACTCAACCCTGAGACCTGGTTAAGGGACTAATCAGGGGCTGGTACCTTTCCTCCCCAGTCCCCCAAAGCCAACTGGGGATGTGTGTGGGTGGGCTAGAGATAAAGAGATTCCAATGTCCTCCCAGCCTCATCAGTATTCCTCCAGGTTACCACCGTACACAGAGAGAAAGAATGGAAATGTGTTCAAGAAAGCAAAAGTTAAGAGAAGCAGAGGACTGAGTCCTCTGTACTTTGTAAGCTATTTTTCTGGTTTTGCTTCCCTTCCTTTCTCTCTCCTCCCTTCTTTCCTCTTGGTTTTCCTTCTCTCTTCACGTCAGACCTTCCGACCCCCATACTCTGGGGCCAAAACCATCGCCACAAGATTTGCAGGATGGTATACAGAACTCTGAGTTGCTACCATTGATCTGATGTTCTGAAGTCAATCAAGGGTGGAAGGAGGAAAGGATGGGGAAGAGAGAAGAACATTCCTATGCAGAAATAATGCAGAAGTACTTTTCCTGCTGGAATAAGAGCTCTGAGGCAGGGTGTGGGAAGACAAATAAAAACCTTGCAGGCTTCCAGTGACTTGCAACCTTAAACCCAGGATACTTAAAGAAACGGAAACCACAAAACCAAGAAACCTCAAATAGCACAGTTTTTTTTGTTGTTATTTTTCAGTTTCAGTGGATTTTTTTTCCTTTCTTAAATTTAAATAAGGAGAATTCTTTCCTATGGAAAGAGCTAGCACAATCGCATATATGAAGGCAGAAACAACAGGTACTAAAGTGGAGGGGAGGGTGAAGGGTGAGTGTGCCACTATGGCCATGTGAATCCATGGTTCCACTTCCTATCCGAGGTAAAAGCTCCCCCAACAACGCAGAAACAAGCTGTACATTTCACCTTTAGCCATTGTCTGTCCTTTCAAATATCCGTTCTACAAGAACTTTTAACAACCTTTAACATCCTTTAAAAACGTTGCTTTCCTCTCTTTGTCTCTTCATGTAGAAAGAGCACCGTTTTTAAGGGATGGCATGCTTGTAAAGTCCAAGGCGGAGGTAAAACCCTTTTTTCACCAACGACTCATCATCGTTTAATCCTGAAAAGCCAGAAGTGAATGCATACATTAGCATGTCCAAGAATAACTGCAGATGCCATAAATTACACTTTGGAAAAAGTTAGCCATGATCTGGATGCGAAGTGATTCCATGGCTGCAAGGTCATTTGTTTCTGGTCCATGACAGACTTGCCTGCTGTCTCCCCACGATCCACAGAGGGGTCTCTGTAATTCTGGCAGGTTCTGCCGACCCTGCCTGTCACCTTCAGATCTCAGGCCCACAGGAAAGGGTCTTGGGCTGGAGTCACACAGAGCGTTATTGGGGACCTCTGACCTCAGTAAGTCTCAGAGAGCAGCAGGGTGAAGACAACCCAAAGCTGCTGTGAACACAGCACTTGGTCATTCTGAAGGGAGAAAAAACGTCCAGAAAGATGACACTGGAGACCAAGCAGAACATATCTGCTTAGGTTTAGCTAGGCAGTGCCCCAAACACTTAAGACAAGAAAATAATACTGATGCTAATGATACAAATGACAGTTGACATTTATCACAAGGACTCATATTTGTCACACTGTGCTAAATATTTTAAATTTATCTTATCTAATCCTCACAGGAAACTCTGTAGGGCATTATTATGATGATCACTATTTTATAGATGGAAAAAACTGAGGTTGGAGACATTAAGAAACTTGTTTTCAGAGGGTCTTTCCTGGGGGTCCAGTGGCTAAGACTCTGAGCTTGCAATGCAGGGAGCCAGAGTTCAATCCCTGGTCAGGGAACTAGATACCACTTGCTGTAATTAAAGAGTTTGTTTGCTGCAACTAAGACCAGCACAGCCAAATAAATATTAAAAAAAAAAAAAAAATTTGTTAGTAACTGGCCACCTAATAGCGACTCGGGGCTGTCTATCAGCAAATACTATGATCTCAATACACTATGTCAAATGATGTGTTTAAAAGACAATTCCGAACATATTCTCTTCATTTTGCCTATATATGCCACCCGTGCCTTTTTAAGATATCATACTACCTACTAGAATTTTGCAATGTGAAAAGAAACTAAGGATTCATCATTTTCCCCTCTACTTCCCTCAGCCCTGAATTTCTTTCAAATATCCAGCCATGAAGAAATAAGAAAGTGCAGAGAAAGCAAAAGAATCAGGTATATGTGCGTCTGCACATCACAGGAGAAGACTTTTTATCAGTGATCTCTCTCACTGTGATAGAAGGGAGGCAGAGGAAAGACCCTGAAACTAACCTCTGCTTCCCTGCCCCATTAGCTGTTTTCCAATGTGCAAATAACTCTGGTCTCCTAGGACCATTTAAGAGTTCAGCTGACTCTAGCATTCACTCCTTCTGGGTTTCCAGTTAAAATCAATGCATTAACTGAAGCTGCTAGTTAGATTCTGTAACTGCAAGTTAAGTAAGAAAGGTGAGGAAGGGAAGAATTCCCAGCTTTATAAGCTTAGGAACTTTCAAAGAGGCCCGTTCCCCAAAGGCATTAAAATAGAAGTAGAATTACTTGTAAAGGCTGGGGGATTTTGTTCTTTTCTACCTTAACAAAAGTTTTGATAGATTTTCTCTGCTGGAGCACATAACCAAATAGGTAAAGATTTGTGAGATAGCCAGGAGATTCTCTCTCTAATATTTCCTAGGCATACAGTGACTGAGCTGAATTCCTGTTCCTTTCACTTGGTCACCATTAGTGGAGCTTTATTTTTCTACACTGTCCCCTCCAGATTCTAATTAATGACTTCTGGGGAGACCCATAGATATATACGGAATCATTGAGAAATACATTTGGACCTGTTGACTGCAGAATACGAAAGTGATTCTACAAACAGAAAAATGAAATCATCAGACGATGCCCTGGACTGCCTCTTGGGCGCAGATGCTATGATGCAGTGGCAGTCTCTTCTGCTAAACAGCCCATCATAGCCTACCTGTAAAGGGGGAAGTTCAGAAATATCAGCAACTCCAACGTGATTCAAACCATTTCTAAGAAAAAGTAGAAACAGTCTATGTAGAAATTTTAAGAAATGATCTTGTGGTCCTACAGAGAGCAACATTTACAGAAAAGAGAAAACAGTCCTGTGATTGCAGAGCCCTCTTGTTTTAGCATATCTATCACAAGGAACAATTCTGGAATTCAGATAGTTCTGGCACAAAAACTATTCCCTGAAATCAAGATCTCCTTACTCATAAAAGGAGGTAATAGCAGAGAGCTGTGGCTTCCATGTGCTGGAAATAATATTTCAAATCTTGACACTGTGGAAAGATTAACTAATTAAGAGAAAAACCAAAAGACTTCATTATGAATATCAGTAGAGCATATGGGCTTAGGAGTCTGAGAAATTAGGAATGAATTCTCATTTGCCATTTACTAGTTTTATGATCTTAGGCAAGTTATTTATACGAGTTATTTATATTTAAAATACATTTTATATAGAAAACAAATGTATGGTTACCAAAGGGGATGAGGGATAAATTAGGAGTTTGGGATTAACAGATACACATTACCACTTTAAAATAGATAAACAGCAAGGACCTACTATACAGCACAGGGAATTATATTCAGTATCTTGTAATAAGCTCTAATGGAAAAGAATCTGAAAAATTATATATATATAGAGAGAGAGACACACATATGTATAACTTAATACTTTGTTGTATACCTGAAATTAACACAACATTATAAATCACCTATATTTCAATTTAAAAAATTAGGTCTTAGTTTTCTCATTTCTATTCATTAACATATCAAATATCTATGGGCAAGACAAATGAAAAACATCTTTTTCTTGCAATTCAGGATATATCTATTGCTCTATCATCAGGGTACTCAATAAGAATTCAACACAACATGACTTCTGAAATATAATTCTGTCACGGTCACACACATATAAAGAAAAATGTAGAAGTGACTTGTATGTGATGATAGTACAAGAATTATTTCTAAAAGTCATTCTGAAAAAATTATCCCTGCACTCAAGTTTTAATAATATAACTCAAAGCCTACTAAACTAGGCTAAAAAAAAAAAGAAAGAAAAATTAATCAGTTATATTTTACTGAGCACCTATTATGTGATCACTATGAGGTGTCATGGTATATTAAAATATAAATAGATACAGTCTATTCTGAAGATCTTTATGCTTTGCTATATGATAAATGCTAAAGTGACTAATAGAATATAAAATATTACTAACACAATATTTTCTTATAGATTATTTGCTTACTAGGCATTATGCCAAAGAACATTACATCGATTACCTCATTTAAACCTCCAAACAACCCTCTGATGCAGTTAGAATCACAACCCCCATTTTACAGATAAAGGGTCAAGCAACTTGTTTAAGATAACACAGCAAGTAAGTAAGAAAGTTTGGATTGAACTCAGATTCTATTTCAGCACTGTCCACTATGTTACTCACTGGCCCCGTGGGACTATTTAATATAAATAAAATTAAATAAGATTAAAAATTCAACAATTTATTTGCATTAGACACATTTCAAGGGCTCAATTCACAGTCACAGACTCCATTTGATCTGAGACATCAAGATTTTTATCTTTATTTCTCTACACAGATAACATGCAATCAAAATGCTAAATTGTACAAAAGAGAATATAAGGGCTGGTAAAATTCAGAAAGGGAGAAAATGTATATAATTAGAAATAAGCAGGCATATGATTAATGATGTTCGATCATAAACCCTATGAAGGCAGAAACTTGTCTGTCATGCTCACTTTTTATCCCTGGCATTAATAAAGTGAGTGGTATGAAGCCATGTCTCAAAAATATTCATTGAAGGCATGGATAAAAAGTGGATGAGTAAACATTTGAAGATGGGGTTGATGAATACATATGATTGGGGTCCATAAGTTGTTAGAAAGAAGTTCTTGGAGGAACAACCCCACCCCAATTCTATGTGTTACAATGAACAGGGTGTATTTTTTTGGACAGCACATAGAAATATTTACATCAATTAGCCCATACGGCCAGAATCCACATTCTACCCGAATATTTCCAAATTATACATGAATTGATAATAACCTAAGAGTGGCTAAGGTCAGAGTAATTGCCATTTAATTGGCTTCAAATACACTAATGATTATGATAATGTTGATACTTACTTATGGAGAGACTTAATAGGCCTAGAGATAAACGTCTAAGAGAGCAGAGGGGTGCATCCAGGTGGGGTGAGACAGGAGGCAGACCAATGACAAAGGTCATAAGCTTCGGAACCGCCAAACGACAGCTCACTACACTGGTGAAGAAGCTTCACTTTTAGTTAGAAGAAATTTTGGAACAACAACAAAAATGCTCAAAAACCAAAGCGGCAGTAAGAAGGAGAGGAAGTTATGTGTTCCAAAAAAGTGAAGTCTTAGAGAAAAGTTTGATTGGGGAAAACTAACTGGACAGAGAGAAGCCACTAAATAAGGGCTCAGGAGTTCACAAGGAAAACTCTTGTAGCTAAGATCTGAAAGGCAGGTTGGACAAAATGGAGTTGACTTCCGACTGAGAAACAGAACTGAAAATTACTGCAGAGATAAGCAGAAACACATGCTAAGTGAAACAAGGTAATACAAGTTCCGCTCAGTCGTGCCCGACTCATGAATTGCAGCACGTCAGGCCTCCCTGTCCAGCATCAACTCCCGGAGTTCACTCAGACTCACGTCCATTGAGTCAGTGATGCCATCCAGCCATCTCATCCTCTGTCGTCCCCTTCTCCTCCTGCCCCCAGTCCCTCCCAGCATCAGAGTCTTAGTCTGTTCCTTCAATTTCCCTCATCCCCAAAGGCCTGATGGGCTTAGAGTTGGTCATACAGTGAAGTAAGTCAGAAAAACAAATATCGTGTATTAATACATATAAGTGCAATCTAAAAAAAAAAATGGTACAGATGAACCCATTTCCAAGGCAGGAATAGAGACATATACATAGAGAACAGATATGTGGACACAGAGGGGAGAAGGAGAAGGTGGGATGAATTGGGAGATTAGGATTGACATATATACACTACCATGTGTGAAACAGCTTGCCAGTGGGAACCTGCTGTCTGTGTAACACAGGGAGCTCAGCTTAGTGCTCTGCAGTGACCTAGAGCGGTGGGATGGGGGCGGACGATACATGTATACATATAGTTGATTCACTTCATTGTTCAGCATAAACTAACACAACATTGTAAAGCAATTATACTCCAGTCAAAAAGAAAAAAAAAGCTAGTAAAGTAGTCCAGGAGTGTAAAACTAGGAGTATGGAGCCTACATAGAAAAGACTTCACAGCAGAAAATGTATAATCAATGAGAAAAATAGGGGAGGGATTATGATTCCCCTGATGGCTCAGTGGTAAAGAATCCGCCTGCAGTGCAGGAGACCCGGGCTCGATCTCTGGGTCAGGAAGATCCACTGGAGAAGAAAATGGCAACTCATTCCAGTTTTCTTGCCTGAGAAATCCCATGGACAGAGGAGCCTCTGGAGGGCTACAGTTCATGGGGTCACAAAAGAGTTAGACATGATTTAGCAACTAAACAACAAATTACGATTTTAGATTACACATTATCCTTGGAGAAACAGGTTAACCCAAGGGCGATCACTAAGAAACCCCCCCTTTGAATTCTGCATCGCACCCATGTTGCATCCCAACCACCAAGTAAAAGAAGGGGCTCTTCCAACTGGGGTTTGCAAAGAGCAGAAATCCTAATACTTCTGTCAAAGGTCTCTATCAAGCTTCCTGCTTCCAAAAATACTTCCAGGACATTCCCTTTGAATGGCAGGATTCATCCTTACGTCAATGTTAAAAAGCAATTAAAGCTGAAGTCAGGTGAAAACAAATTGAGGACGTGGATAATCAGCTGAACTCCATCGCACCTGGGGAGCAGTGGCTTCCAGGGCGCCGGGGCTGTGCGGTCTGCGGGCGAAGGCTGGGTGGGAGTGGTGGGGTCTTGGTATCTGTTCTCCCGGCCACAAAGCCACCCTGGCTCTCAAACAGCACAATCTGCCATTCACTGAAGTCTGGTTTGCCAGGAAGCCCAAGGATGGACTCCCCACCAGTACCATCAGGCTCAGGGAATTTGGCGAGCACCAGGCACCTCCGACTTCTGCCAGCTCATTGGCTTTGGGGAAGCCGCTGACCTACTCTCCGCTGAGTGGCTTTTGTGAACCTGGACTCCAGCCTGCCGCTCATCATTGATCAACCTTGGCCGAGCCAGCTGGCTCATTCCTTTGCAGACAGCTTGCCTTAGGGAAGCTGGTTGGTGGCTCGACAACCTACTAAGCGAGAGAGACGCGAAACTCCAGAACGATCTCTCAAGAAATAGCCAGCTCTCGCTTTCACTGGAGGGAGACTTGGAAGTGTACAAAGACACTGTCCGATGCCTCCTCGGATAACACTGAGGTGACCAGGAAGGTAACTGACAAGTTAGGAATGGCGCCCAGGGGAAATGAAACCGTGAAGCTCTCCGTTCAGCAGGCCTTATTCAAATGTGCATCAGAATTCCCTTACATTAAATTTAACCCAATGCCATAAACAACAGGGCCATGGGGATATATGTGGGCACTGATGAAAAGGAATAAAAATCTATTGTCTGGAGGCTGGTGGGGAAAAAATTCCACATCCAACAGAGTCCTAAATGGCAGGGGCCTCCCCTCCCCACTTACCATTCTGTCACTAGACTTTTAGTGCAAGAGCAAATGTTGAAGCAGGTTTTCCCCCCCTTGGGGCAAAATCCATTGGGGATTTTTAATAATCCAAGAGGAATAAAAATTGGTAGCATAGTAGATAAATGCTGGCTCCTTATTTCAAATTCACAAATGGAAATGACAAATGAGGACAATCAAATAAATGATTAACTTTTAATAGTATTCCAATTAAAACATGAGGAAGGGAGCTAAAAGAACCGTTCCTTATAATTTCAATCTTTCTGTCCTCTCTCACAAATGCAGCGAGTGAAGGCAGGTTTATTCAGTTCAAATAATTCTCAGCGCTGCCTTTGCTAAGTTCACAGGAGAGAATCTATCCGCTTCATTTCTAATGTAATTGTCATTTTCGACAAATATATAAATATAAAACGGTTCCAGAGAACCAGAGATCCACAGGGAACCTGTGATAGTCCAAAACTCACATGGATTATATACAGAATCATAGACAAATCTTTAAAACATTAGTACTTCCATTTTTCTCATTTATAAGACGGATAAGATTGTAATATCCCAGAGGCCCACTCTGGCCACATCCTCCAAACAACTGAGGTGACTGACACTCAAAGTCAGTGAATCAGATTCACTCCTCTTTACAAAAGCAAAACTTCAAAGGAATTTTGTTCTGAACTTGGCTTTCTAAAATATGGAGCCAGAGAGTAAAACTATGTCACAGAACAAAATGTTCCCCTCTGCTCTAATTGGGATTTAAATAAGATGTCACGCACTGACAGACACAGAGACCTCTCAAATCGGGTTCCCAGGAACTGAACAGCTTGAGTGTCGCTGTTATTTTATTCACACAGTTTCTAACTGACAAGTTATTCCAAAGTTTATGTTGTGATCTCAAGAATCTCAGAGTGGGAAAGTTCTTCTAGTCTAATCCCTACATGATCCTTGAAACTGTTCTCTGCATCGTCTCTCATACTGATGGGAAACTCACTGCCTTTTGACACAGTTCATTCTATTTCTGGAAAGTAAGTGAAGAACTCAAAGCAATCGAGTGAGCCCTAGTTAAAAAAAAAAAAGAAAAGAAAAAGGTTTATTTAAGTAATCTTTTAAGAGCTCAGTATCTCATAATACCCATAGCTTCTAAAGAATCCAAAGCTAAATATACACTCGAATATTCCTACTGTATTAAACAAATACAGCGCATAGGCAGAAGAGCTAGAATGCCTGACTCCATCATGCCTTGGGAGAACTCTGGCAAGTAACATAATCTCTGTAAGTTTTTCTTTCCTCTGTGAAATGGGGAAATACCCAACTCTGGAAGTCACTGTAAGGATTAACAACAACAAAAAATCCAACTAAAGCACACAGTACGTAGCCTAAGGCATATTAAGCACTCACCAGTAAGTGTTATTACTCTTACCCTCGAAATCTTGCTATTCATTTCAAGACTATCCAGGTTTCATACCAACAAAGCACGACAAGAAAAAAAAAAAAAAAAGAAAGTCACCATCTGGCAGTGCAGTAACTGTACATGAAATAAGTTTTCATGGCACCTTAAGTATATTCCCAACGGCTTAATGTCAAGACAAAGCTCACAAAAAAGGTGCTCTTTGCTATTGCTTATATTATAACTTGGGAGTTTTGTTTAATACTCTGCATTAATGAGGGAGCTTCTTAGGATAATATTACAACAGAGAGTGCAAGAAATACCAGTGAGGTCAATGCAGTTCTATTAACTGTCATCTAACACAGAAATATTTTCCTTGAATACCATTAAAGCTTTCTCTTTTTCTTTGTTCTGCTTTTTGAAGGCAGTAGGAACCCAAATTTCCCTACCGATAATTTCTGTTTTCGACTTGGCAGCATAATGATGTTAGACTTGGGGGAAAAAAAAATTCACCTTGGCAATGTCTTCTTCAGAGGTTTTTACAAAAGATATTTCACTAGGATAAATTGCACTAAGCAGGGTCTTTAAGTAAGCAAAAACAAATCTGCTTGTTAATAAATGGCCTGAGTAGCTTTTATATTTTTTAAAGAGAATCTACTGGAAAATGCTACAGTCTTTAAAGAACATTTTATTAAAATGGAAGATATGAAACAGAAGGGTAATTAGACAAGTTAGCTGCTCTTTGCTGCTCCTGCTGATAGGGTAAACCCAGAAGACTCTCAGAGTTCCCACTGCCATATATAAATCAAGACACAAGCTGTGGTTGCAGGAAAACAGTTCTGGGATAATTTTTCTTTACATCCTGGGGGTTCTAGACAACTGATCAGAGAGACATAATGGCAGCTAAATGAATAAACATATAATCTGTGCTCTGTCTCATATTTCTGTATATATGGACACACACACGATGCCTTCTCTAAACTAAAAAGTAGAAATTGGAAGGATATCCCATGGATTATGATGAGATAGATCAGAACAAACAGGGTCTCTGGACAACACATTCTCTACTGTGGAGGAATCCTCTATTCTATCATTTTTCTTCTACCCAAACGTTTCCTAAACATGAGGTCAGTCTTACTAATCTATGAGACAGAGCAAAAGATGAGAGCATTCCACCCTACAGAGAGTAGCAACTCTTGATGGGTTTTAAATGATTTGGAAAGCCAAAGGATTTAAGCCAGGCATAGACGGCATGACCCTTTTAAGGTATGGGTTGGCCCAAAAGTTCATTCGGGTTTTTGGTACCATCTTATGGAGAAACCCGAATGAACTTTTTGGCCCACCCAGTACTAGAGAACCAAGAAATGAAACAAAAGATTTCATTCTAGATTTTCAAACTTTTTCAGGGTAATTTCTTTCCCAGGGACCTATCTAGATACAGACACGAACTCATCTTGACCAAAATGAATGGACCTGAATGTATTGTTCCATACAACACATTAACCTTGTCATTCTTCCCTTCGCAACTCCTGACACACGACACCTTCTCCAACTCACTATATGCCCAATAGTCAAGCTGCTGAGTTATCTTGTAAAGACATTTCCTAGACAGATCCCCACAGTCACCTGCATTTTCAGTGGCCTCATTAAACTCCAAGTGAAAAACCTGGTTTCCCCATTCAGAATCCTAAGAAAAAGTCCCTTCCTTATAAATGCCATTAATACCAGTATCTTGGGCACATATCCCTTGTTAAACCCATAAATTTGCTGTTTCCCAGGAGTGCCAGCACCGTTTCCCATTTTCTCTATCCTTAAATGAATCTTTCAGTCACAGATGGCCTGCTATGCTGAGATGCTGGGCAATCGACCCACAGCTGGAGAATGAAAGACCCCTTGTTGGGCCAAGGCTGCAACATGCTTTGATACAGCTACAGGAGGGACCTGGGCATAGGACTTTCATCTCACACCCACTGATCTGCAATGGGACCTTGGGTAAGTTACTAAAACTCTCTGAACCTTGAACTCCTCATCTGATTAATGAGAATCTGACATGCAGGGACCCACTTTTCTCAGAGGTTTTAAGCTGATAATGAAACTGTAATACCCCATGCCCTTTCCACACTGAGTAACATTTCAAATGCTGATTCCCAGCCACTGCTTTGACTTGACCCTGAACAAGAAGACTCACAGTTCTACCATATCATGTAAATTGTCTACCTGGCATCTTCATGGTATTATAGACTTTTAGAAAGTAGGGAATTATATGGAGCACCTCTATAACAGAAGCTTACTTTATAAAGGCAAATACAGTTATCAGTTAAACACATAACTGTATCATTTGGTATGTTTTAATGACTCATTTGTTTTTTTCTCCAGAGGAAGTATTTAGAAGGTACTTAAAATTAATATATTAGTATTATGTTCCTATAGACATTATGTCATTTTTTCTTGTCCATGCCATGCAGTATGCAGGTTCTTAGTTATCCTTGAGCAGGGATCAAACCCATGACCCCTGCAATGGAAACATGGAGTCTTAAGCCTGGACTACTAGGAAAGTTCTGACACTATATTATTTTTAACAAAACTTATAGAAGTTTGGAAGAGAAGATATGAGAAAGAAACTAGCTTAACTGCTCCCCAGCATGTATGAAAATGAAGACAGAATTGAATGGACTGAAAATAACAATGCAAGGTAGTGGAAAAATCAGAATCAAAAGCTGAAAGATAGTGTTTTGCCAGACACATCGGAGGAACTCGGTTAATACTTATGGAGCTGTGCTAAAACTTATTTCTCTCCTCAGTTTTTTCCATGATGCTCTGATATCAAAATTACCTCAGTAAAATTTAATGTACCTAAGAGGTTAGTAGAATTCTTATATGTCTTCCTACACACATTTTAAAATGTGTGTGTTCTGTCCATTTTCTTTGGTAGACAAAGGATTAAATTCTATATTTATAAATAAATAGGCTGAAAGTGAGTCCTAGAGGTCATATACCTTGTCCCAGGTCCAAGAGTATACAGAGTCAGGGCCTGAATCTAGGTTCACCTGACCATAAAGTTTGACCAGCAACAATAGCTAACATTGAACTGCTCCTGGTGCTGGGCCACTTGCTAGTCTGAGCACCTAACCTGCAGTATCTTACTGGATGTTTGCAATAATTTTTATTTGCAATAATAAAAGTTTACTTGCAAACTTTTTATTTGCAAATATAATTATTGGCATTACCATTTTTCAGATGACAAAAGTGATGATTAGAAATGTTAAGTAAACTCTTTTTTTTTTTTTTTTTTTTTTTTAGGGAAAAGCAGAAAGCATACTCTCTTGTCATGAAACAACTAAACCAGTCTGCCATGTTGCCTGGCTTCATCTGTACTGTGGCACGCAGGCTTGCTTAGCTGAGGAATATCACACTGTACACAAATGTGCATCTCTTGTTTTCACCTACAAGAGTCAAGGGAAAATACTTGAGTTGCCAAGGTGAAACCCATCACGCCAATAACGAACAAAAAGCCCTTCTTCAATCTCTGATCAGTGAATTCTATACCTAAATAAAATAATTATTGCTTTCATAAAATGTCTCTGTTTGCCACTGACAGAGGGAAAACTGAACCTGTATGTCCTGCAATACCTTTTAAATAACTAAGGGGGAGAGATCAAAATAAAAATAAATCTTGACCAGATTTATAGGTGCACCTTGATTAGTTCTTGTTTTCTCCTTCAAATAAACAATACCTGAAAAAAATGAAAAGGGAATGTTGAGACCAGATATCTTGTAATAGATGGGTTTTCCCTGACATACAGTATGGTATAATGCTGAAAAAAATAATCCTGGCCCATCATTTCTTAGCGGAACGTAGAACCCAGAAAAGAGGAGGGGATTTTTCAGGATGCAGAAATGGTGCAAGTATTTGGATTCAAACAAGCTACTTTTGGTTTTTTTTTAAACTGTACTTCTCACGGTTTTGCTTTATTGTTGAATTTTGTCGTTTTCTTCACATAACTGTTTCTTTGCTTCCATTGGTAACAATTTTTTGATTCAGAAATTCTAATATTAAAACCAAACATGTGGGACATCCCTGGCAGTCCAGTGGTTAAGATTTCACCTTCCAATGCATGGGGTGCAGGTTCCATCCCTGGCTGGGGAGGTAAGATCCCACTCCATATGCTTCATAGCCAAAAAAATCCAAACAAAACAATACTGTAACAGATTCAATGAAAAATTTTAAAATGGCCCACATCCAAAAACAAATCTTAAAAAAAAAAAACAACTAAAAAACAAAAAGACAAATATAGTTCATTTGGATAGGATTCTGGTACTAATGAGAAGCCATGTCTTATGAGGAATTTAATCCCATACAGTGTGAAGTAACTGAATTTGTTTACTGACTGACCAAGCCACTCCTTCGAATTTGTATCCCACATCATTAGTAGAAATGCCAGTCAATAAAACCAAGGCTTATTAGTTTTAAAAGAATGGAAGTTTCATTTTTCTATAAACCCCCTTTTTTAATGAAAATGTCTTCATTTCCCTCAGGCAGCATTTTATCTAAGATGCACTTGGCTAGTTGAATAAAAATATCTGTTAAAGGAAAGAAGGTTCCCATCAAAGCTGTTGAAATCTGATTTCATTTCAGATTCTAGAACTAATGTTGTTTTTTGTTTAAATAGATTTTGTCTGTCAATTTCCAGACCCGCTGTGCCATCAGCCTGTATGGACTGCTGTGGTCAACACGGGGGTTGTAGAGGCAAATTTTATTATGGACTGGTAATTGAATTGAACAGGTTTACATTTGAATAGATTTACTACATCATGATCTCTGACATACTGCATGGGACTGAAATCCCTCTCCATCCATAAAGATATATTTAAGACAGTATCATTCTCTCCAGGCTGAGAAGGTAAGTCTTGAGCCAAGGAGATGGCCCAATATAATTGTGCATTTATATGCAGGGTGTAATACAATATTTCACTGTATTTTTTAAGGACAAAAGAAAAAAGAGTATTCCATATTTACTCATAACCATCCCCTCTTTTCTCTTTGGGGGAGGGGGGCTCAGAGATATTTTTCCACCAAAATGCGCACAAGGAAGTGAAAATAAATTATTTTTTGAGTATATCAGCAATAGCAGCAATTCCCTTGAAAACAGTCCCTCTAAAGGCTTGATAACGGCAACTGAAGAGGTGTGAATTATAGATAAGCACCCATCCCATTTACTTTCACCAACAATGTTTAATTAAACACAGTTCACACCTCTTCAGTCACTCTAACCACCCTTCAAGATTGCGCCTGCCTGAAAACACCATGGGGAAAATTACTTAAGGGAAAATATGTTTTCTACTTCCTCCTTAAACCTGGAAGGACAAATCGGTGAGTACACGGTAGCGGTAAAACCAAACTAATGAAAAAGAAACTCTATCTACCTGGACATGGAGGCATCTCACGATGTACTTTAGTTTTTGAAAAAAAAAACAATCCAAATTGAGGAGACACCCATTTAGCAAGAGGGGTGTGGGTTTAATCCCTGGGCGGGAAACTAAGGTCCCACATGCCATGTGGTATGGCCAAAAAGTTTTTTTTTAAGTGCTAATTGATACATTACTTTTATAACAGTTTTAAAACACTGATTTGCTTTTGAAAAATAGAGGTTCCTCAACTCCAAAATCAAAAGTTAAGCCTTTTTGAATAAGCATATGTCTCTACAGCTCAACTAGGGGCTTTCCAGATCATAAAAACCTGCTCCCAGGGCAGGAGACATAAGAGACATAGGCTTGATCCCTAGATCAGGAAGATCCCCTGGAGGCGGGCATGGCAACCCACTCCAGTATTCTTGCCTGGAGAATCCCATGGACAGAAGAGCCTGGCTGGCTACAGTCTACAGGGATGCAAACAGTCAGACACAACTGACCTGAATGCATGCACAGCTCAATTAAGTGGCAACATAAAGATGACAAAGACCAAAAATGACTATCAATCAACCACTTGTGACACTCTGAAATATGTTTTGTCTGGTACTCTGTTACTGGGTTTAAGGCAATCACTAAGACAAGGTTTTCCACCACAATAACGTCAGCTATCACCACCATTCTAACTCAGAGGAAAACTCTTTGCCCTATGAGTTGGGTTGTTACCGTTAGACTACATTTTCCTTTGTTAAAATTGCTGTCCTTTTGGCATTTTTCACATAAGCTTCCTCTAGTAACAACATCCATCACTCTCACTGTTGCATCTCTGGAGCCTAGAATAGTGCCTGGCATATGAGAGCAACTTACTAAATATTTAGGAAATGGATTATAAATGTAAGACATGTTCACTGTGGAAAACTCCTAACAGTGCCAAAGGCTATAGAGCAAACACAAAAGCATTTCTCACCCTTATTTTTATTCACCAGTATAACACTGCTACCAATCTTTGTCCTTTCTTCCATTTTTCCATACACATACCATCAGTGTGTGTGTACTAATATAAATTATTAAAATATAAATTTGTATAAAATTGTCATACAAATTTAAATAGGCATATTTTATAGAAAATATATATAAATTTAATCATTCTAATAGGTAATTTGTTTTCTTCTTTTATTACTGAATAGTTGATTTACAATGTTGTGTTAGTTTCGGGTGTACAGCACAGTGATCCCATTATATATATACATATCTTTTTCAGATTCTTTTCCATTATATGCTATTATAAGATATGAATATAGTTCCCTCTGCTACAGTTCCCTGTCCTTGTTGTTTATCTATTTTATATATAGTAGTATATATCCATTAATCCCAAACTTCTAATTTATCCCACCCCACCTTGATTTTCCCTTTGGTAGTCATAGATTTCTATGTTTGTGAGTCTGTTTCTGTTTTGTAAAAAGTTTATTTGTATCAATTTTTTTCTAGATTCTACATATATGTGATATTCTATGATATTTGTCTTTCTCTGATTTACTTCACTTAGTAGGATAATAATCTCTAGGTCCAGCCATGTGGCTGCAGGCAATTTGCTTTCTCTTTTATTGTTGGCAAAGTGTCTTGGTTCTTTTTCCGTAAAGCTTTAAGGATAAAGTTACACACTTGTTTGTTTACAATTTTTCTTCAAGTTGTTCTTAGTTAAGGGATAAGTTAGTTCTTAGCGAATAAGAGAAAACTAGAGTGAATTCCATGTACCCAAATATTGTCTGATCTACTCATCATCCAGTGATATTGTTCACAGAAAAAAACTTGGAATAAGAAAAAGCCAGGAAAAATTATGAGATCTGTTGATGCCATCGCTAACTGAAGCTCTGGTTCATTCATGGGAAATAAACACTTGGATCTACTTGGATTTAAAAGTGAAAAAAATAGGTGATCTCCAGTAACAACAAATTGTACAAACTCATAAGGCTGACCCCGGGAATAAGACATAGTCTATGACTCAATAAAAACAACACATTTAAATATTTAATTGACCTCATTTTCTTTCAAACTTCAATCACTGTATTTTCATTTTGTTACTGTATAAAATTATCAGTTATTTTAAACATTGGCAAATTTTCCAAAGAGAAGGAAACAGTAAAATCTAAATGTAGTATGTAAAATTCTCATTTACAAGCACATACATATATGCAAATATATGCAAAATAAACCGAAAATTAAACTGAAGTTTCCCACAGAAAAGAACAATTTTTCCTCTGTCTCCAAGCTTCACTAGACATACCTGAAACATACAAAGATTTCAGGACCTGTAGTATGAGTGAGGGACTTGAATGAATTCTAGAATCTATTTGGGTCCCGTTCCTGTCTCTATGACTTGCTTGGTGTGTGTACTTAGGCAATTTGTTTAGCACAAAATACACGTTCACGGTTCCTGTTTTGTGTTTGTTGCTATTATCCCCAACTGAAAGCAACGATTTTAATAGCACTGTTATAAAGTCTTTATAGTAGAAAATAAGTCCCAAAGATAAGATTAGAAAAGAAAAACAAATGCTTTACATCTAAGATTAATTTTTAAGAAAGAAAGACAAAGGTAAACATACGAAATGAAGTGATGGATGTTAATTAGCTTGATTATGGTGGTTACTTCACAATACACACACACACATATATATATAATACAGATCATATGCTTTAAATATATACAACTTTTATGAATTACACCTCAGTAAAGATGAAGGGCTCTTGCTGTATATGTAGTACTGAGAAGAAAGCAAAAAGACGATGACAGTAGCCTCTTGGCTGCTCTTCACCCTCTGCTTTCTGCAAGATGCAAAGACAAAAAGAACCCACACTGCCAAGCACACCTGTGGGTTTAGCTGCACATCAGACGTGTCCTACCTTGTCCCTTCCTGTCGATGTCAAGCAGGCATGAGGGATCAAGAGCTCAGGTGTAAAGAAGGAGCATTCTGCCACCAGATTCAGGGTACTTACTGCGACCCCAGCATTTCCTGGTTTCTCTAACATTTTTGAAATTCCCTGCACATCCCCTTCTCCCATCCCCAACCTAAAGCAAAAGGCCACTAGCACCCAGCCTTACCTTCTTTCAGCATGCCCACTTTTAAACACTTCATGAAGCGGCAAGCCTGGCAGGATTTACGTCTGCGCTTCGTGATTTCACATTCATTCGTGGCAGGGCAGCTATATTCTATATTACCTAAAACACAGAGTGTGAAGAAAAGAAGCTGTTAGGTTTGCAAGACCCAGGCAATCCGAGCATCCCCCTGATAATATCAACTCTTCTACTTCTGCCCTCTTCCCTCAAATAAATGTCAACAGGAATCATGAGGGTATCGCAAATATCATGAAGCCAGATGCTCAGCTACGACCACTGAAGCACTGAATGATGAGTAGCTACAGAGGAGATATACAGTGAAGTGAAGTTCTTCAAAAAACTGAGCTTAAAATTAGCCTTTAAAACATTATGTTTCTTCCATTCAGGCAAAGCAGCAGTCTCCCAGAATCTTGGGCTTGAAAAGAAATTTCCCAGCAGATTATTTCCATAAAAAACACAAACATCAAAACCATATAATTACACCATCCGTCCTGGATTTCTTTTGGTACTAATCATCTAATGCATCAGGCTTTCTGTCCTTCTGACACGGAACAGTATAAATCTCACTGTGAAAAATGATCAGCAGGCTAATTTGGAACTGCGCAGGAAGCTCCTTGAGGGCAGGGACTAAAGTTACATGGTTCTCACTTCATCACTTACCAGAGGTTTACAATACAATTTTACTCTTTGGAAAATGTCTACTGATGATGGATGATCACCATCATCACCATCATCATTACCGTTATCCCCATCATCATCATCTTTATTACATTACTTGCATAATTAATCCCAAACACTCAAACTGCATGGAAGTGTTAGATATAAAAATAAACAGCTATGACATAATACTTTTAATATTATGGTCTACATAATTTACATTAGTAACAATACATGTGAAATGATAAGGATGTCATCAGAGGAAGACCCAAACTCTAAGGTGAAATTTTTCAATTAGGGCCAATGACAGTGTGTGGGAAGTGCTCTGGGGCTGCCTACAGCTTTGTAGAGAAGCTGCCTTTAAAATAAAGCCTCTCTCCCCTATCAACTCTGTCACACAGTGCTTGAAGGTCCTTCGTTACTTCCTAACCCTTTCCCCTTGTGATTAAGTGCATTAGTATCTCTAATGAAAATGCATTCTGTTTATTGCCCTCTTGGGAAGGGGGAGGTCATCACACCAAATGCATAAATTGTCATCAGAGACAGTCCGAGCATAATTGCAATTTTGCTGCTCCATGTTTGCAATACTCAGGGTCCATCCAAGTCCCCTGAAACATGCACAGATTCTAGTAATTAGCATAGAGTCTGCCTGGGACCACAGCATTGATGAAATATTTCAGAGTTAATCACACTTTGTAAACACTGATTTATATTGACTACCTTTCTCCAGACTGATGTCTCCTCATTAAATATCACATTAGTGGATTGCAGGATTGTAGAAAGACTCAACTACTCAGCAACTGCTAATTCAACAGGAAGTAATACCTAACCACTTATAAGTACGGAAACCTGGTTAAGGATGCATGACTTCAAAAAAAAAAAAAAAAGGAAAAAAGCCTGTACATTATAACTTGAGATGAGCCTATCAAAACTGACTAAATTAGCATTCTAATTCAGGGCATTTATAATAATAAAAGCAACTACTTTTTAACATAATAGGTTAAATATTACGAGCAATATTAATTGTATCAACAGAAGCACAACACCACCACCGTCCTCAGAGAAATTATGGTGTTATTATATTACACTCAGAAAACCAAGGATAAGTCAAAGGAACCAGATTGGCTGGGTCATGGCTGAGAATAAAAGGATTTAGAATCTGAACTTTGAATGAATCATTTTTCACTGTGATGTTCGCTGAAAATTTATTTTGCATCAAGAGTGTTGCTAGTCATTTTCTAGGGGTTAATATTCCACTACCAGATCTTTGCATTCTACATGGCTCTCCTTGTGTGTGTGTGTGTGTGTGTGTGTGTGCGCGTGTGCGTGAGCACGCTCAGTAGTGTCCAACTCTTTGCATCTCCATGGACTGTAGCCCACCAGGCTCCTCTGTCCATGGAATTTTCCAGGCAAGAATACAGGAGTGGGTTGCCATTTCCTCCTCCAGGGGATCTTCCCCATTGGCAGGCAGCTTCTTTACCACTAGCACCACCTGGGAAGCCCATTCTACATGGTGCTCCTTATACTTAATTTAAAAAGAAACCCAAGCCTCTGCTTTCTTAGGAAGAGCCAAACAATAACTAGTTAGAATGGGGGGGAAAACGTTTTCCAAACAGCATTTCTTCCCTTTTTTGTTCCGGAGAAGTCAGTATGAATTTTTGTTCACTTTCCAGTATCAAGGCATGACCCCACACCATACCCCTGCTTTTAACTCACTACTGTTAACTTCTACTGAAATGACTCATCACACACACACACAAAATAATCATATTTCCTTTCAAACTAATTCCACTTCCTCTTTGAAAATTAGATTCTCATCCCTTGCAACAAGGCCCTTCTGACAGGCCCCTAAGTCAGGCCTGTATGAGCTCACACCTGGACGATGGCAGTTATCTTCTCACTGTGTGCTTTGCCTCTGTCCTGTCCCCCTCTAATCCACACTGCATACCACGATCATATTCCTCTGCCTATGGCTTTGATCATGTCATTAACCCAACTTAAAAAAAAAAAAAATCAATAAGCTCCTATGGCCTCCGGAATAAATATAAAATATTCATCTAGCCAACAGAATCTCTGCTCCCATCTCACTCTCATCTACTTTTCCAGCAACATTACAATGATTACCTTACATGAACTTCCTGATGCACCAAAGTGATTCATTCTGTTTTTGCTGTGTCCTTCAGGCTTCCCCCTGAGGATGACCTATCTTTGCCCCTCTTTCCTTCTTAAAATTACTTCCAAGGCTCAGCATTCAACTCACAGTCCATTCCAATCCTTCATGGAATCTTCTCAGACCACCCTAGCAGAAAATGATTTCCAGGTGCTCCTATCTTTGTGGGTACTCTCATCACATAATGTGCCAGATATTTTTTTAAAATTTTTCACGTGCATTTTACCCATTAGATCATAAGATCCTGGAGAGTATTACTTATGGAGAATAGAAATACTCCACCAAAAAAGTAGTATATAAATAAAATAACACATTTTAAATTATTTTTTTGTACCTCAGGGTCATTTTGATGTAAATATGATGCTGTCACATGGGTTCACAAGGTCAAGTGAGCTGGGTCGCCCATTAAGAAACAATATGAAGAAACTAGGAAAATCATTTCACAAATTTAAAAAAAAAAAAGTAAAAATCTAGTTAATTTTTCAAAACCTTAAAGAAATACCTTTGACAAAAATGGAAATCCAGGGCAAAACCACGGGAGCTGCTATCAAGGGGAAAATAAGAAAAATACAAAGGCTTCTGGAGAGTTAATTGTGAAAAAAGAAGAAAAAAAAAAAACCTGTAAGAAGTTTTAAAGGAAGTAAAAGTGTGTCTTGATATAAATAAGAATAAAAGTAGTATAAAAATACAGATGTGTGAAGTCGCTCAGTCGTGTCCGACTCTTTGCGACCCCATGGACTGTAGCCTACCAGGCTCCTCTGTCCATGGGATTTTTCAAGCAATAGTACTGAAGTGGACTGCCATTTCCTTCTCCAGGGGATCTTCCTGACCCAGGGATCAAACCCCGGTCTCCCGCATTGTAGACAGATAGATGGCACTAAATGAGTTATTGGGGCTTCCCAGCTGGCGCAGTGGTAAAGAATCTGCCTGCCAATGCGGGAGACCCAAGAGATGTGAGTTCAATCCCTGGGTCTGGAAGATCCCCGGAAGTAGGAGGCAGCAACCCACTCCAGTATTCTCACCTAGAAATTCCCATGGACAGAGGAGCCTGGTGAGTTACAGTCCACAGGACTGCAAAGAGTCGGGCAGGACTGAGCAACGGAGCACACACACACGAGTTATCTAATGCTTATCTCATTATAACACAGTTATTTACAAAATGAGTGCCCTAAGAATTGGAGTTACATTACAGAAAACATTCAAGGATGATTCAATAATAGCAACCAAATTTATGGATAACCCTTCTCTCTGAATGACTGTCTAAAGATTTTTAAGATTTCTTCAGAAACAGAAGGGGAATTGTCAAATTCTCCACATGAGAGTTTAGATCACCTATACGGAACAATTCCAGTTTCCTTTCCAACTACTACATTCTATAATGCTTCAGTGACAAAGAGAAACATTTTAAAGGCAGGTGAATTTTTCATAGGGCCTTAGGATGAGTTCTTAAGGGGAAGAGTTCTGTCTCATTTATGGCTGAATCCTCACTGCATATGAATGAACCAACCTTCATGAACCTGTGCAGGGCTGGGAAAGAAAGAGGAAGTTCCTACCTCTCAAGGAATCTAGGACCTTACAAAGAAGACAAAGATTTGTGTGTCAACAAATCACAACACAGTTGAGTGTGATGGTTCTAGCTTCAAGTCAGCCCCAGATGCCTGTGTACACACAAGCAGAGATCATGCTTCAGAGACTCAGTGAATTCTTCACATGGGAGCAAATGATTGAAATGTGCTGTGACAAATGAATAAATGACAACATGGGGATAAAGAAATCTTCCCAAAGCTATAGGAAAGGCGGCATTCTTATAAAAATTTCACTGTGAATGGAAAGAAAATACACGGGTCACAGGTGTTTTCATAAATGATACATTTCCAGCTAAGCATATAGACATGGTTTACAATGAATCTGGTATCCTTCAGCCAAATGTTCTGTTTTGATATATTTGTCTTGACATACGTGGATGATAACCTTGATTTCACTAAGTAACACTGGTTTTATGTCTTGAAAAACAAATCAACATCTTTCTAAAGAACTTCTTTGCTGGAGGAAAACTTCTCTAATTTCCAAGCCCTCCCATTGAGTCCCTTAGTTCATTGTTGTTGGCTGTGATCACCCAACCAACAGTCTTTGATCCACGTCAGAGTCGACAAAGATTCTGCCCTTGAAAAACCTTCCCTGGTAGCTTTTGTATTCGATGAAGAAAGCATTTTATGCTAAAAACGTGCTCCACCCGCCCTCCCCAAGCACCTGGGCAACACTGTTTTACATCTATTTTGGTAACAGCTCAAAAACACTACTCCCAAGAGACCCTATGATCTCGATGGGGTACTTGTTTTCCTTCAATTCACGAAGAACAGAAATGAGACAAAAGTATTTCCAGTAGTAACTGTAGGCCCCTGGAACGTTAACACCAGACAGCGGTTCAGGGGGTATAGAAGTTACTGCTCACATTCTAAAATTCTCCTTTCAAACACTGAGGTTTCCTGGATTAGAGCTTGCCATTTTCCAGGCCACACTTGTTCCATGGTACCACCAGGGACCACACTGGGCAGCCATGGACGACACGACTGGAATTTTCCCAGTTTTGTCAATGGCTTCAGAGCCAATGAGGCCCATGCGGAAGCTCTGGGTTTTGAAACCAGGCTGACAGGAATGATAGAGCAATTTATAATATCTCCTGGCGGCTTTTCAGAAGGTCCTGGGCTCTGATGACTTATTTCAGAGTCTTTTGTACAATTAGTTTGCAGGCAATATAATCTTCTCACTTACTGCTTAATAGAATCTTGCAGCAAGCTGGCGGATAGAATAACAGGGTGTATGTAAAACTCCAGCCTGCCGTGCCAGTGGATAATTTGTATATTCCTTTCAGTCACTTAATGGACTTTTACAGTTTGGCAATGAAAGGGCTGAATGATGTGAATTAGCATGCATCTCAAAATAAAAATATATGTCAAATCTTTACTTCCGACTCACATCTCTCGCACACAGTAATGAAACATTGGGCTTCATGGAGTTCCCAAGAGCTGTCCTCTTTTTCAAATGTACAGACATCATCATTGTAAAGCCAATTTGAAAGCATCTGTATATTTCCTCCAATTGTTTTAATTTTATTAACAGAACCAAATGGCTTGAGATGACCCACAGGGCATTCCAAGTGGGGTTTATCCAATTGTTTTCCAACATTAAGTGATTTAAAAATAATGGGATTTGCCTCAGTACACAATTACGGAGCATTAAAAACATGCAGGCAATAATCTGTAGTATTTTTGTTTTAAGAGCCCAAAAGCAGAAAAAAAGAAAGAAAATCCTCTCTAGTGTATGGTAGTAAAGGGTTTTCATGCAGCTTCCCTTTCTTTCTTTTTCTTTTTTGTGTTTAAAGCTCCTTTGTTTCTAACTCCTTTCTCCATATTCTGCTTGAAATAGAAAATATTATTATTATAGCTATAGCTTGTATTGTATAATGTGGGATAATAACTCATTACATACTTGTGGCAAAAAAAAAGTCATAATTCCATCAATGTATATTAAATAAAGGGTGTTATTTTATTTTCCAAGAATGCACCCAAAGTTAGACTTCAAAGTAGGTTACTTTGGGATATTCTATCTGTTCCCAGAAGACTGCTCTGAATACTTTTCGAAACTTCCTTTAAAACTGCCACAAGAGTCGCTTCAAAGCTATAAGCCGGAGATGAGGGAGCAATCAAATGGTACTTTGCTCATATTCACCCAAAACATTTGACTGGCCTCTTTATCACAAGCCATGATGCTAAATGATGGATGTCCATTACTAAATGTTAAATCTCCCCTCGAAAGTCAAAGACCTGTCATCGCGGAAGATATTTCAAGAATCTGCCTCAAGTCTCAATGAGGATGCCCACCTCAGACAAAGACAAGGAATGTCAGCGCCAGCCTACCTAGGGGACCCCACCTATCTGCGAGGTATAAGATGTGGCAGACAGAGGAGGGAGAGGGGAGGATCACACCTGGTTAACAGTCGCATCCAGCCCTTAGCAAAACAGTTCCATACACAAGGTTATGCCAGAGTCTCATATTCTTTGCCTTCTTGCTGCCCCTCAAAGCCTCTACAAAGTGAGGCGGGAGATGGGACAGGTCTAGAAAAGATATCTGATGCTTTAAAGTTCTACAGGATTAAATTCTGATCATCACAAACGTGATTTACAAGAGCCATAATAGAATGTGGGCACAAATGATCGCCTTTTCACAGGGAAGCTCAGGCCCCAAATGGGAGTAGATGATGCTTTGCCTTTAAGGGAAAAGATCAAGAAAAATCCACAAGCAGACAGGTTTATCTTACTTTCTGGTCGTGCCACTCAGCTTGTGGGACCTTAGTGCCCTGACCAGGAATTGAACCTGGACCCCCACAGTGAAAGCTTGACGTCCTAACCCCTGGACTACCAAGGAATTCCCCAAGCAGGAAGGTTTGTGAACCTCAGATTCTGGAGACTAAACCACAACTCCGGTTTCATCCTCCCGCGATCCGTGTTGGGAAGACCACTGAGCCTGTTATACAATGGCCAGAAATGTATGCCTCCCTGTATGTGTATATAACCACAAGATTACAATTCCCATTGCATTCAATGAAAAATGGTTTAGTGGGAAAACAATGCTGTTAAATGGGGAGATTATTTAGCCTTGCTTTTTTTCCAACTTAAACAAGAGATACCCAGCCTCAGTTTCCCCCAAACTTGTAAACATGCTCATTCCTTTATTGCTCTACCTGCACAACTGTTAACACTGGGCAACGTGCACGTTCATATCAAAGAGAAGATGGGTAAAGTTCTTATATGCCCACTGAATAGCCATCCTTTGCACACTGCCTTGCACATGAGGTAGGAAAGCATCTGAGGATAAATAAGTGAGGGAAGAAGGAGAAAGGAAAGGTGGGACACTTAGTTCAAATTCCAGCTCTGTCCTTTTTGAGCTGTGTGAACTTGAACTGATCACTGTACCTTCATTACTCTCAGTTCGCTAAAGTACAAAAGAGGAATAATCATATCTGCTTTGTAACATTGTAAGCATTACATGAAATATACATAGAGTTCTGCTCTCCCCTCTGAGAAGAAAGGGAAGAGACACTGTAAGAGTCCATGAATTCTGAACTACTTTCACTCAGAGACCTAACTCTGGAATTTGGGAACAGTATAAAAACAACCTTCTACAGATTTATGCAAGCCTGGGAGAATGAATACACCATTCACCCAGAGAAATGGAAAGAGGATTTTGTCTTGCCAACAACTCTTGTGTACATAGCTTTCTTTTACAGATACCAGGAGGAGAGGAAGAGTGCAATAATTCAAGTCATTTATTAAAGCATCAAATTGTCTATGAAGTGAATTTCCAAGATGCCAACCACCACTTCTCCTGAACATTTCCTGTCACTTCCCTGGAGCTCGTAAAATGCCATCACTGGATGTAATCTGATTATAATTGAGGGCAAAACATTTGCAAAGCTCTTCAAAATCTCACCCAGCCTTATCTCTGGCCACAGTCTCAGGCCAATCCCTACTCCTATCCCAAACCCACCCCCTTGTCTACCACCTAGGCTGAATCCCTCCGAGTTCCTAGAAAGCAGCATTGTCTTTCCTGCTGGTTCCAGATGTGCTTCTTGTATCATTTTTTCAACAAAGCTCTCCCAAGGGCCCACAAGACTGGCATCCAGCAGTCCTGATGGGTGTGAATAGTTCATCTCCCACTTATCTTCAAGCGAACGTTTCTCTCAATATTCAATACACTTTATTACAAGTATCTAGTGAACTGTCCACCTCCTGTCCCAACCATACAACTGTCCATTCCTTGAGGGCAGAGACTTATTCCTCTGGGTCCCCAGTGGAACATTTTATTATCTATCAACTTGATTTTTCCTGATGCTATCTCTCATTCCTTCATGCTAATGCTTAGCTCCAAATTATTCATAAAAATATACCAAGTACAGTTAATTAGACAGAATACAACTGGTAACAACCCACCAGTAATATATCATTTGGCATAAAGCAACACAGATTTCTAGGCTTTTAGATTTTGTACAAATCCTAAAGTCCAGTGGGTTCAGGCTCTTGGTTTTATGTAGACCAGAGAAAGGTAAATGTGTGCTGACTTGTTTATGATCACTCAACCCTCTTTACAAAGATAGTGAAAGTCGCTCAGTTGTGTCTGACGCTTTGTGAGCCACAGACTACACAGTTCATAGAATTCTCCAGGCCAGAATACTGGAGTGGGTAGCCTTTCCCTTCTCCAGGGGATCTTCCCAATCCAGGGATTGAACCCAGGTCTCCCAAACTGCAGAAGGATTCTTTACCAGTTGAGCCACAAGGGAAGCCCAAGAACACTGGAGTGGGTAGCCTATCCCTTCTCCAGAGGATCTTCCCAACCCAGGAATTGAACCAGGGTCTCCTGCATTGCAGGCAGATTCTTTACCAGCTGAGCTACCAGGGAAAGGGCTAGTTAATTGCAGGAAAGAGACCAAACCTCAAATTCCTGATATCCAGTCCAATGTTCTTTCAATGCACCTATTAAAACTCACATACAAACAAATGGTAAGAGTGCTGAGAACTCTTCCATGTTCTTTATGTTACATCTATGAACCCCCATTTCACAGATGAGAGAATTAAGACAGAGAGAAGAGCTAACAAGGCCAGAAACACATAGCTACCAAGGGCCAGAGCCACAATTAAAACTCAGGCACTCTGGATCCAACATCTCTCCTCTTCACTGTGATGCAATGTTGCCTGACTTTAATCCTTAAAGACAGGAATTTAGTGTCATAATTGAGTGTTGCTTAGAACAGAAATGAAAAACAAAATTCTTATCTTCGAAGAGACTGTTTTGTGTGGCTGTTGTTGTTGCTATTGTTGCTGGTGGGAAAGGAAATTTTGATGCCGACTGGGAGCAGCAGGATAGGGTGGATCTTGGCATCATCTTGCTATTGTCAGACTTGTGGTACGTGGGCAGCTGTGGAGAGGATACGGTTGCTTTTGGAGAATGGAATCTCTCAACACCTCAGAAAGAAATCCCTCAACTCGTCTCTGTACCACTATGGTTTGTGACCAGTTTAAGTCCACGGAAACCAAACAAACCATGTCACCAAAGCAACAGGTGTCAGATTGCAAACACACATTTTCAAGATCCCCAAATCATGGGGATTGCTCATGATAGGAAAGAAACTATTCTCCATAATCAGCAGGGTGTGCTCTGAAATGCATCTAAAGGGGAATAACAGTATACAGTCAAAAAGACTGACTGATGAAAAGGATGGGGAATACAAATATCTCTCATCAAAGGTATGCAGAAATTTAATGTTTTTAGCTTTGATATGACATCTTCTTGGAAAGGGCAACTGTTCTTTTGCAGTGTAGAGAATATCCCCTATGTGACGTGTGCCTATTGCATCTCTGTCTTTATGCTCCTATGGTATGGGGATCGTGTCACAGAGTCTTCGTAAAAGAGCTCAAAAATGACCAATGCCACCAGAAAGGTGTTAGATCTGAGTTAAGCATAATTCCCCAAACTGGGGGCATTCAGTATCCAACCCCAACTCTTATGTGATCTTTCTCCACCCACCTACAAATTTTAAACAACCTTGATATGAGTCTGCCTGTGTCTCCTTTAAAACATACAACCAAAAACAAACAAAAAGCAAAACAATAGTTTGCTAACAAAATATTCTTGGGGAACGGAAGAAATGCTAATTAAGTCTAATGCATCCACTCTATTTGGATAGAGTTTCCATTGCAGTGGTGGTTACATAATGGTACAGAAAGTCCATCTGTCAAGTGTGGAGGCATTAGGACCATATCCTATGTGACAAAAACAAATGACTCAAATAGGAATTTGACTTCATACCAATCTCGAGATCTTCCTTCTACCTTAAACAAGTAAAAGCAAGCATGTGTGTGTTAAGTCACTCAATAGTATCCAACTCTATGCCACCCCACAGACTGTAACCCGCCAGGCAAAACTACTGGAGTGGGTAGCCATTTCCTTCTCCAGGAGATCTTCCTCACCAGGAACTGAACCTGGGTCTCCTGCACTGCAGGCAAATTCTTTACCATTTGAGCCCCCAGGGTACTTCCCAAAGCAAGCATATCACTTCCTAATACTGAACCTAAGGGCTTTGTTTTGAAATGCTATAAGTGTGCCCAGAATTCAACAGAGACACTGGAATTAGATTCTTTCTCCCAAATCAAGTTCACATATTCAGCAAGTATATAACTATGTTTTCCAGAGCTGATATGGATTTGGGGTCATCCTGCTTGACACAAGTGATGGTAACTGATCTAAATTTAAACTGTAGAAGGTAGTATAACAGTGATTCCAAGCTAAGACCCTAGAGTCAAATGGGTTCAAATTCCAATTCTATCAGTTCCTGTCTGAGTTGGGGAAAACGTTTAAATCTGAACTTACTGTCTTTGTAAACGAAGCGGTTATGGGACCCAGCAACAGATACCTTCAGGGACTGCTGTGAAAATCAAATGAGATCATGTATTTTGAATGGACCAAGCAGAAGACCTGACAGAGTAAACCTCGGTTGTCAGCCATCGTAGCCACAGTGCTATGGAGATGCTCAGGAGAGGGACTGGGATGCAGGAAAAGAGCTAAGGGGGACTCGAGAAGAACCCAGGTGCTGGTCCTTAGCACAGAAGTGAGGAAATCCCACCACTTCATGGCAAATAGATGCGGAAACAATGGAAACGGTGACAGAGTTTATTTTCTTGGGCTTCAAAATCACTGCAGATGGTGACTGCAGCCACGAAATTAAAAGACGCTTGCTCCCTGGAAGAAAAGCGATGACCAACCTAGACAGCATATTAAAAAGCAGAGACATTCCTTTGCCAACAAAGGTCCGTCTAGTCAAGGCTTTGGTTTTTCCAGTAGTCATGTATGGATGTGAAAGCTGGATTATAAAGACAGCTGAGCACTGAAGAACTGATGCTTTTGAACTGTGTGGTATTGGATAAAACTCTTGAGAGTCCCTTGGACTGCAAGGAAATCAAACCAGTCCACCCTAAAGGAAATCAGTCCTGATCATTCATTGGAAGGACTGATGCTGAAGCTGAAGCTCCAATACTTTGGTCACCTGATGCAAAGAACTGGCTTATTAGAAAAGTCCCTGACATTGGGAAAGATTGAAGGCCGGAGGAGAAGGGGACGACAGAGGATGAGATGGGTGGATGGCATCACTGACTCAACAGAGGTGAGTTTGAGCAAGCTCCGGGAGTTGGTGATGGACAGGGAAGCCTGGTGTGCTGCAGTCCATGGGTCACAGAGTTGAACATGACTGAGCGACTGAACTGAACTGAGGAGATGCTGGGCAGAGAATTCCTCCTGGGTGGTACTAGGAAACCAAAAGATAGGAGCATAGTAGGTCTGTTAAACCAACTGGCACATTAGGAGATGCATAAAGCAATGTCCAAAAGGAAGTAATGACTTATCCTCCTAGGGGTTGGGGGGTGTAGACAAGGCTGCCAGATGGATCCCAGTAAAACAGAGAAGCCGAGAGAAGCAGGAGAGCTGGGACTGTGCAGTGTTTGAGCCTGAAGACTCTCCTTTTAGAATGAAAACCTGGTCTGCAGCAAAGGGCTTGTCATTTCTTCCCTGGTAGCTCAGACAGTAAAGAATCTGCCTGTGATGAAGGAGACCCAGGTTGGATCCCTGAGTTGGGAAGATCCCCTGGAGAAGGAAATGGCAACTCACTCCCGTATTCTTGCCTGCAGAATTCTAGGGACAGAGGAGCCTAGTGGGCTATCATCCATGGGGTCACAAACAGTCAGACACGACTGACCGACTAACACACACACGCAGAGGAAGAGTACAGAGGAAAGCTGACAGGGGAGAGTGGGGGGCTTCCTGTTGGATGATGATGCAGGGGAGGGACAGTCCCAAGCCTCTTTCAGGGAACACTCAATTTCCACTCCTTTAGAAAACAGCTGGGGTCTGCAAGCTTTTTCTTAAAGGGTCAGATAGTAAAGAGCTCAGCTTTGCAGGTCCTTCAGAGTCCCGTGTGGCTCCTGTAGCAGACACAGACAACACAAGAATGGGCGTGGCTCTGTTCCCATAGAATTTCTTTAACAAAGTGCATTTGGCTCCCCAGGGCCTTGGTTTTGCTGATCTAGGGTCCAAAATGTATGGACAGAAGGCTGCAAGGAAGGATAAGAAACACTTTACAATCTGTTATCCATTATTTCCCTTTTGGGGGGGGCGGGGCTTAGGACCCTGTAAAGTAGCTTTTTACAAGTTAAGTTCAAAGTAGTCTCTGTAAATTGATAATATCTGAAATGCACAGGTGGCAGGATGAGTTGGAGGGCTTTTGCTTTAAGGATTTACAAAATTTGATATTGTTATCCACCTAAAACATAGTCTGAGGACTCTGGCGACAGAGAGGGTATTCCAGACGCAAGGAAGCAGTGAAGACACTCTGGATGCAAGAGAAAAAATGAAAAGGTGTAATCAAGGACAAAATCTTGGTCTGTATTTGTTCCTTTGAAGATTCTTGTGCTTGCCTCTGATCTTCCCCAAATGGCAACTGTGATAATAGTATGCAATGAAAAAAAAAAATGTCAGAATAGAGATTTGGGATATGCTTTCAGATTCACTCTAAAGCATTCAGAACTTAAGCTCTAAATTCTAAATTAATCCATATTTTCTTGTACTAAATTCTGTTCTTTGCAGGATTACTCAGGGATGCCCTTTAAAAAAAAAGCACATAAAAATATGACTTTTTAAAAAATTTTTTCAAACCAAAATAAAACAAGAGTTAATTCCAAAGAATATAACTGTTTCCTATAAACATACAGAGGCATTCATATAATCGCTTTTTAAAAAAATCCCTTCTGACTAGCACTCATAATAAGAAAAAAAAAATGGATTCTGACCTGCCTTCTATTGTGGTCACAAAGTTTAGTAAGTGCACAGTTATCCTTACATCAAGACAGGAGGAGAAATAAGCCTCTTTTCTCCTGAACTCAAGAAAGAAACAGTCTGGGAAGTGTTATCAGTGGTAAGTGTACATTTTTAGGATCCATCTAAGACCAGCAACTAAAAATCTAGTGGCAAAACGACTGTCAGCAGATAAAGTCCAGGGAACCGACACAGAAAACTGATTCGGTGGTACTGAAGACTTGGACTCTCAAACTTCATCTTTAGGGGATTTGGGAAAATGAATGATAAAAAATTAGATATTTTTAAGACTTACTTCTGACTGCCTTCTTTCACAAACCTTTAACATCTAATCATAACTGAAAATATTCTTAATTCCCCATTTTTATTGTATTTTAACAACTTAATGGAAAATTTTACCCATGAACTAAAATCTCTTAAGAAAAATTCAGTCTAGAATTATTCCATGCTTGAAAAGATTTTAAAATATACAAGGCAAATTAATAAGGGGGTTAACAGCTAGGGCTCTGAATTCAGACTGAGACCCCAGTGTGTTTGGATAATTCTTTCTCTGCGCCTGGTGGTAAACTTTATAGATGTTCCACATCTATAAATAATATAGTGATATTATAATGGTAGTATCTACTCTAATGGAATGATGGAAGGATGAAACAAGATAATTAATGTAAAACACTTAGAATAATGCCTGGCAAATTTTAAGAATGAATATATTATTGTTATAGAAAAATTCATAAAAATTTCATATATTACTGGTATAAAGGCATTGCATACAATTTGAGAGTAAACCAGCTGTTTACATTGTCCACATACGTAATTATTTATGGATAGGCTTTGGTAGCTAAAAGAGAAACTTCAAAAAAGAACTTTAAATTTGGGAAGCATCTGCAACACCTAAAAATGTTTAAACATTCACCTTATACTCATGAGGATGGTACTAAAAAAAAAAGAACAAGTGTTGTAGAGGATATAGAGAAATTAGAACACTTGTGCACTGTCGTGAGAGTGCAAAATGGTGCAGCATCTATAGAAAACACTATGGAGGCTCCCCAAAAAATTATAAATAGAGCTACCATATGATCAAGCTATCCTGCCTCTGGGCATTTTACCTAAAAAAACTGAAAGCAGGATCTCAAACAGATATTTGTACAACCATGTTTATTACATCATTATGGGCAATAACCAAGAGGCAGAAATAACCCAAGGTCTACTGATGAATGAATGGAAGAAGAAAATGTGGTGTATAAACATAATAGAATATTATTCAGCTCCTAAACAACAGGACTTCCCTGGTAGTCCAGTGGTTAAGAATCCGCCTTCCAACGCAGGGAATGTGGTACA